>NC_074712.1:20732914-21332914 GCF_947242115.1 Biomphalaria glabrata
ATAGATAGATAGATAATAGTTCACATCTGACTTCGGTCAACTAACTCTTCCAATCACCATCTAATTGTCAGATATCCATCTGTAATAACATGTCAAACTCCGCCCACTTTGCCTGCGGCTAACCTCTACACTCTACATGATTGACAGCACCCAGACATATTAGTATTGCTATTAATAACTTAGCCTACATGTGTGCATTGTTGTTCGATAGGTTACCCCTATAAATAGCTCTTGAGGGCACAGGTGTATATGTGTGTTTTTAAAACCCTAAATGCATGTACGTATGTGTGATTGAATATCGTGTGTTTTTGTGCATATGTATTTCATAGGATTATTTATCAGTAGATCGGTCAACTTGACATTTCCAAATCTGATGGGATTTAAAGTACATGCAATCCCCACGTTTTATATTCCGCTAATAATGAAGTCATTATGTCATCCGGTCAACGTTTTTCTGATGATTGAATTCCTTGTTTCAATTTTGGTCTTTTCCTTTGTGAATATTTGGTTTACCCCAATGAATCCTTGGTATGGGGTGGTGGAGATGTATAGCGCTTGGCTTCCGATCAAACCTCGATGAAGACTGAGATTGGGAATTTCTTTATTTTTAGGATGCCTCTGAATTCTTTATACTTTAATTGATTTGGAGAAAGTAATGTCGGTTGGTCATTGTTCTGGCTACACGACACAGGCCGTAGAAACTGATGACCATTTACATCATCTGCCCAATAGATCACACGGTCTGAAAGGGGCAGCTAATCACTAGTAGAAGTCGGTTATCATAGTGTTTTACTTTTTTTTTATGTATATCAAATGATTTTAATGACATATCTTAAACTTTTACTGGTATGTCTGGTAACATTAGTGATGTAGATTAATCTGGTACTTGTAGTGGTATGTCTAATAATTTTGCTGGTATGTTTTTTGATGTTTTTTTTTGGTTTGAAGATATCATTAGTTGGTATTTCGGACAAAATTATCTTCCTTTCTAAGAACTTGTTATTGGAGGTTTTCATATCTGGCGGGAAACCAAGCCTTTTGGTGTATGCGGTGTACACAATTATGGAAGCGTTGATAAACTAATTGTCTAAGACGTTAGAGTTTAGTATTAGCAACACTTTTACATACTTCCGTTTGTAACTTTTATTTAGATGGCAATTTTGTGATCCATAGTTTGTTACATGTCATATCTAGTGAAAATCTCCAATATCATATTTCTTTTTATTGTCATCAAATTGGTGTGTGATTTTATAAATACATGGGTTTTTTGTTATTGAAACAAAAATCAATATCATTTCTATTCAGTTGCTATTTGGGAATCGAATTATTCCACTAGTCATTGATTTAGTTCATTTTCAAAAATCGATAAGCTGTATCGTCAATTTTGTCCAATCACATTGGTCATGGTGTGGGTTTTCGATCATTCCCAGTCGATCTCAACAGACTATTGTTTTGAAGCACACGTAACTTAAACCAGCGTTCTTGCGCAGTGGCGTAGCAACCATCGAGTAAAAGGGCTCATTGCGCCCTAGACCATCACTAATATGAGCCCAAAGGAGGCATCCAAAGATTTCCAGTTTTTAACTTCAAAGACGTACAAGTCTTGAGTTCCATTCCTTGTAAAATGTGGTACATCCCTTGAGCACGGACTCACGGACCCACGCCTAGCTACGCCACTGCTACGTGGTTCTTTTTTTCTAACAGTAAACTACACATCATTAACAGGGGCGTTATTTGATTTCATGTAGAATGAGTTCATTGTAATGACGTCATTCCCGACATCCCACTCGCTCGGCCATCTTCCCCATCACACGTGACACATGTTCGAGATAATGCTTGATTGTTTCTTGATTCATTCTATTTCTATTAGGAGGTTGCAGTTAATTCTTTGGTGACATAGAGCTTAGAACTTGCGTTTCAGTCTGAAGCAGAACCTTTCCTATTGGAAATTGTCATACGTCTTATCTTAAAAGTTACGTGACTTCAAAGCAGTAGATCTTTATGTCCAACGTTTTTCATGCGTCAAGCTAGTCATGCTAATAGTTGTTTTTTGTGGTCTGTCTGTCTGTCCGTCCGTCCCATTTAGATCGAAGAAACTAGAAAAGGTATTAATAATCCGATATCATTATATTTTAGATGTTGCAAATTTCTTTGTTTTCTAAAAGCGAACCGTTTAATTTTTATAACAAACTATTAATTGTAAACACGTGAGACTATGTTAACAAGGAAGTGATTTTTCGATATGCTTTCTAAACATTTATGCAAATGATTTTGTTATTTTCTGGAAAATTATTTTTTTTTATTCTTAAATTGAGCATTGTTCTGTTATACAAGCTACTTCCATTTAGAATAAAGTGTTTACGTTTGTTTTCAAAGAGAAAGAAAGTAATATTGTATTGTCACGGATGATTGTGCATATAGTATATGTGTATATGCGTTTATAATGTACATAATTAATCTCTATTACATTCTGACCCTTCATTCTTTTGGAAGACGTTTATTGTGCCCTAGAATAGGTTCTTCCTGGAGTTAGTGAAAAAAATTGTAGACTCCTCGCCCTTGCCAGCAAGAGGTCTGGGGGAGCGCTGAGAGCTCTCCCAGCGCGAGGCGGGGCCCCGCCGCCAAGCACTATTTCTGGTATTGAAAGCCAACTAAATGCATTTTCTGAGGTACCTACAGTGCATTATTTTACTATTAAAAAGTTTTATTTTAAAAACCTAATGTGCTATTTTTACTGACTTAGACCCTCCCGCGCCGTTCGGCGCATTTGCTGGCGCATTTGCTGGCAAGCTGTTTGCACAAAAAATCAGTCACTGGCAATGTCTGAAGCCTCTTCCCACCTGCTCTGAGGACCTCCATGAAAGTGTGGCGCCAAGTTGTACTAGGTTGTCATCGCAACTCTTATTATGCGTAATTCATTTTGTCGGAGAACAAGTCCCGCAAACCTCATGCGACGCTCTGTCACAACCTTACTAAGGGGTTGACTCCCATTTCGGCATAGAATTTCCTTGATTTAGACCCGATCTCTATAACTGACTCCTAAAATCCGTCTTAGCCATCTTTGTTTAGCCACATTTAGTGCTTTTCAATTTCATTGCACTTTATTAATGGAGCCCAGCAACTGTTAGACGTGTAACTTCTCTTGACTACGATCTTGGAATTAGGTGACTATTTTACTTTAGATGTTATATCGAAAAGCGAAGTTTTATTGTCAAAATCATCTGTTTTTTTTTTTTAATTCAAAGCCACTTTTAGCTACGGTCATAGAATTTGGTGACTGTAGTTTGCTTTAGAAATAATATTAAAGAGAGAGGCTTTCATCCTTAAAACGCTATGTAGGGGGATTTTAAACTCAAAACTATCTTGAGGGGTTTTAAACTTTAAAATAAGCCATCTGGAGAAGAGGGTTTGAAACTTAAAATCCCCCATTGGCTTGGCTACGCTCAAAGAATTTTAGTGTGTAATTTGCTTTTTTTTTATATTGAAGATGTATTTTTTAGCTTCAAACCCAGCTGAAGAGAGGTTTAAACTCAAAAACACTTTGGCTACGCTCATAGAATTTTGAGTGCGTAATTTATTTATTTTTTTATATTGAAGAGGTATTTTTAGCTTCAAACCCAGCTGAAGAGGGGTTTAAACTCAAAACCCCTCTGGCTACGCTCATACAATTTTGAGTGTGTGATTTGCTTTTTTATATTGAAGAGGTGTTTATCGTAAATTTTGGAGAGGGGTTTAAAATCAAAATCTTCCTTAGATGTGCTCTTGGAATTTGGGAATTGTCGTTTGCATTTTTTTAAAAATGCAAAACCCCCTGGTAGGGGGTTTCAAACTCAAAACCCCTGGTAGGGGGTTTTAAACTCAAAACCCCTGGTAGGTGGTTTTAAACTCAAAACCCCCTGGTATGGGGTTTCAAACTCAAAACCCCTTGGTAGGGGGTTTCCAACTCAAAACCCCTGGTAGGGGGTTTTAAACTCAAATCCCCTTGGCTGTGCTAGGGCAAGTGATGGTTTGGTATTACAATTTCACCTAAAATAAACAAAATTTAAGCAAAAGATCAGTCACTAAACTCCGACAACCACGCCCCCTGCGGGGGGGGATTTCATTTCGGGGTGGGGGTTTGAACCCCAACGCCCCCTTGTAACGCCCATGGTATATATATATTGAGATAGGGTTCAACTATTTTTATTTAGCTGCCAACGGTGAAGTTCAGTTCGACATTGTTTGACGTAGAAATCTCCACTAATGCTTTACATTTTCAGAGGTCCACAGGGAAAGCCGTTATTGTGTTTATGTTGTCTGTCTAATTTTTTGAACTCTACCTTGATTATAGTTTTACCGTCCGTTTTAATTTTGTGTGTATGTTAAATTTGTGTTTACTTTTAGTTTTGTTTTCCCTTCACGTTTGAAACAGTGGACTATTTCTTCCACTTCAATTAATTCACATCTTATCAAAAGTGAAACATTTCTTTTGTTTGGTTACTTCGTTCTCGTTTAGGTCGTTTTTATTTTTGTATTACCTACCAATGTCATTGTCGTTTCCGTTTTCGCCACGGCTGCTACAGTCTCAACTTGAACAATTTGTTCTGTCGGCAGGTGGCGTCCTGGTAAGTAGACCACATCGAAGGGATGTAACACATCCTGTAATTGCCGCCAGAAGATTTGCTGAAGACCAAACGCCCAATTGGCAATTTTTTTTTTCAGCGGTTTTTGTTTACAGTCGTTGTTGAATCTGGCCACCTAGCGACCAGTGTCCATGTTTGATCAACAAACAAACACATGGCTACTCCCTGGCTACCTGTGATCACTGCTATTTTAGTGGTCTCTGTCTACGGTAGTATTCGTCCTTTTGTTCTTTCGTTATTGCTATGCTACAATTTGATTCGATCTCTGGAAATGTTTTCTGGATATTTGATTTTTTCTAGTTTAGTAGCAGCCAACTAATTGGCCTGGTGCTCGTAGGTCAAGGTATTTTTCCTCTAGAATAGGGCAATACGTTTATAGGCTTATAATTCACATTTGACTAGAGAGTAAACCAAAAACAAAACGAGACCAAAACTGAATATTTACATTTGATTAGAGAGTAAACAAACAACAAAAATAGTCCAAAACTGAATATTTACATTTGACTTGTGCTACACCGTTAGTAAAACACAAAAGTTAATGGTCCCAAAAAGAAAGAAGACTAAACATTAAATCAGCAGTATTAATACCTAGTGTATGGCCATCCAGTTTTACTGTGCGTTTTTTTTTACTGTGGCCAGCAGATCATCGTGGGGCCCGAGTGCCATTTGTGATGTGGTCTTTGTATGTGGTCTTTGTATGTGGTGGTCTTTGTATTTGGTCTTTGTATGTGGCGGTCTTTGAATGTGGTCTTTGTATGTGGTCTTTGTATGTGGTGGTCTTTGTATGTGGTCTTTGTATGTGGTCTTTGTATGTGGTGGTCTTTGTATTTGGTCTTTGTATGTGGTGGTCTTTGTATGTGGTGGTCTTTGTATGTGGTCTTTGTATGTGGTCTTTGTATGTGATACCTAGTATCGTTCTATAGCACCTCAATTCCATTGCTAGGATCTTCCTCTCAAAGTCTGCAGTCAAGATTCTTATACAAGTATGTGGCCATGCCTCTCAAAGTCTGCAGTCAGTGTCCAAGATTCTTATACAAGTATATGGCCATGCCTCTCAAAGTCTGCAGTCAGTGTCCAAGATTCTTATACAAGTATATGGCCATGCCTCTCAAAGTCTGCAGTCAGCGTTCAAGATTCTTATACAAGTATATGGCCATGCCTCTCAAAGTCTGCAGTCAATGTCCAAGATTCTTATACAAGTATGTGGTCATGCCTCTCAAAGTCTGCAGTCAGCGTCCAAGATTCTTATACAAGTATGTGGCCATGCCTCTCAAAGTCTGCAGTCAGCGTCCAAGATTCTTATACAAGTATGTGGCCATGCCTCTCAAAGTCTGCAGTCAGCGTCAAAGATTCTTATACAAGTATGTGGCCATGCCTCTCAAAGTCTGCAGTCAGCGTCCAATTACTTATACAAGTATGTGGCCATGCCTCTCAAAGTCTGCAGTCAATGTCCAAGATTCTTATACAAGTATGTGACCATGCCTCTCAAAGTCTGCAGTCAGCGTCCAATTACTTATACAAGTATGTGGCCATGCCTCTCAAAGTCTGCAGTCAGCGTCCAATTACTTATACAAGTATGTGGCCATGCCTCTCAAAGTCTGCAGTCAGTGTCCAAGATTCTTATACAAGTATGTGGCTATGCCTCTCAAAGTCTGCGGTCAATGTCCAAGATTCTTATACAGGTATGTGGCCATGCCTCTCAAAGTCTGCAGTCAGTGTCCAAGATTCTTATACAAGTATATGGCCATGCCTCTCAAAGTCTGCAGTCAGTGTCCAAGATTCTTATACAAGTATATGGCCATGCCTCTCAAAGTCTGCAGTCAGCGTTCAAGATTCTTATACAAGTATATGGCCATGCCTCTCAAAGTCTGCAGTCAATGTCCAAGATTCTTATACAAGTATGTGGTCATGCCTCTCAAAGTCTGCAGTCAGCGTCCAAGATTCTTATACAAGTATGTGGCCATGCCTCTCAAAGTCTGCAGTCAGCGTCCAAGATTCTTATACAAGTATGTGGCCATGCCTCTCAAAGTCTGCAGTCAGCGTCAAAGATTCTTATACAAGTATGTGGCCATGCCTCTCAAAGTCTGCAGTCAGCGTCCAATTACTTATACAAGTATGTGGCCATGCCTCTCAAAGTCTGCAGTCAATGTCCAAGATTCTTATACAAGTATGTGACCATGCCTCTCAAAGTCTGCAGTCAGCGTCCAATTACTTATACAAGTATGTGGCCATGCCTCTCAAAGTCTGCAGTCAGCGTCCAATTACTTATACAAGTATGTGGCCATGCCTCTCAAAGTCTGCAGTCAGTGTCCAAGATTCTTATACAAGTATGTGGCTATGCCTCTCAAAGTCTGCGGTCAATGTCCAAGATTCTTATACAGGTATGTGGCCATGCCTCTCAAAGTCTGCAGTCAGTGTCCAAGATTCTTATACAAGTATGTGGCCATGCCTCTCAAAGTCTGCAGTCAGTGTCCAAGATTCTTATACAAGTATGTGGCCATGCCTCTCAAAGTCTGCAGTCAGCGTCCAATTACTTATACAAGTATGTGGCCATGCCTCTCAAAGTCTGCAGTCAGTGTCCAAGATTCTTATACAAGTATGTGGCCATGCCTCTCAAAGTCTGCAGTCAGTGTCCAAGATTCTTATACAAGTATGTGGCCATGCCTCTCAAAGTCTGCAGTCAGCGTCCAATTACTTATACAAGTATGTGGCCATGCCTCTCAAAGTCTGCAGTCAGTGTCCAAGATTCTTATACAAGTATATGGCCATGCCTCTCAAAGTCTGCAGTCAATGTCCAAGATTCTTATACAAGTATGTGGCCATGCCTCTCAAAGTCTGCAGTCAATGTCCAAGATTCTTATACAAGTATGTGGCCATGCCTCTCAAAGTCTGCAGTCAGCGTCCAATTACTTATACAAGTATTTGGCCATGCGTCTCAAAGTCTGCAGTCAGCGTCCAATTACTTATACAAGTATGTGGCCATGCCTCTCAAAGTCTGCAGTCAGCGTCCAATTACTTATACAAGTATGTGGCCATGCCTCTCAAAGTCTGCAGTCAGTGTCCAAGATTCTTATACAAGTATATGGCCATGCCTCTCAAAGTCTGCAGTCAGCGTCCAATTACTTATACAAGTATATGGCCATGCCTCTCAAAGTCTGCAGTCAGCGTCCAATTACTTATACAAGTATATGGCCATGCCTCTCAAAGTCTGCAGTCAGTGTCCAAGATTCTTATACAAGTATATGGCCATGCCTCTCAAAGTCTGCAGTCAGTGTCCAAGATTCTTATACAAGTATGTAGCCATGCCTCTCAAAGTCTGCAGTCAGTGTCCAAGATTCTTATACAAGTATATGGCCATGCCTCTCAAAGTCTGCAGTCAGTGTCCAAGATTCTTATACAAGTATGTAGCCATGCCTCTCAAAGTCTGCAGTCAGTGTCCAAGATTCTTATACAAGTATGTGGCCATGCCTCTCAAAGTCTGCAGTTAGTGTCCAAGATTCTTATACAAGTATGTGACCATGCCTCTCAAAGTCTGCAGTCAGTGTCCAAGATTCTTATACAAGTATGTGGCCATGCCTCTCAAAGTCTGCAGTCAGCGTCCAATTACTTATACAAGTATGTGGCCATGCCTCTCAAAGTCTGCAGTCAGTGTCCAAGATTCTTATACAAGTATGTGGCCATGCCTCTCAAAGTCTGCAGTCAGTGTCCAAGATTCTTATACAAGTATGTGGCCATGCCTCTCAAAGTCTGCAGTTAGTGTCCAAGATTCTTATACAAGTATGTGACCATGCCTCTCAAAGTCTGCAGTCAGTGTCCAAGATTCTTATACAAGTATGTGGCCATGCCTCTCAAAGTCTGCAGTCAGCGTCCAATTACTTATACAAGTATGTGGCCATGCCTCTCAAAGTCTGCAGTCAGTGTCCAAGATTCTTATACAAGTATGTGGCCATGCCTCTCAAAGTCTGCAGTCAGTGTCCAAGATTCTTATACAAGTATGTGGCCATGCCTCTCAAAGTCTGCAGTCAGCGTCCAATTACTTATACAAGTATATGGCCATGCCTCTCAAAGTCTGCAGTCAGTGTCCAAGATTCTTATACAAGTATATGGCCATGCCTCTCAAAGTCTGCAGTCAGTGTCCAAGATTCTTATACAAGTATATGGCCATGCCTCTCAAAGTCTGCAGTCAGTGTCCAAGATTCTTATACAAGTATGTGGCCATGCCTCTCAAAGTCTGCAGTCAATGTCCAAGATTCTTATACAAGTATATGGCCATGCCTCTCAAAGTCTGCAGTCAGTGTCCAAGATTCTTATACAAGTATGTGGCCATGCCTCTCAAAGTCTGCAGTCAGCGTCCAATTACTTATACAAGTATATGGCCATGCCTCTCAAAGTCTGCAGTCAGTGTCCAAGATTCTTATACAAGTATGTGGACATGACCAAGGAACGCATCAGTCACAAAGTTCTAAGAGACCGCAAGGACCTTCATTCAGAGAACAGTACCAGGACAAAACAAGGTTACAAAGACAGTTTGTGTGGAGACACAAACTCAAAATCGGCCCCCGAAGTGGTCCACCAAGGCAGGTAAAAGGCAGGTTTCAATACTTTCAGAAAGAGTATCGGATTAAAATTCGATCAAAGGCAAATTACAGAGAGGAATGGCGAAAGAAGGTTGACAGATCTTGTGTGGTGCCCCAAAGGTCCAGCAGACCAATGGATATGTGAAAGTGAAGGTGAAGTTAGATGTGAACCTGGCCAAACTGATTTCATAATACTGCCATATAATAATTATCTAATTGATCTAGTTGTTTTGTAAAGAGTCAATATTCAAAGCCTCAAGTAAAAAACAAACAAAACATTTGCTTTTTTTTTTTTTTAGGATACCTCAGCTGTTTAGCTGTTGACTTCAGTTGTCGAGCTGTTTACATCCTAGGAATCCTTGGGCCTTTGCCTCTTTTCTTTGCCTCTTTTTTGGGCATTGCCTCTTTTTGGGGCTATTGGCCTCTTTATTGGGCTTTTTTTTAAACAAAAAGATACATAACTTATTAGTAAACGTACAAATTAAATAGTTACATTATAAAGTACAGTCATTCATCCACTTCGCGATACAAATAATTACATTGAGGTTGTCATAATATTTTAACGAATTGAATTGCTTTGTACATGGCGTTTTTTTTTATTTCTAAAGGCATATATTGAAAATTTTTTAAATTTAAGGTAATTAAAATATATATAGTGAGAATGTCAACAGTAGGTAATTAAAAAGAAACAATCAAATAGTGAAAGTAGAAAATTAAATGATATTAAAACATTTAAACATTTTAGTTACATTTTTTTCCCACATTGTCTACATTGCTTATAGTTGTTTCCCTTGTGCTTTGCTACATAACCCCAGTTCTTTATATTAACTTCTATCAAACGTGCATACACATCTATATGTGTACACACTTATGCGAAAATAGACATTTAAACATTTTGTAACGTTTCTTTTATTGTCTCCCTTCATATGACAATTTTTGATTTCCTCCCTTGAGATTCCGAAAACTACTTCCTCATCATCAAGGTGGAAATCATGTCTGCAGGAGTCAGTATCTCGGGAGTTTCTGTTCTGCGAAAATTTCTCTGTGGCTTTTTTTGGTCACAGGCTCACAGGGGTCATTTAGAGTCGTACAGAAGGTTATTTTATATGTATCTCTCTCTCTCTCTCTCTTTATATATATATATGTACTTTTTTTTCCTCTTCCCCTCTTTAATATATTTTGTCTCTGTAGACTGCACAAAATTCCTTTAGTTAAGTGTGTTATTTCCGGTTTCCCCCTGAAATTCACACGAAATATGAAAAACTACTTATTAATTGTTGTTTTAAATTATGTTCCACTTATATGCATACTAAATAAAGTTTTTCTCTCTAAAAAATATTTTTTTTTTATAGATGTATAGTTAGTATGACAGAACTTACTAAACTTAACAATACAATTTTACAAAATATTTTATTTTAATCAAAAAATCTAAAACTGTTAGCATAAATGTGTTAAAAATATGGTGATTTTTTTCATTTCCTACATCTAGATATGAAATTAAGGGCCGAATCAATGTCTACTTTTTAAATGAAGGAGGTAGGGAAAGAAGGAGGTAGGGAATGAAGGAGGTAGGGAATGATGGAGGTAGGGAATGATGGAGGTAGGAATGGAGGAGGTAGGGTATGATGGAGCTAGGGAATGAAGGAGGTAGGAATGGAGGAGGTAGGGAATGAAGGAGGTAGGAATGATGGAGCTAGGGAATGAAGGAGGTAGGAATGGAGGAGGTAGGGAATGATGGAGGTAGGGAATGAAGGAGGTAGGAATGGAGGAGGTAGGAATGGAGGAGGTAGGAATGGAGGAGGTAAGAATGGAGGAGGTAGGGAATGATGGAGGTAGGGAATGAAGGAGGTAGGAATGGAGGAGGTAGGGAATGAAGGAGGTAGGAATGGAGGAGGTAGGGAATGATGGAGGTAGGGAATGAAGGAGGTAGGAATGGAGGAGGTAGGGAATGATGGAGCTAGGGAATGAAGGAGGTAGGAATGGAGGAGGTAGGGAATGATGGAGGTAGGGAATGAAGGAGGTAGGAATGGAGGAGGTAGGGAATGATGGAGGTAGGGAATGATGGAGGTAGGGAATGATGGAGGTAGGGAATGAAGGAGGTAGGAATGAAGGAGGTAGGGAATGATGGAGCTAGGGAATGAAGGAGGTAGGAATGGAGGAGGTAGGGAATGAAGGAGGTAGGGAATGATGGAGGTAGGGAATGAAGGAGGTAGGGAATGAAGGAGGTAGGGAATGAAGGAGGTAGGGAATAAGAAGGTATGGAATGATGGAGGTAGGAAATGATGGAGGTAGGGAATGAAGGAGCTAGGGATGAAGGAGGTAGGGAATGAAGGAGGTAGGGAGTAGGGAATGAAGGAGGTAGGGAATGAAGGAGCTAGGGAATGAAGGAGGTGGGAATGAAGGAGGTAGGGAATGAAGGAGGTAGGGAATGATGGAGCTAGGGAATGAAGGAGGTAGGGAATGATGGAGCTAGGGAATGAAGGAGGTAGGGAATGATGGAGCTAGGGAATGAAGGAGGTAGGGAATGATGGAGCTAGGGAATGAAGGAGGTAGGGAATGATGGAGCTAGGGAATGAAGGAGGTAGGGAATGAAGAAGGTAGGGAATGAAGTAGGTAGGGAATGAAGGAGGTAGGGAATGAAGGAGCTAGGGAATGAAGGAGGTGGGAATGATGGAGCTAGGGAATGAAGGAGGTAGGGAATGATGGAGCTAGGGAATGAAGGAGGTAGGGAATGAAGGAGGTAGGGAATGAAGGAGGTAGGGAATGAAAGAGGTAGGGAATGAAGGAGGTAGGGAATGAAGGAGGTGGGAATGATTGAGCTAGGGAATGAAGGAGGTAGGGAATGATGGAGGTAGGGAATGAAGGAGGTAGGGAATGATGGAGCTAGGGAATGAAGGAGGTAGGGAATGAAGGAGGTAGGGAATGATGGAGCTAGGGAATGAAGGAGGTAGGGAATGAAGGAGGTAGGGAATGATGGAGGTAGGAAATGATGGAGGTAGGGAATGAAGGAGCTAGGGAATGAAGGAGCTAGGGAATATTAGAATTCTCTGACAAAAAGTAAGCAGACTAGTATGAGAATCAGACAGTTTCTTTAAATAGGCGTCACTTTGCCTTAGCTGACATAGAAGGAAGCACCTGGTTGCATGCGGCCTCAGATCGAGACAGCTGGAGGTCACTCACAAAGGCCGCGTGATACACATTTGAGACCAAAAGAAAATCTGTTGCCGAGGACAGATTTGACGGCAAAAAGAAAATCTTAATCGACCACCGGCGGACAATGGTTATGCTAACCCTGGATGTTGCAAAATATGTAGGTCACAGCTGGGGTTGCCGTAGCCACGGGAAATACTGCATTCCTCATTAATCTTCGGACTCGAAGACAAGCCTTATTATTAGCAATATATATATCTATATCTATATCTATCTATCTATCTATCTATATATATATATATATTTATATATATACAAAGGGAGAGACAGAAATAGGAGCAGAGAGAGAGACACACACACATAGAGATGTTTATATAGAAAGAAAGAGAAATGCAGAGGTAAGAGGACTTGAGGACTTTGCTAGATCAATCTGTGTGTTATCTTGACAATCTCAAATGAAAAACAAAACGCTGACGAAAAAAAGACTAGAATGATTCAATGTACTAAATGAAACAGAATCTGTAAATGTTGATTTAGGCCTACTTCCCTAATTTGCTAGATTAAATCTTTATCGCACTTTTCATCTATTATAAAGATGTCATACGAGAAAATAATATATTTTTAATTGAAAAAAATTACTGCCATACATGTTAGCATTGGAGGAAGAAGAACTAGCTGACCTGGTGATGGGCATTGACAAGACTTCCGCAGCATATGGCATGCAAATAAATGCCGCAAAAAAAAAAAACAACAAATTATGACCAATATCAACTGGGCTTTCAAAGATGCATCAGTATTGCAGGTGAAAAGCTTACTAGTGTTAGCAGCTTCAAATACCTCGGAGCTATTGTCTCAGATGAGGGAACGAAACCTGAACTACTGGCCACAACAGCACAGTCCACAGCAGCCCTTTCAAAACTGAAAATAATTTGGAAAGACAAGGGCGTGGCCCTCGGCACCAAACTCAGACTGATGCGCTCCCTGGTCAAAACCACAGTTGGAGTTAGACAAGGCTGCCTACTTTCACCAACACTCTTCAATATCTTCCTTGAAAAAATAATGGAAGATGCTCTCGAGAGGAGGATCCTAGCAATGCAACTGAGATGCAACAGAAGGATCCTAGGCATCACTTTCAAAGACCGCATCACAAACCAAGAGATTAGAGACAGGGTCACTGCAGCGATCGGACCCCATGATGACCTGCTAACTATTGTAAAGAAACGCAAGCTTAAAATATATGGCCATATTTTAAGATCCACGGGGCTCGCAAAGACCTTCCTTCAGGGAACAGTACCAGGAAAAAGAAGAAGAGGCAGACAGAGAAAGCGATGGGAGGACAACATAAAAGAATAGAGGGGCCTACCATTGATAGAGGTTTTAAACAAGGCAAAAAACAGGGAGGAACGGAGAAAGACAGTCGACAAATCTTACTTGGTGCCCCAACGGTCCAACAGACTAAGGGATAGGTAAAGGTAAAATATACTAGGGTGACTCTCTATCTCCGCTCTGGTTCTTCCTAGCTATAAACCCACTATCTAAATTACTCCATAGCACTACAAACGGTTTTAAGGTTGACACTAAATGTACCAATGTGTGGCATTAACCTCATCACTGCAATAAATAGCTGGGCCGTCCCAGTGCTCCTTTACACGTTCGGTGTCATCAAATGGACTGACACCGACCTACCTCACATTGACAGGCTCACGAGGAAATTATTAACCAAATTTCAATGTTTACACCCCAAGTCCTCCACCATAAGGTTATACCTGACCAGGAAGGATGGAGGCCGTGGATTGCAGAACATCTTCAAACTGTGTAAGACGCAAATTTCAAAAATACGATCAAAACTGCAAGCCTCCAGCAATGAACTAGTTTCCTTCCTACGAAAATAAGACTCCGATGCGACCCTTCTGAACCTAAACAACAATGGTGTTACTGTCGGTTTGGACAACGTAGGGCATGAGATTCGTCAATGGGAAGAAAAAACACTCCACGGAAAATTCCCGGCTTTATTAGATTGGGACAACATGGACAGGGCTGCTTCCTTAGCATGGTTTAAAGCAGTTAATCTCTACCCTGAAACTGAAGGCTTTGTTACAGCAATACAGGACAGAGTAATTAGGACAAAAAATTACGAGAAACATCCTAAATGTGAAAATGTGGGTGAGTCAATTGAACACATAATGGCAGGATGTTCAGCCCTATCGAAATCTGCCTATCTAGGTCGCCATAACCAAGTTGCAAAGCTAATACACCAGTACTTGGCTTTGACACACAATTTGATCGGTAAGGATACTCCCCTTTATTACAAAAACTCACCATAACAGGTTCTCAAGTCTACTGATCATTTGCTGAACTGGGAGAGACCTATTTTGACCGACAAAACGGTAGATTTTAATCGCCCTGATTGCTTCTCATCGATAAAAAAGAAAAAGCAGCTACCATTATTGATATTGCCGTACCACTGTCTCATAATGTAAGAAAAACTGAGATACCGAGGGGATAACAACAACTGACCTCACAGATACCTTCAAGGCCCTTGGCATTCCTAGGAACATTCTCGTTGCCTGTCAGATGGCGGTACTTCTGCAGACCTGCCACATCACCAGAAAATTCCTCAGTGGAAACTGGTAAAGAGACTACGATGAATTTTATTTCCCTTTAACAAAACTCGACCCTGGCTGCGCCAGAGAATGAATACTTGTTCTTTTCTAACATGTGATTAATAATGGCAATGTCTTCGATTCAAAAATTAAGGATTAGTGACTACGCAAGCCCAATTGTGACATGCATATTTTTCCACAACTGATGCAGACAAAACCGTTGTCCACAAGGGTTCATTTGGTTCTTCACCTGTCTTCTACAAGGGCTTTTCTTTAACTGCGTGTCCCACAGCCTTTGCAAGAGTCGAAATGTTTCTTTCATATATGAAAAATACCAATTGAAATATGAAGTTTAAGTCTATGGATTGAACCTAATGGAACATTTGCGCATCAACTCTGTTTATGGAACACAATTTTATTTCAACTGATTCAACTTTTTATATGCAGGGAGAACTCGATATGTTAAAAACATCCGGTTAACTTTAATAATTTTACAACGTAAAAGATCAAAATAATGAAAAATGAAACTGCTCAGTCGATGGCTTAGACAATGCTAATTGACCACAGTTCACTGGACATTGCTGCCGGAATCATGTGATGGCAGAGTACAATAACTCCACTAGCTCCACAGTGGATAGCAATGATACATTATACTTGAATCCTATATTCTGGAGCATAGGCCACCAGGTTCCTTATGAGCCATGGGCTTTCACTATCAAGCAGACGATTGTAACCCTCCTGTGTGCCTTTGGAATCTTTAGCAATCTGTTTATCATTGTTAGTAGTTTGTATACTCAATACTAGTAAGAGGCGATAGTGCTTTAAAGGTGTGTCTTTTCCTTTTCTATAGACAGTCTAGCACTAATCTTACTTATGTTTCTTCTATTTCTTTCTTGGCCCTAGCTCTAACGTTTGTATCTTAAAGAATTCTTGTGTCTTTAACTTCTATTTAGGCATCTTATAAGCGTTGATTGTCATTAATAGTATCTCCTTATTGGTGTTTCCATGTGTGTCTGTCTGTCTGGCCAAAAGTTTTGTACACTTCATTTTTCCGACACCCAATCTCGGATCAAGCTGAAATCTTGCAAAATTATTTCTTTTAACTGACAACACAAGAATCAATGTAAAAAATTTATAAATTAGCTAATTAACTATTTGTAACTTTGCCTGGTATCTCGAACAAGGGAAGGAAATAGTACTTGACTGAAATGGAGGTATAAGCTGAATTAGTCCTCTTTATATTAGGTTGCCGTCTGAGGCTAAGTGAACACAAACATGAAATAGAAACAAGAGATAACTAGACAACCTTCCATGGTCGTAGACTCTTCGCTAGCAGAGTGGTAACCGCGTTAGATTGGAATCCTGAGAAGGCTTTAGTTTAGCCCACAAGTTCAAATTCAGGTCGTTCCTTTAAAAAAAAATATATATATTTAAAAAGCGATCACCCAGATTCCCCGTTTTTTTTCCTCCTTTCCAACTGATCCAACTGGTCTAGACAAGTGATAGGATCATAGATTATTGAGAACGCTAAAAAACTGTAGATTTATTACACATTTAATTACATGCCTGTTCCAAACTAATTGATACACTTAATGTAAGCTCCTTTTTTTTTTTTTTTTAAAAGTATTTTTTGGTATTTTGTTTAGGTTTGTGTTTCTGTTTTTTCCAGGTGGTTATTCTGTGTGTTCCCTCTATGCGTACTTACAAGACGAGCCTGTTTATTTCCTCTCTAGCTGCAGCTGATCTCATGGTGTGCAGTTTAGTCATGACTATCAACAGTATACTACAGCTAAACGTGACGGTAAGGTCACATGATCACATGACTGGATCAGGAGCGTGGAGGGAAGGAAGAAGGAGGGAGGGGGGAGAGATGGAATAGAGGTTTTGATTCTATGCCATTAACTCTGGAGGGGGGAGAGATGGAATAGAGGTTTTGATTCTATGCCATTAACTCTGGAGGGGGAGAGATGTAATAGAGGTTTTGATTCTATGCCATTAACTCTGGAGGGGGGAGAGATGGAATAGAGGTTTTGATTCTATGCCATTAACTCTGGAGGGGGAGAGATGGAATAGAGGTTTTGATTCTATGCCATTAACTCTGGAGGGGGAGAGATGGAATAGAGATTTTGATTCTGTGCCATTAACTCTGGAGGGGGAGAGATGGAATAGAGGTTTTGATTCTATGCCATTAACTCTGGAGGGGGAGAGATGGAACAGAGGTTTTGATTCTATGCCATTAACTCTGGAGGGGGAGAGATGGAATAGAGATTTTGATTCTATGCCATTAACTCTGGAGGGGGGAGAGATGGAATAGAGGTTTTGATTCTATGCCATTAACTCTGGAGGGGGGAGAGATGGAATAGAGGTTTTGATTCTATGCCATTAACTCTGGAGGGGGAGAGATGGAATAGAGGTTTTGATTCTATGCCATTAACTCTGGAGGGGGAGAGATGGAATAGAGATTTTGATTCTATGCCATTAACTCTGGAGGGGGGAGAGATGGAATAGAGGTTTTGATTCTGTGCCATTAACTCTGGAGGGGGGAGAGATGGAATAGAGGTTTTGATTCTATGCCATTAACTCTGGAGGGGGAGAGATGGAATAGAGGTTTTGATTCTATGCCATTAACTCTGGAGGGGGAGAGATGTAATAGAGGTTTTGATTCTATGCCATTAACTCTGGAGGGGGGAGAGATGGAATAGAGGTTTTGATTCTATGCCATTAACTCTGGAGGGGGAGAGATGGAATAGAGGTTTTGATTCTATGCCATTAACTCTGGAGGGGGAGAGATGGAATAGAGATTTTGATTCTGTGCCATTAACTCTGGAGGGGGAGAGATGGAATAGAGGTTTTGATTCTATGCCATTAACTCTGGAGGGGGAGAGATGGAATAGAGGTTTTGATTCTATGCCATTAACTCTGGAGGGGGAGAGATGGAATAGAGATTTTGATTCTATGCCATTAACTCTGGAGGGGGGAGAGATGGAATAGAGGTTTTGAATCTATGCCATTAACTCTGGAGGGGGGAGAGATGGAATAGAGATTTTGATTCTATGCCATTAACTCTGGAGGAAAGAAGCTGAAGCATGAGAAGACTGCTATAATACTCCTTGCCCTGAGAGAGATGTTCATGATAATTCTAATGTTTGACAAGAAGGTTCATGGTTCGAATCCTGTTTTGTCTTTGGATTACATATCACTAGGGTGAAACTAAGGGAAATATATGTTACGTTCAAAAGAAGACGATAAAACTTACCATGCAGGGGAGACTACAACAGAGGAAACGTAGGTCTTGACTTACAGGACAACAGAATGTAGTCATCAATGTGTTCATTGGTTTGGGGGGTGAGTGGCAGGTTGTTGATAACAAAACTTTTTACTTTACTCACTTTGGTACTTGTTGGTTGAGCGGTAGTGTAAAGATGAAGGTAAAGATTTTACTCGGGGATTATCACGTGACTTCAGCAAGCTCAAACAGGCAAGGTTCCGAAGAATTTAATTCATTAAATTTTGTCCCAAACATACAACTTCAGGTTACACACACACTCAAGACTGGGAAGTAAACATAGGTTATAAGAAATTATGACCATTGCCAGGAGGGGGGATTACTGTTGGGGGGAGGGGGCTAGTGAAACATAAATTATAGAATAATTCTTTTAAAATGTTAGTTCTATAATTTAACAATCGTCAGTGTGGGGATCGAATACCTTTAAAGAGTTTACATTAGCCTAAAACTTTTCGCCAGGAAGGCACAAGGACTAAGTCTTCTGGAAGGTAACCGATGTAAAACGAAAAGATTAAAGTGATGTATCATTTACTCCCCTTTGAACATTAACAAAAGATGTTGGTCCCTCTGGAGAATGCACATCTAGTAGGTCTAAGTTTTTAAAATCCAGTAAGTCTTAAGTTTTTTAAATCCAGTAGGTCTAAGTTTTTAAAATCCAGTAAGTCTTAAGTTTTTTTTAAATCCAGTAGGTCTAAGTTTTTTAAAATCTAGCAGGTCTAAGTTTTTAAAATCCAGTAAGTCTTAAGTTTTTAAAATCCAGTAGGTGAACGTTTTTTTTTAAATCCAAGAGGATGCTTGAGTTCTGAGAGAGAAAGTGATTGAGAGCACTTTTTAAAATTCATACAGACTATGTTTCTAAATAATAATGCTGACATGTTTTCTCCTTTTTCTAGAGATTGTCGGAAGATCCCAAGCATAAAATGTTGTGTCACGTGTGGTCCTCTGTCACCATTGTGGTCTGTTCTTCATCTTCCTTGAATGTATGCATCATTTCAGTGGACAGGTGGGTCAAACTCTTTCATCAGCTCTTTTATCGTTTGGGTAACAGTTGAAGTAGAGCGCAAGCCAGATACAAACTTTTTTATTCGCAACATTGAAAAGATTTTGCTTTTTTCCTCAGTTGACCTCTGACCTCTGTTATACGAAGTTTGTAATGTTCGTTATTATATACACTCTTTTTGATGTGTCTCTCTGTGTGTCTGTAAATAGTGGTGTCTCTCTGTGTGTCTGTTACTAGTGGTGTCTCTCTGTGTGTCTGTAATTAGTGGTGTCTCTCTGTGTGTCTGTAACTAGTGGTGTCTCTCTGTGTGTCTGTAACTAGTGGTGTCTCTCTGTGTGTCTGTAACTAGTGGTGTCTCTCTGTGTGTCTGTAACTAGTGGTGTCTCTCTCTGTGTGTCTGTAACTAGTGGTGTCTCTCTGTGTCTGTAACTAGTGGTGTCTCTCTGTGTGTCTGTTACTAGTGGTGTCTCTCTGTGTGTCTGTAACTAGTGGTGTCTCTCTGTGTGTCTGTGACTAGAGGTGTCTCTCTGTGTCTGTAACTAGTGGTGTCTCTCTGTGTCTGTAACTAGTGGTGTCTCTCTGTGTGTCTGTGACTAGTGGTGTCTCTCTGTGTGTCTGTAACTAGTGGTGTCTCTCAGTGTGTCTGTGACTAGTGGTGTCTCTCTGTGTGTCTGTAACTAGTGGTGTCTCTCTGTGTCTGTAACTAGTAGTGTCTCTCTGTGTGTCAGTGACTAGTGGTGTCTCTCTGTGTGTCTGTAACTAGTGGTTTCTCTCTGTGTGTCTGTGACTAGTGGTGTCTCTCTGTGTGTATGTAACTAGTGGTGTCTCTCTGTGTGTCTGTGACTAGTGGTGTCTCTCTGTGTGTCTGTAACTAGTGGTGTCTCTCTGTGTGTCTGTGACTAGTGGTGTCTCTCTGTGTGTCTGTAACTAGTGATGTCTCTCTGTGTGTCTGTAACTAGTGGTGTCTCTCTGTGTGTCTGTAACTAGTGGTGTCTCTCTGTGTGTCTGTGACTAGTGGTGCCTCTCTGTGTGTCTGTAGCTAGTCGTGTCTCTCTTGCTCTTTCTGTGTGTCTGTGACTATGAGGATATGTTTCTCGGTCATGTGTTTCTCTGCGTGTGTGTCATTCTCCGTGCGTATGTGTGTTTGTGTGTGTGAACGGCAGGAATTGAACTTGTCTTTCAGAAGCTAATTGAGACGTATTCTATTGGATGCATAGTATAGGCAGTGACGTATTTTATTTGTTTAGTCGATCTCCCACTTCTTGTTGTCCTGGAAGTCTGTCCGTCTGTATTCGTCGTTTGTTCGATCTCCCACTTCTTGCTGTGTTGGAAGTCTGTCCGTCTGTATTCGTCGTTTGTTCGATCTCCCACTTCTTGTTGTGTTGGAAGTCTGTCCGTCTGTATTCGTCGTTTGTTCGATCTCCCACTTCATGTTGTGTTGGAAGTCTGTCCGTCTGTATTCGTTGTTTGTTCGATCTCCCACTTCTTGTTGTGTTGGAAGTCTGTCCGTCTGTATTCGTCGTTTGTTCGATCTCCCACTTCATGTTGTGTTGGAAGTCTGTCCGTCTGTATTCGTTGTTTGTTCGATCTCGTTTACGGAACATCTATCATCACTTGTTTAATTTTTGTGTATTCTTTAAAATAGTAAATCAAATATCTATCATATCTTGTTATGTCTGTGGAGGAAGCGGAGGTGTAAGCGTCAAATTGAGAAAAGCTTTTTCTGGAGACCATGTTGTCTGTTGATATGAGCTTCGTCATTGAAACTTTTGGAGTGAGATTGGACACTTGTTTCTTTACATCCGTTTTTTGAAAGCTTTGAATGTGGATCAAAAAGTGGAAGTTTAAGTTGAAGTAGCATTTAGAGTTTGATCCCCCAAGATTTGTTTGACAGTTATTGAAAGAGATTCATATAAACTTTGGCTAACACTTTGTTCAATGTCACGTCTGCTCCAGGTATATATATCTCACCAAGACTTGGGTGTACGAGAAGTATGTCACGCGCTACAGGCTTCGTCTGCTGCTGTTATCAGTTTGGCTTGTCAGTTTTAGTCTGGCAGCGCCCTCTCTGTTGGATTTGATCTGGACTCATGTAGGTACATAGGCAGTGACAGTCTCGTGAAAGACTACCCTCGCACCATATCTTTATAAAAGATGTTAATCATTTACATTTTAACTCTCAACTCTCTCTGATTTTAATTTCAATCGTTTGTTAATAGAAATTGAAAGATGGTGGTCATGACCATGTGTGACCATAGGAGGAGCAGTAGTTGCCATTGTCCCTCCACAGAAAAAATAAAACTTAAGTGGGTTGGTGGACGTATTTTAATGAAGATCTACACAATTTTAATAAAAAAATGTCTAATGTAAGTTAACTATGCTATATGTAACATCCTTATATATCAACTCGCCTCCTCTCATTAATATCAAGTGCAGTCATTAAGAGTTAATATAAAATAGAGAGAGGATGTGTAGTCGTTTTCTACCTCCTCTGCCGGGGCACATGACTTGTCATCTGTAATCAATAGGAATTCCTCGGGTTTAAATATAATTCTATGTCTTCAATTAGTCATATTTAAAAAAAAGGACTATATTTCTCTGGCTTACGTTTGTCATAATTAATAAAGAAAATATTTCTCTGGCATACGTTTGTCGTAATTATTTAAAAAAGACTATGTTTCTCTGGCATTCATAGTGTCATAGTCATTATGTCATTGAACCATGGTGACATAGTCAATATTATGCAATTTAAAAGATAACTTCCCCACCCCTCCTTTTATACTTATAAATAGCGAAGCTTGAATAGCTCTTTGCTTCTTAAATCGTTTAACTGGAACCAGGCTTGGTAAAAATGAATACAAACCTTGTGGCTCCTCAACCTGGGGCTCTGTGTGGTCATTCACCTTAGGTTCCTTTATGTCCGAGTCAGACAAATGTTGCGTCTGAACCTATTTCAAACACCCTGCAGTCATTGGTAAAGTCTGATTTTATTGAAAGCGTTGAATTTTTGAAATATAAACATGACCGTCAGACACAAAATTTAAAAAACGTATTAGAAATTTCACACAGTGTAAGGGGCATAATCACGTATTGTGATGTTGTACGAGTTGTTTCCCGTGTTGAGTTCAACACTGGCTGACATACACCACCCATGCTAACATCCAGACTTGTTGCTTCCAGTGGACAGTGTTACGTTGGAACGAGGAAGACGTAAAAGGGACTGAACTCTGCAAGCTGACCCCGAGACCATCCTACTCCATCACCATCGCCGTCCTCGTTATCATCTTTCCTTGTGTGACAGTCATCTTCATCAACTGCTTAATCTTCAAGATCATTTTGAGTAAAGTATGCAACTCCCCTGATACTTCAGGCTTATCACGTAATAAATTAGTTTAGGGGCATACGCTTTATAATTAATAAAAAGCAACAAACACTTTTGACAAATAATATCTTCTCTTTATTAGGCTAGAATACATTGTTGTGTAAGTAACTTATAAATTAAAGATGTATCGTATCTGATTGTGTCTTTTAAATTGACACTACAACACATGCTTCAACTTTGGTCATTATCTTCCAGGTGTACCTTGGGGACATGAGTATTATCTACAGACCAAGAACGGAAAGCGGGTCCCCGTACACGACACAAAGGGCACAGGTGCACTTTAACGAACTCCGTAAGATTGCGTCCTCGGTCGACCCTTGTAAGTTTGAAGAAAAAACTCCCTCGATGGAAACCATGCACGATCCGAAGGACTCGGACATTGATCAGATGCCTTCGGCTTCCTTCGACACTCTTCCCAAAGACCTGAAGAATGTCAGCGCTACTTCTGTGGACATGCGCAGACCTCCTGAGCCGCCAAGTAATACCTCGAGCAGCCCGTTGAAGCTTTCGGCTTTTTCGGCGAGGCTCCTGTCGCCCGGAGAGCATTCGAGTTATATGAAAAGCCTAGAAGGAATGTTACTCTCGAGGAAAACATGGGTCACGAGAATCTCGTCCAGAAGCGTCGCTTACTGTGAGTTTAAGGTAGAGTCAAGAAAGTGTAAGAGCACACGCGTTGGATGCCAATTATGTACATTTTAGTCTAGCCCTTGAACATTACCCTAATGGCACAAAAGCAATAAAACAACTTCATAACTAAATTTGTCATAACCAAACACAAGATAAATGTGAAGCTATAATTAGTCTTTTTATTTTACTACGTCTAGAATCTACGCACAAAGTCTATGCAGTAACAGATATAGGACGTCTTTACAGCATCTATTCGAAAATGAAGTGTTTTTTTAAAGAGACATCATTTTTAATTTTTTTTTCTATTTTTAGAATTTTTTAAGTCTCATTTTTACTGAGTTAATTGTGCATTTCAAGTTCATTGTTTTATTTGTAGGCTGGCATGTCTTTGATTATTATAGTTTTAGTCTATACTATTTGCTGGTTGCCCTTTGGTATTGTGACAATTATTGACATATTCAACCCGTCTTCTAAGGTTTCCACAGCAAGGGAGGTAAGTTTGGTTCGTATAGGAAGTTTGAAGCAGAATAACACTAAGATTGAGCAGTACAATTATCTCTTGTCATTGATACAGCAATAATTATATATCATGTCATCCATACGTAGGCCTAATCCATCCTTGAAACTATCCATTCATCCACCCATTCATCTACTGACTTCTTCATGCATGCATCCATTTTATATTCAACTGCCATTCTCTCTGTCTGCCTGTCAACTGACCTACCTATTAACCATTCATCAATCCATTCACCACTTATGTATCCATTAATCCATCATCCCATCTATCCATCTATCCATTTATTCCTTTCTTTAATATATATACAACTACCAATGTACGTACAAATTAATGAAACAATACAATACAATACCAGCAACTATTCATATATATCCATATAGTCCTACGTTCATTTATCGTTTCATTAATTTTGTCTTGAATGGATGAATGCCTTACGTCCACCCCTCCAACACACATTCCTAGTCATAGAGTATTCCCTGAACTATTACTTACAGATCTGTCTCTGGCTGGCTTATAGCAACTCATGTTGGAACCCAATCATTTATTCTTTGATGAACATAAATTTCAGGTTTGTAACTGGCTCCGTACTACCCCCATTAGTAACGGTTTACCAGACGTACGTTAAAAGTGTGTCCCTCACTTCCTCGTGGACTTGAGAGTGTGTTTTAGTCAGCGATTGAACTCCTTTAGCTCTTCTAGTTTGAACTCACAAACTCGCTCAGTGTCCGGTTTACACTCTGCTTCATGAAGAGGTGTTCTGATATATTCAAAGATAAAAGCATTTTCGTTATTCTCTAATCGAGTATAAAGTGCTCTATCTTCTCTACTGCCATTACAGCATCGTTGCCCGAATCAGCCAAGGAAAACAAATAAATTAGCAGAGTGTCTAATGGACATGCATTTCTCGATAGACATATGGATGCCGTAGGACGTCATTTTGTTTTGAAGGAACGTCTGTAATTAATAATAATAATAATTTAATGTTAACTGTTAACAAAAATGATGTAGGCTCAAGGCGCTGTGATATCATTATAAACATAAGCACGAGAGCTAAAAGGATAAACTAAACTAAAAAGGTTTTAAACAGATAGGTCTTAATGTTCTTTTTGAATGTAGTGAAACATATTGTCTGTCTGAGATCAATGGGGAGTGAGTTCCAAACCTTTGGTCCGTGCACTGAAAAAGCCCGCAAACTGTAACTTTTGAGGGAGAAACGTGGCACCACTAGAAGCGCTGAGTCCATAGAGCGCAGGGCTCTCTGAGGGACATATGGAATGGTCAGTTCTCTAAGGTACAAGGGCATTTTTGTTATAGTAGATGCACTGATGATAAACAATCTTGTAGTCGATTCTCGCTTTCACAGGAAACCAATTTAGTGCACAAGAAACCAGTATCAGAATCTAGTTTTGTTTTTCTAAGGACTATTTGTACGGCGTTGTTCTGAATACGTTGCAGCTTGGCTATTTTGTCATAGGGTATACCCGTTAGCAGGGCGTTGCAGTAGTCAAGGCGGGAGAGTATAAATGCCACAGCTAGATTTTTAAATTGACTCTGTCGTTAAGTATGGTCGGATCTGGCCTAATCTGCGCAGCTGCAGATAAAGATAAGCTGACTTAAGTGTGTGTCTAAAGACTGTGTTGAGTTGAAGAAAACTCCAAGATTCCATACTACATGGACATAAGGAACCTGGCAGTTCGTGATAAAAAAGGGAATCTGTGCTCTCGACTTTTGTAATGTGGTACCTAGTGCCAATCTTAATTATTTCGGTTTTGTCTTCGTTCATCTTGAACTTATTCTCAACTATCCAATAGCTCACCCTTGCAACGGTACCACTGATTTTTGAAGCCATATACAGTACCCTTGAGGGTACTGTGGAATCGTATAACTGTGAGTCATCGGCAAAAAAAAGTGATATAAGATGCCGGTTGGCTGTAGGAGTGGTTATGTATACTGAGACTAAAACTGATCCTTGGGGTACTTGTTCTTCAAGAGTAAGCTTGTTGACATTCCCGAAGAATTAACATTTTGAAAGAAGTTAAATATAAAATAACTTTTAAAAAATCAATGTTTTTATTGAGTACAATTCCATCGATTATTATGAATCAATCATGTGATTATTTTTTATTAGATCCAGACTACTAATAATACATTTGTACGATTGGAAATATATTGACTAATTGTTTCTGTTTAGGGTTAGGGTTATAGCATGCTCAGAGCGCTATGGTCCAATCACTTTTGTGGACCAGTTTGGCCTTTGGGGGGGGGGGGCACCAAGGAGAAGGTTTTTGTGCTGCCATTCAAACTCAATTAAAAAAAAAAGAAATGTTGATCGAGTCTGAATTCAAACTCGAGGTCTCGAACATCCGCGATGGAGGGCCGACATGTTAGCCACTAAGCTATTTAAATACTTGTGAAAAATATAAAGTTTTATATTTGTCTATCATTTTCTTAAAATTTTTAGTAAACGTCCTAATTCTCTTAACAAGGCTTAGCTCCCCTTAGCTTAGCACATTTTTATATCAAACAAAATAATTAATTACGACTAATTGATTAACTAATTATTTTTTAAAGTTATTCATGTGTTGCCTTGATAATAAACAATTGTACAACAATTAAACTTGATACGAGAATGCGAAGTTTGGGAAACAATGTATCCGGGGGGGGGGGTGACTTTTACCATAATCGGTTTTTTAAAGTCTTAAAAAAAAAGAGGAACGAACAGAATTAGAACTCATGGCTCACGCCTCCTCAAGCCAACATACTAACCACTCTGCAAGTGATGTGCTTATGACTATAGAAGATTGTATAGATATGTATTGTTTGTTTCAAACTTACTTTAGAGCGGCGACCTATAAAGGGGACTAATTCAGCTTATACCACCACTTCAGTCGAGTACAATTTCTTTCCCTTGTTCGAGATACCAAACAAAATAATTAATTATCGATAGTTAATTAACTAATTGGTTATTTTATTTTAATTGATTCTTGTGTTGTCAGGTAAAGAAATAATTGTGCAAAATTTCAGATTGATCCAAGATTTAACGGAGAAAAAGAGTTGATAAAAACAAAATAAAAAAAAACCTCTGAAAAATACCAATAATATCAATAACAAGATGTGCACATTATCATTAGCTCCCGTAGTTTAGTTCAAACAATAACAATGAAATACAAACAGATCGTCTTATACTAAACTCTTACTCTTAAGAAAGTGTTAATGACTTGTCTGTAATACGTACCTAGTTGTTGAATTCATTACTTGTCTGAAATATGTACCTAGTTGTTGAATTCATGACTTGTCTGTAATACGTACCTAGTTGTTGAATTCATGACTTGTCTGTAATACGTACCTAGTTGTTGAATTAATGACTTGTCTGTAATACGTACCTAGTTGTTGAATTCATGACTTGTCTGTAATACGTACCTAGTTGTTGAATTCATGACTTGTCTGTAATACGTACCTAGTTGTTGAATTCATTACTTGTCTGTAATACGTACCTAGTTGTTGAATTCATTACTTGTCTGTAATACGTACCTAGTTGTTGAATTCATTACTTGTCTGTAATACGTACCTAGTTGTTGAATTCATTACTTGTCTGTAATACGTACCTAGTTGTTGAATTCATTACTTGTCTGTAATACGTACCTAGTTGTTGAATTCATTACTTGTCTGTAATACGTACCTAGTTGTTGAATTCATTACTTGTCTGTAATACGTACCTAGTTGTTGAATTCATGACTTGTCTGTAATACGTACCTAGTTGTTGAATTCATGACTTGTCTGTAATACGTACCTAGTTGTTGAATTCATTACTTGTCTGTAATACGTACCTAGTTGTTGAATTCATTACTTGTCTGTAATACGTACCTAGTTGTTGAATTCATGACTTGTCTGTAATATGTACCTAGTTGTTGAATTCATTACTTGTCTGTAATATGTACCTAGTTGTTGAATTCATGACTTGTCTGTAATACGTACCTAGTTGTTGAATTCATTACTTGTCTGTAATACGTACCTAGTTGTTGAATTCATGACTTGTCTGTAATACGTACCTAGTTGTTGAATTCATGACTTGTCTGTAATATGTACCTAGTTGTTGAATTCATGACTTGTCTGTAATACGTACCTAGTTGTTGAATTCATTACTTGTCTGTAATACGTACCTAGTTGTTGAATTCATGACTTGTCTGTAATACGTACCTAGTTGTTGAATTCATGACTTGTCTGTAATACGTACCTAGTTGTTGAATTCATGACTTGTCTGTAATACGTACCTAGTTGTTGAATTAATGACTTGTCTGTAATACGTACCTAGTTGTTGAATTCATGACTTGTCTGTAATACGTACCTAGTTGTTGAATTAATGACTTGTCTGTAATACGTACCTAGTTGTTGAATTCATTACTTGTCTGTAATACGTACCTAGTTGTTGAATTCATTACTTGTCTGTAATATGTACCTAGTTGTTGAATTAATGACTTGTCTGTAATACGTACCTAGTTGTTGAATTCATTACTTGTCTGTAATACGTACCTAGTTGTTGAATTAATGACTTGTCTGTAATACGTACCTAGTTGTTGAATTCATTACTTGTCTGTAATACGTACCTAGTTGTTGAATTCATTACTTGTCTGTAATACGTACCTAGTTGTTGAATTCATTACTTGTCTGTAATACGTACCTAGTTGTTGAATTCATTACTTGTCTGTAATACGTACCTAGTTGTTGAATTCATTACTTGTCTGTAATACGTACCTAGTTGTTGAATTCATTACTTGTCTGTAATACGTACCTAGTTGTTGAATTCATTACTTGTCTGTAATACGTACCTAGTTGTTGAATTCATTACTTGTCTGTAATACGTACCTAGTTGTTGAATTCATGACTTGTCTGTAATACGTACCTAGTTGTTGAATTCATGACTTGTCTGTAATACGTACCTAGTTGTTGAATTAATGACTTGTCTGTAATACGTACCTAGTTGTTGAATTCATGACTTGTCTGTAATACGTACCTAGTTGTTGAATTCATGACTTGTCTGTAATACGTACCTAGTTGTTGAATTCATTACTTGTCTGTAATACGTACCTAGTTGTTGAATTCATTACTTGTCTGTAATACGTACCTAGTTGTTGAATTCATTACTTGTCTGTAATACGTACCTAGTTGTTGAATTCATTACTTGTCTGTAATACGTACCTAGTTGTTGAATTCATTACTTGTCTGTAATACGTACCTAGTTGTTGAATTCATTACTTGTCTGTAATACGTACCTAGTTGTTGAATTCATGACTTGTCTGTAATACGTACCTAGTTGTTGAATTCATGACTTGTCTGTAATACGTACCTAGTTGTTGAATTCATTACTTGTCTGTAATACGTACCTAGTTGTTGAATTCATTACTTGTCTGTAATACGTACCTAGTTGTTGAATTCATGACTTGTCTGTAATATGTACCTAGTTGTTGAATTCATTACTTGTCTGTAATATGTACCTAGTTGTTGAATTCATGACTTGTCTGTAATACGTACCTAGTTGTTGAATTCATTACTTGTCTGTAATACGTACCTAGTTGTTGAATTCATGACTTGTCTGTAATACGTACCTAGTTGTTGAATTCATGACTTGTCTGTAATATGTACCTAGTTGTTGAATTCATGACTTGTCTGTAATACGTACCTAGTTGTTGAATTCATTACTTGTCTGTAATACGTACCTAGTTGTTGAATTCATGACTTGTCTGTAATACGTACCTAGTTGTTGAATTCATGACTTGTCTGTAATACGTACCTAGTTGTTGAATTCATGACTTGTCTGTAATACGTACCTAGTTGTTGAATTCATGACTTGTCTGTAATACGTACCTAGTTGTTGAATTCATGACTTGTCTGTAATACGTACCTAGTTGTTGAATTAATGACTTGTCTGTAATACGTACCTAGTTGTTGAATTCATTACTTGTCTGTAATACGTACTAAGTTGTTGAATTCATTACTTGTCTGTAATATGTACCTAGTTGTTGAATTAATGACTTGTCTGTAATACGTACCTAGTTGTTGAATTCATTACTTGTCTGTAATACGTACCTAGTTGTTGAATTAATGACTTGTCTGTAATACGTACCTAGTTGTTGAATTCATTACTTGTCTGTAATACGTACCTAGTTGTTGAATTCATTACTTGTCTGTAATACGTACCTAGTTGTTGAATTCATTACTTGTCTGTAATACGTACCTAGTTGTTGAATTAATGACTTGTCTGTAATACGTACCTAGTTGTTGAATTCATTACTTGTCTGTAATACGTACCTAGTTGTTGAATTCATTACTTGTCTGTAATACGTACCTAGTTGTTGAATTCATTACTTGTCTGTAATACGTACCTAGTTGTTGAATTCATTACTTGTCTGTAATACGTACCTAGTTGTTGAATTCATTACTTGTCTGTAATACGTACCTAGTTGTTGAATTCATTACTTGTCTGTAATACGTACCTAGTTGTTGAATTCATTACTTGTCTGTAATACGTACCTAGTTGTTGAATTCATGACTTGTCTGTAATACGTACCTAGTTGTTGAATTCATGACTTGTCTGTAATACGTACCTAGTTGTTGAATTAATGACTTGTCTGTAATACGTACCTAGTTGTTGAATTCATTACTTGTCTGTAATACGTACCTAGTTGTTGAATTCATTACTTGTCTGTAATACGTACCTAGTTGTTGAATTAATGACTTGTCTGTAATACGTACCTAGTTGTTGAATTAATGACTTGTCTGTAATACGTACCTAGTTGTTGAATTCATTACTTGTCTGTAATACGTACCTAGTTGTTGAATTCATGACTTGTCTGTAATACGTACCTAGTTGTTGAATTCATGACTTGTCTGTAATACGTACCTAGTTGTTGAATTAATGACTTGTCTGTAATACGTACCTAGTTGTTGAATTCATGACTTGTCTGTAATACGTACCTAGTTGTTGAATTCATGACTTGTCTGTAATACGTACCTAGTTGTTGAATTAATGACTTGTCTGTAATACGTACCTAGTTGTTGAATTAATGACTTGTCTGTAATACGTACCTAGTTGTTGAATTCATGACTTGTCTGTAATACGTACCTAGTTGTTGAATTCATTACTTGTCTGTAATACGTACCTAGTTGTTGAATTCATTACTTGTCTGTAATACGTACCTAGTTGTTGAATTCATTACTTGTCTGTAATACGTACCTAGTTGTTGAATTCATTACTTGTCTGTAATACGTACCTAGTTGTTGAATTAATGACTTGTCTGTAATACGTACCTAGTTGTTGAATTCATTACTTGTCTGTAATACGTACCTAGTTGTTGAATTCATGACTTGTCTGTAATACGTACCTAGTTGTTGAATTAATGACTTGTCTGTAATACGTACCTAGTTGTTGAATTAATGACTTGTCTGTAATACGTACCTAGTTGTTGAATTAATGACTTGTCTGTAATACGTACCTAGTTGTTGAATTCATGACTTGTCTGTAATACGTACCTAGTTGTTGAATTCATGACTTGTCTGTAATACGTACCTAGTTGTTGAATTCATGACTTGTCTGTAATACGTACCTAGTTGTTGAATTCATTACTTGTCTGTAATACGTACCTAGTTGTTGAATTCATGACTTGTCTGTAATACGTACCTAGTTGTTGAATTAATGACTTGTCTGTAATACGTACCTAGTTGTTGAATTAATGACTTGTCTGTAATACGTACCTAGTTGTTGAATTCATGACTTGTCTGTAATACGTACCTAGTTGTTGAATTCATGACTTGTCTGTAATACGTACCTAGTTGTTGAATTCATGACTTGTCTGTAATATGTACCTAGTTGTTGAATTAATGACTTGTCTGTAATACGTACCTAGTTGTTGAATTAATGACTTGTCTGTAATACGTACCTAGTTGTTGAATTCATGACTTGTCTGTAATACGTACCTAGTTGTTGAATTCATGACTTGTCAGTAATACGTACCTAGTTGTTGAATTCATGACTTGTCTGTAATATGTACCTAGTTGTTGAATTAATGACTTGTCTGTAATACGTACCTAGTTGTTGAATTCATTACTTGTCTGTAATACGTACCTAGTTGTTGAATTCATGACTTGTCTGTAATACGTACCTAGTTGTTGAATTCATTACTTGTCTGTAATACGTACCTAGTTGTTGAATTCATGACTTGTCTGTAATATGTACCTAGTTGTTGAATTCATGACTTGTCTGTAATACGTACCTAGTTGTTGAATGCTAACACATACGATCTTGTAGTATTCTGAAAGATAGCATCATTATGACAGCAATACGAAACGTTCAAAAGACTAATTTATACACTAATGTATGTAATATTTATGTACGTGTTTCTTTCCTGTAGAGAGTCTCTTTTATGTAGAGATAATTTCTTTTAAGTAGAGAGTCTCTTTTAAGTAGAGATAATCTCTTTTAAGTAGAGAGTCTCTTTTAAGTAATTATAATCTCTTTTAAGTAGAGAGTCTCCTTCGCGTAGAGTCTCTTTTAAGTAGAGAAATACTCTTTCATTCATGTGTTTTTCTACTCTTCCTTTCAGAAATGCCCTGTTCAAATGCCTGAGGTCCGCAATCCGTAGAACAAAGGGCATCGGCCACCTCTGTATCAAGAAAAAGCCAATCATTCACAGACGGAGGCAGTCTGATTCTCACCACACACCCACCTCGTTTATGTTGCCACTGAAGTCTCCACACGAATTATCACATTCGTTCAACATCAAAGATACAGACTCACGGCAGACTCACATTATTGAGATGACAGAGCAGACAATCCCAACTACATTATAGTCACTTCGTCAAGTTAGGGCGCATTTTAGTTTAGGGCGCATGAAATGAACTCTTGCCCACGTACGCCCAAAACTTCTCCACAAACTTGAATCAGCCCCTCCCACCACCTGAAAGTTGTTTGTTCTGTGTGTGTACAATGAAAGTCTTTTACCCGACGTCTTCATTTGGAGTCATTTCTGAGATAGACGGAACAGTTTGAGAAGCCCTCAAGTTGACCTTGTATTACTGACTTTTCAAACTGAAATTTTATAGAATTCCCCTTCCGTCTATCCCTCCCCGCGAACTAAGACCTTCCCTTATGATTCTTCCCCAGAACTAAGACCTTCCCTTATGATTCTTCCCCAGAACTTACACCTTCCCTTATAACCTTATAATTCTTCCCAAGAACTAGGACCTTCCCTTATGATGCTTCCCAAGAACTAAGACCTTCCCTTATGATTCTTCTCCAGAACTAGAACCTTCCCTTATGATTCTTCCACTTAACTAAGACCCTCCCTTATAACCTTATAATTCTTCCCAAGAACTAGGACCTTCCCTTATGATGCTGCCCAAGAACTAAGACCTTCCCTTATGATTCTTCTCCAGAACTAGGACCTTCCCTTATGATTCTTCCCCAGAACTAGGACCTTCCCTTATGATTCTTCCCCAGAACTAGGATCTTCCCTTATGATTCTTCCCCAGAACTAGGACCCTCCCTTATGAAGCTTCCCCAGAACTAAGACCCTCCCTTATGATGCTTCCCCAGAACTAAGACCTTCCCTTATGATTCTTCCCCAGAACTAGGACCCTCCCTTATGATGCTTCCCCAGAACTAAGACCCTCCCTTATGAAGCTTCCCCAGAACGAGGACCTTCCCTTATGCTAAGACCTTCCCTTTTGATGCTTCCCCAGAACTAAGACCTTCCGTGATAATCCCTAGATTAGAAACTTTTGACTTGGCGCTTAGTGTAGCAAAGGTAGAAAACACTAAAATCAATGAATGTATCTCCTAGGCTTATCATTATTCGTATTCCAAAACTCATGTATCAAACATTTTGTCAAGATTATTTACATGAACATTTTATTTGAGTGTAAGTTGTTTTATTTCTGAATCTTGAATTCGTTTAATTACTTAAAGTTACTTTCATTCTTCATAATTTGTTTCCAATTGTTTTTGTGCGTTGAATTTCATTAGGCCTATTCTCCACATAAAAGTATGTTAATGATAGGCGCCTACGTTTTGGCCACGTGAAACGCTTGATTACTTGAAAGGATTTTTGGGGCTCTCATTGTATATCCTGGAGGCTCTGTTATATAAAGTATCTGTTTTTTGTATAATGTTGTGAACATTTTACATTTTTGGTTGAGCTCGAAAGACATTTCGTAGAATGTTAGGCCCTTCCGCGCTGCTTATACAGAGAAGTCAAAGGGAGATAACACTCAACTAACGAAATCCAATAACACAGTCGAAAGGCCAACAGTATAAGTTAGTCGACGCTGATAGCGAACGTCGAACAAGACGTTTAATAATAACAAAGGGAACCGTCGAATGTCGTCAAGCTAAATTTCTACGTCCATAAAACTTGCCTCTCTCGAGGGTCGTCCAAAGTAGTCTGTTTACATTTGGCTCTTCTTCCTAAAATCCTCGTCTTGTAATAGGGTTTGTTGCTGAACATAAAAATTATATATGTGTCAGACGCGAATAGCCCAATTTTCAGTAAAAGAAATTACAAAAGTCATTTCTCTATAGAAGAAGTTACGAAGGCTATATAAAATACAATCACAGACCTATATATACCACAATAAATATAGGTTTTTGATTGCTAGTTACGATTTATTTAGGTAGGTGCTGTTTTACTATTACATACCAAGTATTAGAGTTTAGAAAAACCCAGGTTTGTTTCTTGTGTAACGCTATTAGCTAACACCTCATATCATCTCTCCATTAGTATATTTAGATCTATAATCTAATTCTAGTCTAGATCTATATATAAAAATCGAATAGATCTAGTAATAGTATAGATTCTATCTTGAGACTAGATTGCCGAGTCTAGCCTATGCTATGCCTACAGTCAGTTTTTATTAGAAAAAAGTCTAGATATTAATAAAGACTAAAGTTTTTTAATTATTAGATTATTAGATATAGACATAAGACATAGATCTAATAATACTGTAATACGTTTACTATACTCTATACTTAATGTACTAAACTAGAGATCTATCTATTGATCTTTCTATAATCTAGTCAATCTAGATCTATACAATATTCATTATAATACTTCTACTTATAATGCCTTATTTAATAAGTTAGTACTTAGACTTAGATCTATTATAGTTTATTAATAGATTTACTTTTCAATGCCTAGACCTAATAATAAAATTGCGAATGATGTCTATAATGACTGATTATTATTATTTTTTTTTATAATAATAGGCCTACTAAATCTAGGTCAAGACTCTACTTAAATCTAGTCTAAAATAATGACTGTCTGAGACTCTAGATGATTGAGAAGTTCACATAGAGGTGTTTTTTAATAATACGGCATGTCGGCTGAAAGTATATAAAGTGCTTTTTTTTGTGTAAAAATAAAAAAGAGGCTCCGGTACTCAGTGATAGATTGCCTAACTTTCAACTAATAATAAATTAACAATTAACTTTGAATTACAAGAAAAGTAATCATTTTTTCCGACATTGAAAAAAGGTGCCGGTACCCCGTACCGGTGCGTACCGTCACAAAAATATATGTATATCTCAATCTTCTTTCATTTAATTTTTTGGGCGGGGTTATTGCTACTTAATACATTGATACCGGATCGATTTAAATAGGGCCTAAGTATACAAGCAGGATTTCAAGCATTGGATAAATTTATTTTTTAAGTACAAAGTTTTATGGAAGAGGCAATATATTAGTTGTTTGAAGATTGTAACATCTTAAATTCAGGCTAAAAATATCGAAGCCTACATTTTTTTAAACTCATTTCTAGACAATTAGAAGAGATGGACTGACTCATAGTGTAGCTTGTGTACATCTGCAAAAACACTAACTCAGTTAGACTTTCAAAACTATTTTAAAAAAAAACTTAGTGATTATTTTTACTGTATAATTCTATTATTATTCCTTTTTAGAATTAGAATATAAACAAAAATTTGCCATATGACTTTATCTAACAGAAAAAAAAATAAACTTACGTCTATTTATGCGGTTATTTATAGTTACCTAGTAATATAAAATATATTGAACTAACACGTACATTCATCATAATGCAGCCATGCGATTTTTCGTTTATAAACATAGCATTATTTAGGACCAATATTTTACAAAGGCTGCTTGGAGAAATCAGGTATACCAATTAGGAGAAAAACGACCCCTTTACTCAAGAAAAATTTAAGAAACTAGAACAGACACAAAATAAACAGTGACATTCATAACAAAAGAATATTCAAAATTGATTAGAGTAACACCTTTTTAAGTAATCATTTAAAGTTTAAAATCACTACAATTTTTTTCAACAATTATTTTGTGTATGAAATTGTGTATCGGAAAATGCCGGGTACATGAAATTAGCTAGTCCTAAAAAAACAACACAGATCTAGGGTAAAATACTCATCAAATAAAGTACTGTAAATGTGTAGTTTCACGCGCTAGTTTCAGGTCTTTTCTTTTTATAGCCTCTATCGGGTTATATCCCAACTACCCGTATTTTTGTGCAGAATTTTTTTCTCTATCAGGTACACTTAAAATTACAGCATAATAATGTCAGTTTAATTTAAAAAGAGAACTGAAAAATACAAAGATATGTAGGGAAAAAAGCGACTTCCGGCCCACTAGTTTTGAATCAAAGAAACGAACAACAAACCCTATTACTTATCAAGCCATTGTCTTTAAGTCCAAACCTTTCCCTTTTCACGAAACAAGTAACTCGCCTCATTCCTAAATGTACCAAAACAAGAATCCTCCCCTAGTCTCTGGCCGAGCATGGCACAAGGGAACACGCAAAGGTCGGTCTTTATATTCAAGGACAAACAAACCTTTGAATTAGAATTGTACTTCTAGAGAGTCTGTATATTTGATTTGCTAGTCTTGTAAATATATCAAATGACGTCATTCCATCTTGTCAGAAGGATGTATCACACTGTTTTCAACCCAGGCGACTTAAACAAGTGGAGTTGATTTTTTTTTTTTTGAGAGAGTTTTAAAATGTCTTCTCTAATGCGATTCTAAAGTCTTTCTTTCTTATGTTATAACGTTTACATTTCTCCTGAGCGACGCACTGTACTGTTAATGATTTTTACTTAAAACAAGCAAAATATAAAATCATAAAAAAAAAAGCTTATCTAAAGAGAAAAACCATGAAAGAATATATATCTACAAGTTATTTCCCGTATTCGATATCAAACAAAACAATTAATTACCAATAATTAATTCACTAATTGAGTATTTTTATTCATTGATGTATGTTTTGTTAGGTACAATAAATAATTGTTTAAAGTATCAACTTTGTCGGAGAATGTGTGAGGGAGAAATAGCGTTAACAATTATTTAAGGAGACTAAACCCAACAAATTTAGCCATATCTGTGAAAACTGTAGTATTAGTTTCCCTTGTGGCTCTGAAAAAAAAATTCAATTACCAGTAAGTAATTATCTCATTGGTTACTATTTTGTTTATTGATTCATGTCTTGTCTATGTCAATAATTGTGCGAAGTTTCAGCTGCATCCGAGTAAGGATATGTGGGAAATAACGTGTTCAGACTTTTCATCAGACAGAGCGAGTTGATAGAAGTTTTCTATCAAGCAGGCTTGCAGACGTCTGCTGATCTCGAGGATGATTTTACTACGATAAAGCACAAGAATAAATAGTTGATTCTTAGAATGCAGGAAATCGTTGGCAGAACCTTATGATGCCTCCCCAGACCTCTTAACTGGCACTAGAGGGCGCGAACATCAATTTTAGAATGAAGGTGGGGGGAGGGGCTCGTCACTAGCTAAAATGTGAGAAACTCAAACAGACTAAGCGCGAAAGAGAATTCTTATTTGGAAACAACACGTGATCAAATTGTGTTGCTTATGATTCTAATTGGAAGGTAGTCATGTGGGTTATTTCTAATTCTAAGACTAAAAAATATTTTCTAGAATGTATTGATCACAATCTTAATTAATGCTAGAGTAATCTAGTAATCATTTGCATATTTTAAACAGTTTTTTTTACATTGTTTAGTTTGTGGTGGCCTCCCTTACCCTCAATGATGTCCTTGACACTGTCACATATCCGACCCTGTGCAGGCTTCAACAAATGCCTTTCAGAGGCCACAACTTCAACTGAAAACAAGTTCCAACATCTGTTACCAAAAACTATCGTTCATGTGTTGTTTTGTTTCCAAAAGTGTGGCTCTGTTTCCAAAAGTATGGCTCTGTTTCCAAAAGTGTGGCTCTGTTTCCAAAAGTGTGGCTCTGTTTCCAAAAGTGTGGCTCTGTTTCCAAAAGTGTGGCTCTGTTTCCAAAAGTGTGGCTCTGTTTCCAAAAGTGTGGCTCTGTTTTTAGGGCCAACTTTTGTTTTCCCCATCACACATGACCATCTGTCCCCACGTCCTTCTTTGGCCTTGATTCGAATCTCTTTAATGGCATAGTTAGGGTCTCCATTTAATGAGTGTATCAAGGGCTAGATACCGTATGTCTGACCACAGGCGGGTAGCTCCAGCCTTCTCTCAAAGGAAAAGGTTGCTACCATAAAATAACATACAGTTAAGTTTGAAATAATGGAACAATGGAAGTTTTAGAAAATAAATCATTAAATGAAATGAATGTCTCATTATGAAACGCACAATGCATTGAAAATGATCAACACAGGTCTTTGGTACATTTTTAGTTTAATAAAAAAAAGAATAAAAAAGAAATTGTATAAGAATGTACATGTCTTTTATAAATATAATAGATTTATATCGTAAGGAGGAGATATTAAGAACTTAAATATATAACAAATTATTTACAATATTAATAAACAAGAAAGTCGATTATTGAACCTGAGCAGAAGGACTGGTAGGAACTCACAAAAGACATAGAACCACTTCTGTCGAGTCTCTACAAGACCTGTCTATTGTATTCCAATGGAGCAGCCCGTAACTATTTACCGACTTGCCTGTAGGAAAAAATCACGTCTTGTTGCATACGTCAAGTACTCATTAGTTTTTTGAAGAGTAAAATGGAAGCAGAAGTGAACTACTTCTGTTCAGCAGAAGTTTAAAGGTCAAGTCCACTAAACAGCAGCAAGGAGCCGTCACTCTGCTTTATGCTGTCATATATGAAATTGTCACACCCACTAGGATGTGGGCATCTCGCTTCCGTTCGAGATATTGTAGTCGTTTGGTGCAGAGGCTACATTTCCATTGACCGCCAACAGTTCCGGAAGTAAGTCACAACAGTTTTACGAAATGGTTGATTCAATAAACAATAGATTAGAGGATCCAAGACAGAGCAGGAGAAACCTATCAGTAAAATTAACTGTGGACAAAAAGAGCAATATTAGTCTATGTTTAAAGATAATCTGTCAAAAAGTATAACAATATAAGTTTATGTTTAAAGATAATCTGTCAACAAGTATAACACTATAAGTCTATGTTTAAAGGCAGACGAGCAGATATTGGGCCGGGGTGCCCAACGAAATGAATTCGAGACGATGATGACGCTTATTGACCTAAATAAACGAAAAGATGAAAATAGAAACATACAAAACAGTTGCCGCACACAGTTTTCGTTTTAGTGACCAAACTTTGGCGAAAGTCTATTGACACTGAGAACCCTCGGTTATAGTCCAGTGTTGTAGAGGGCGAAAGATAATACACACCTTATAAAAAGACGCAGGTCAGAGTTCAAACATTATACTCAAATATTGTTATTATCATTGTAGAAATAAACTAATGTTCATTCTCTGGCACTGCCAGAGTCGTGTTTGGTTAAAGGGAATTAAAATTCGCTGTAGTCCCCCTAACAGTGTCCACTGTGGAATTTTCAGGTGACAAAGCAACAGAAGGTATTGTTATTTTAGATGACTTTCATAGTTGCTTAATCTCTCAATTTAGCTTTTCATACTTTATTATTATTATTATAAAAGAACGAGTATTCGTTTCCACTGAGGAATTTTCTGGTGATGTGGCAGGTCTGCAGAAGTACCGCCCTCTGACAGGCAACGAGAATGTTCCTAGGAATGCCAAAAGCCTTGAAGGTATCTGTGAGGTCAGTTGTTATTATCCCCTCGGTTGTTATAACAATGGGGTACATTGTTGTTTTAGATAATTTCCATAAACGCTTAATCTCCAAGCCAAGGTTCACATATTTTCTTTGTTTTTCCAGCTCAGTTTTTTTTTTAATTATGAGATAGTGGTACGGCGATGTCAATAATGGTAGCGGCCTTTTATTTTTTTATCGATGAGCAGTAAATCAGGGCGATTAAAATCTACCGTTTTGTCGGTCAAAATAGGCCTATCCCAGTACAGCAGATGATCCGTAGACTCGAGAACCTCTTGTGGTGAGTATTTGTAATATGGAGGAGTATCCTTTCCGATCAAATTGTGTGTCAAAGCCAAGTGCTGGTGTATTAGCTTTGCAACTCGGTTATGACGACCTAGGTAGGCAGATTCCAATAGGGCTGAACATCCTGCTATTATGTGTTCAATCGACTCACCCACATTTCCACATTTTCGGCATTTGTCAACAATATTGAGTTTTAGGATACGTATTTTTTTTTCCTAATTACTCTGTCCTGTATTGCTGTAACAAAGATGACCTGCTTTGAGCCATGCTTAGGAAGCAGTCTTGTCAATGTTGTCCCCATCTAATAAAGCCGGGAATTTTCAGTGGAGTGTTTTTTCTTCCCATTGGCGAATCTCATGCCCTACGTTGTCCAAACCGACAGTAACATCAACATTGTGTACGTTCAGATGGGTTGCATCATAGTCGTATTTGCGTAGGAAGGAAACTAGTTCATTGCTGGATGCGTGCAGTTTTGATCGTATTTTTAAAACTTGCGTCTTACACAGTTTGAAGATGTTATGCAATCCACGGCCTCCATCCTTTCCGGGCAGGTATGGCCTTATGGTGGAGGACTTGGGGAGTAAACATCGAAATTTGGTTAATAATTTCCTTGTGAGCCTGTGAATATTCAAAAAATTCATTTCATAAAAAGGGTTACTCTCGGTGCATTTCCTCAATTGGGAGTGTACAAAAATAAAATGTAAATGTGTAATGCAGTGTAAATGTGAATTAAAAGACATTATACACAGTTCTAATTTGTAAGTACAACTATATAGTACACACATACACACACAAAACACACACACACACACACATATATATATATATATATATATATGAAACAAATAAATAAATTATAGCTTTTATATAGCGCTACTTTCATGCTTATAGCATGATTGGAGCGCTATGGTCCAATCTTATTTGTTGGCCAGTGGGAGGGGGGGGGGGGGAGGGGTTACTGGGTGAACCCACTATATATTTATTTATTTTTTTTATTTTTTGAGGCCCCCCATTCCCCAATTTTTTAAATGCGGCCTTCGAAAGAGAATTTTGCCCATCCATGATATAGATCTATTGTTGGTGACCTAAGTCGGGGACTATAAAGATCTTTTGTTGGTGACCTAAGTCAGGTGAATATCAGTCTTCTCTCTCTTTTGCCAGGATTAGCCTCTTTCATTGACAGACCTTCATTCCTTGATGCTTCTTTTGTCTGCCTCTCTTCTTTTGCCTGGTAGTGTTCTCTGCGGAAAGTCTTATCGAGGATCTCACGATATGGCTGTAAAGACGTATTTAGCCTTTTTTTTTTACGTGACATTAGTCTTAATGGCTACCTATCAAAAATATATAAAAGGAATTTCCACTCCCCCCACCCCCAAGAAAAAAAAAAGGTCGCAGGTTGCTAAGAAATAAAGATGAAATGAAAAGATTGTACTTTCTTACCAATTCTTGTTCCTTTGTGAAGGGAAACTTGAGCCGCATTGCCGTGAGAGAGTATAGAATGTAAGGCAGCCAACATACAAGGTGGGCTCCGAAGGTGATGAAAACTACGATCAGCGCCTTCACCTCTGTCCTTTTCAACATGTTGATCATCAAGGTGCTCTGTTGAGAGAACCGCCTATCGGACGCAGACAGGAAAAGGGAGTTGTAAATTTGGCCTGTGTAACGTTTCAGCTCATGCTGGTACCACTTTTCGGTTATGCTGACACTGGAGTCCTGCGATGATGACACCTGGCGATGTTCCAAGGCCTTGACAAGCATCTTATGCTCTTGTGCCTCCTTTTGCATGTCTGGCTCCATCACATTTCCTTCTACCGGCGAAGACGACGGAACTTTCATCGCATTCATCTTTAGATCGTCAGTCTCCTTGGATACGATGGAAGAGGATCGACTGGATTCGTCCACGCTGGTCCCCCTGGAATTTATCGACGACATCAGGCGGTTGGGAATGTTTCGGAACATCTTGACCTCGCGTTCCGCAGAAGGCGCCGTGAAGTGTTTTAACTTTTTCGTTTCCACCTCAGTGATGGCATCCGTTTCTAGCTCTAAGGTGAAGCTGCTTTCAGAGTCTGTTCCAATATTTGGTGAGATTAACAAATCTGTCGCTCTTGTAATACGCCGAAGTTTCCAGGCGCTTTTGAAGTAGCCTTGAAGGGATGAACTGCGCCGTTGTGCCCTCATTATTGTTTCCTAACGGAAAGATCAAACAGAGAAGATTAATATGGTCGATATAAGTCACCACATAGGATTTTATGTATTTGTATGACCTAGAATCATATTGTTAGTTTAGAAACTCAAATACAACAACTATTGAAATAACAGTTTGTTGTCTTGTGTCTGACTTGTTAGCCAGAGCATGCCACTCACCATTAAGTAGGCAACTACTCAGTTTGCGATCTAATATTTACCAAGTGCTTACTGGGCATACAATTTAGTTTTCAGCAGACTTTTTACATATACTAATTTCAATTTTTTTGTAACGAATCGCACTATCTAGGCTCTTTGCAAACTGCACCACACAACACTACACAACTAGAAGAACTTAACAAGTCAGGGCTCCAAAATAACGTAACAGTTTAATGTCAAATACGTCACAGCCAATGCTGTACAATTGGCAACAATGTAACACAGAATTTACATAAGCTTCACATTCAGGCGTATCAACTCTGTAACGCCGTATCGATTCTCCCTCTATTCCTAGACTAGAACTTCACCTAGACTGGTTCTTGACTCTGACTTCACCTAGACTGGTTCTTGACTCCGACTTCCCAAGACTGGTTCTTGACTCCGACTTCACCTAGACTGGTTCTTGACTCTGACTTCATCTAGACTGGTTCTTGACTCCGACTTCACCTAGACTGGTTCTTGACTCTGACTTCACCTAGACTGGTTCTTGACTCTGACTTCACCTAGACTGGTTCTTGACTCTGACTTCACCTAGACTGGTTCTTGACTCCGACTTCCCCTAGACTGGTTCTTGACTCTGACTTCATCTAGACTGGTTCTTGACTCTGACTTCATCTAGACTGGTTCTTGACTCTGACTTCATCTAGACTGGTTCTTGACTCTGACTTCACCTAGACTGGTTCTTGACTCCGACTTCACCTAGACTGGTTCTTGACTCCGACTTCACCTAGACTGGTTCTTGACTCTGACTTCATCTAGACTAGTTCTTGACTCTGACTTACGTCACTGGCTTACAGCAGAGTACTCTCAAACATTTCTTTACAAACATGAACAAGTTTGACTGAATCAATAGGCCTAATTAAACTTTTGCGCAACATCTTATTGAAGGATCTATTAGCCTTGTCAATAAATTAAAAGCCACCTACACGGCACTCCACAATTAAAGTGTAAATAGTCAACAGAGCACTTAAAACACAATAGCTTATCATCAATCGGCAAGTTTCATTAATTTTTTTTCTTCACAAAAATGCTAAAATTTATTGTGTTTTGGTAAATTAATAGGTGTCATCTCCATCTTTAAATCTGATAGGTTAAGATTTTTTTCAAAGCAGATGACTAACTATTTACTGTGTAAATAGATTACAAAAATTAACATAGACCTGCTATGCAAAAACATTTTTAGCGGCCCCACAACATCGAAAAAATATCAATGGTAGATTAATCTGGATATTTTTTTTAAATGCCAATGTCAAAAACATCGAAAAAATCTATCATAATTGGTGTTTTTTTTTTATTAATTAAAAGACATAGATAAAATTGATTGTTGGAAATCGCTTATTTGAAGTCTTCTTAATTTAATTCTCATCCCAAGACGTCTAAACATCTTATTACCGTAATACGTTGTATTTGTATTTGTAAAAGTAAATACATATAGGCGTAAATTGAATATTTAAAATTGCTTTTTTACCAAATTATCAAAAACACAAATTCTTATCGATAATATGTTTTTTTTTTTTTATAAGCGTTTAATGATGATTGGAAATCCCTAACTTCACATATTTACAGGCGATATTTGTGTCAAAACGTCGAAAAATTGTATTCTAGTTTTTGAACACCTCCAATCCAAAAGAGTGTGGAAATAGCTTATTAGACACAATTACATTTAAGTTTCTTGCCAAGACGTCTAAAAAATAAAAAAAAAACATAGAACATAGAAGCGTTTAATAACGATTGTCTCGATGGTCCAGGGTTCGCTTTCCCCCCCCCCCTCCAATCGTTCAGCGGGAGGTTTGGACTAGGAAGTAGATTATCTTCAACTTTAAAAGAACATCCGAAACATGTCAAACCTTAAACAAAACAAAAACATTTTTTTACTACGCCAAATGAATCTGAAACATTATTACTTTTGATAATAATAACAAAATCATGTCTTGAATATTCCTAGAAAATAGAGATCCGATGGGGGCCGCTCCTGAGTTTGTGAGTTTGTGTGAGAACAGAAACTCTCTTTGTAATCTTGTTTATATTTTGATATACAAACGTGACATTCGGACATTCCACACAAAAACTAGAAACGGCTGTTTCTTATTTAGAATTATGTTAGCAAGAAGAGAAGAGCTGTAGCCTAAAGTTGACCATGTAGCACTTACCTGTTTAAGTAGCTGTATTTGGAGATGGGCCCAGTAGAAGATCTTGCTGTAGACGTACGTGATGATAAGAGAGGAGACCACGATGAGAACTAACAAAGTCGACATATTGTACAGACACCTGGTGAAGGGCAAACAGATGTCGTCATGATCTCTCTAGACAAAGTGGCGCAGACAAGACAGACAAGAGAGACAACAAGAAACGAATTAAAAGAAGCATCGAACCAAAATGTCTATTTGGTTATGTAATTCCAAAGCAATTTTTGGTAGTCTAAATATTATAATTCTATATTCTTTTTTTCTAGGGGGTGGGATATTTCATAATTTGCAAGAAAATAAAAAACACTAATCAGATTTTATTTATACTTCTGACTACAATATACTGTAATACAAAAAAAACTATAATATAAAGACGTGATTGACTGGCTTCAATACATAGCAATCTTTCAATGGCTACAATATATACGAGGCGCGGTGGTAGAGCGGTAAAGCGCTTGCTTTCGGAACCAGGGATTCCGGGTTCGAGTCGTGAAGAAGACTGAGATTTTTAAATTTCGGTATCTTTGGGCACCTCTGAGTCCACTCAGCTCTAATGGTTACCTGACATTAGGCGGTTGGTCGTTGTGCTGTCCACATGACAACCTTGATAACCGTAAGCCACAGAAACAGATGACCTTTATATCATCTGCCCTATAGACCACAAGGTCTGAAAGGGGAACTTTACTTTTTTTTAATACTTTTTACAATATATAGATGTAATTGAATGGCTACAATTCATAGACATAGTTCATTGTTCACTCAGGCGTAATCTGTTGACCAAACTCAACTCTATAGCCATATCACGATGTCCTTTATAGCCATATCACAAGGTCCTTTATAGCCACATCACAAGGTCCTTTATAGCCATATCACAAGGTCCTTTATAGCCACATCACAAGGTCCTTTATAGCCACATCACAAGGTCCTTTATAGCCACATCACAAGGTCCTTTATAGCCATATCACAAGGTCCTTTATAGCCATATCACAAGGTCCTTTATAGCCACATCACAAGGTCCTCAGGGCGTGAAAAGAACGTCCTCCAGGGAACAGTACCAGGTAAAAAAGAAGAAGAGGCAGATAGAGAAAGCAATGGGAAGACACTATAAACTAATGGTAGAGGGACTGTCAGAGAGTCCATCAAGGGCTTTCTGTTTACAATGAGTTAAGAAGATATGGGCAAAGGACAATTGAGACAAATGGTCAACAGATCTTGTGTGGTGTCCCAACGGTCTACAGATCTTGTGTGGTGTCCCAACGGTCTACAGATCTGGTGTGGTGTCCCAACGGTCTACATCTGGTGTGGTGTCCCAACGGTCTACAGATCTGGTGTGGTGTCCCAACGGTCAACAGATAAAAAAAGCGATAATGGCTGAAGGGCTAATAGAAGCCTCTTCCCTTACAGGCCTAAATAATCTGAAGGCAGAAAGGCTAATAGAAGCCTCCTCCCTTACAGACCTAAATAATCTGAAGGCAGAAAGGCTAATAGAAGCCTCCTACCTAACAGACCTAAATAATCTGAAGGCAGAAAGGCTAATAGAAATAACGTGAAGGCTAACTTAACTTAATTGAGATGTATCTGGGACTCAAGGAATCTAACAGAGTGGTAGTCACAGGTCGCCGACCATAAAATGTAATTAATTTTTACCTGTAGATCTGTCTGATAATAGAAGTAGGATGCCATGGCTAGCGCCAATGAGGTGCCCCATAGGATGAGCAACATTGTCGCTATGTAAATGCCGCTCGTTTTGCTCTGGTAGTGTAATGGGTGGCAGATGTAGTTGTATCTGTCAGGAGGATGGAAAACTATCTTTATTAGATCAGACCCACGTGACTAGATAATGAATGGGTTTAAATTAAAAGTATCGAATTACAGAGAAATCCAAGATATTGATTTTCTACTCAAACTTTATTATCCTAGAAAGTTTAGAATGAAACCGAAATTGATACTTTCGTTGGCCCCTTTCTTGGTTTTAATTTTACAATCCCTACTGTTTTCATTGGAATCTAAAAAAGGGGCTGGAAATTAAAATAAATTGAGTCAATTAGTTTAATGTTTGAGATGATAAGTTGCAAATAACCTACAAACAAATGAATTTGAAAAACGTTGAAATAAAAATTTCTTTGAAAAAACAAAACAAAAACAACAAAGCTTATCCAAGGACAATTACTACTTGTGTCAATCAATAATGTAGAGGTGTTCTTATCTTATCTTATATAATACAGACGTTACTTCAAAAAAGAAGATGATTACGTCCTACGCGTCATGCATTTAGTCATGCATATTAACCAATGACTTAAATATGTTGGGATACATAACGCGTACAATAATCTAAGGGAACCAAACCCTACAAATTTAGCCTTATCTGTGAATACTGAAGGATTAATTTCTCTTGTTGGTATCAAACAAAATAATTAATTACCAGTAATTAATTTAGCCTTCTCTGCTCTGCTCTGCAGAGAAGAGCGGGAAGAGCTGGGAAACCATAAAAAAACTAGCGAGAGACCGTGGAGGGTGGCGTGTTTTTGTCGAGGCCCTATTTTCCATGAGGAAATCAAAGGAGTGATGATGATGATGATGAATCAATTTAGTAATTAGTTCGCTTTTTCAGTACAATGACCAAAGGTGTTTAACACACTCCCCATTGATCTCAGACAACATGCTACACTACATTCAAGAAGTATACGAAGACCTATCTGTTCAAAACTTATTTCCATTAGTTTGTCATTTTAACTCTCATTTTTATGTTTCACAACGTCCTGAGCCTACATCATGTTTATGTTTCACAACGTCCTGAGCCTACATCATGTTTATGTTTCACAGCGTCCTGAGCCTACATCATGTTTATGTTTCACAGCGTCCTGAGCCTACATCATGTTTATGTTTCAATACGTCATGAGCCTACATCATGTTTATGTTTCAATACGTCCTGAGCCTACATCATGTTTATGTTTCACAACGTCCTGAGCCTACATCATGTTTATGTTTCACAGCGTCCTGAGCCTACATCATGTTTATGTTTCACAGCGTCCTGAGCCTACATCATGTTTATGTTTCACAGCGTCCTGAGCCTACATCATGTTTATGTTTCACAGCGTCCTGAGCCTACATCATGTTTATGTTTCACAGCGTCCTGAGCCTACATCATGTTTATGTTTCAATACGTCCTGAGCCTACATCATGTTTATGTTTCACAACGTCCTGAGCCTACATCATGTTTATGTTTCACAGCGTCCTGAGCCTACATCATGTTTATGTTTCACAGCGTCCTGAGCCTACATCATGTTTATGTTTTACAGCGTCCTGAGCCTACATCGTGTTTATGTTTCACAGCGTCCTGAGCCTACATCATGTTTATGTTTCACAACGTCCTGAGCCTACATCATGTTTATGTTTCACAACGTCCTGAGCCTACATCATGTTTATGTTTCACAACGTCCTGAGCCTACATCATGTTTATGTTTCACAGCGTCCTGAGCCTACATCGTGTTTATGTTTCACAGCGTCCTGAGCCTACATCATGTTTATGTTTCACAACGTCCTGAGCCTACATCATGTTTATGTTTCACAACGTCCTGAGCCTACATCATGTTTATGTTTCACAGCGTCCTGAGCCTACATCGTGTTTATGTTTCACAGCGTCCTGAGCCTACATCATGTTTATGTTTCACAACGTCCTGAGCCTACATCATGTTTATGTTTCACAGCGCTCTATAAATTAAATTATTACTATTATTATTATAATTATTATTATTATTGTATGCAACAATGCAATCAGCACATTCTGTATATGCTACTCTGCCTCAAAGTGGCGCCCGGATGGAAACGATCGTAGGAGGAAAGCGTTTGTGTATGAAGGCAGTATTCGTAATAGACCCCTCCCCCCCCCATAACCCCGAATCAAATTGAAATGTAATTAATGTCGTTAGCAAACTGTGATTTCTACAAAATCAAAATTGGACTGGCACCCCAACCGAAAGGTAAGGGTCGGGGAACGAGATTGATGGAAGCGCCCCTCACCTCCCCAAATCGGCGCGCATTCTAGTGGGGTGTGGCATAATACAAAAAATATGAAAATGAGTATATATTAATTAACAAGAGTAAAGAATTCGAATACAAACGGTGATATCTCTACCAAAACTCGGCAGATGGCCCCTACCGCCTCCCCCTAGACCCCCAGTGAGCTGAGCTCGCAGGGTAGAAACGCCTCTCTCTTATCTCCCTCACCACTGGCAAGTACCGTATGTCTTGTGACTCTATAGTCTACACTTAGAAGAAAAGCTAATCCTGTACCTGTCAATGGCTATCGTGCTCCGACTGAGACACGAAGCAGCAATTGTGAATACGGTTAGAGCAGTCACGTATCGACAACGTTTATCTATAGAGTGAGCTGGCTGAGGAAGAGAAGAACATTGTCAAGACATTTTAACAAAAACATCTCTGTCGGGATCCATAGAGTACAGTAAGAAGTGGCTGCACAAGATGACTGCAGGGAATGACAGCAACGGAGGACTGCAGGGAATGACAGCAATGGATGACTGCAGGGAATGACAGCAATGTAGGACTGCAGGGAATGACAGCAATGGATGACTGCAGGGAATGACAGCAATGGATGACTGCAGGGAATGACAGCAATGGATGACTGCAGGGAATGACAGCAATGGATGACTGCAGGGAATGACAGCAATGAATGACTGCAGGGAATGACAGCAATGGAGGACTGCAGGGAATGACAGCAATGGAGGACTGCAGGGAATGACAGCAAGGGAGAACTGCAGGGAATGACAATGGAGGACTGCAGGGAATGACAGCAATGGAGGACTGCAGGGAATGACAGCAAGGGAGAACTGCAGGGAATGACAGCAAGGGAGGACTGCAGGGAATTGCAGCAGACGATGAATGCATTGGGATTACTGTAGCTGATTATTTCGTGGATGATTCATGGGGATGAGAGCATAGGGATGACTTGATGGGCATGACTGCAGAGGATGACTTGATGGGCATGACTGCATAGGGGTGACTTGATGGGCATGGCTGCATAGGGATGACTTATGGTATGACTGAGGAGGATGACTCCAAAGGGTGACAGCAGAGAATAGCTGAATGGGGATTACCACAGGAATGACTCCACGGAATGACTCTATGGGGGATGATTGCAAGTATGTTGTAGACTCAGAATCATCATGTCTCCCAATAGCAGTTAACTCACCCAGTTATCTATTATCTATTTAAAAAAGCCTAGTCGTAACTTTGACTGACCCAATAAGTTGTATATGACTTTATAAAATCATGAGTAATCTTGTGCTAGGACAATTTCAACATTTAGGCGAGATACCTTTAAAACTACACTGCCAAACACTTACGTCGAAGGGGGCATATAGGACAGCAAGATTCAAACCAGTTAGGACGTTGGCCAGGATTAGGGAAGCGATGAATAGGTTGGGTTTCTCAATCCTCAGGTCTGGTATAGTGACGATGCAGAACTGAAATATGCATCATTTGTGTGAGCTCAGGACTTACTTAACTCAGGAATAGTCCAACAAGACATTATACATCATTACAAATCAGAGTTTTGCACCAACAAGACATTATACATCATTACAAATCAGAAACCCTAAAACAAAAAGTTCAATATAAAGAATACGTTTTATCGCTTATTTTAAGGGGAAATGCATCAAATATTTTATTTTGAATCAATCATCTGGGAGGTTTCCGTGCTGCTATTTGTTTTCGTATGGCACGCTTTTCTTCCAGGCCCATGTCTCTTTAACTGCCCATAGATGTCTTGGTCACCATCTAACTCCATGTAACATACATATACACACACAAAAAAAAGGTTTTACCATGCTGACAACATCGAAGCCTCTACTTACCAGGGCTATGATATTGAACAGGCCAGTCATTCCGCTGACCACAGACTCAAAGATAATGAGCTCAACAGTCCTTGTATTAGTTTGGATGTGCCGTTCATTGTGGACGTTACTTTGTATCGATATATATTCGTCCTCGACTGTATCGTGTATGCTGGTATTGTACATCAGTGTGACATGGAGCTAAACCATGGGCCTGAAACAGCGGGTTTGGATGGTTAATACGTTTTGGTATTGTCAAAATTGAAACCTAATCGACCCAATGTCTAGATGTTTGCCGGAGAAGCTTGTTTAGGTGAACAATGTCAGGGAGAGGTATGGCGAGAATGAATGTTAGTTTGATATTTTGGTGTGATTGTTATATCCCCTTGTTATGAACGGAAGTGTTGAACGTGTTGTGAACTGAGTGATTAAGTCTTCGTTGAATGTGCGAGAGAATGTGTTAGTCAGTAAGGTCTTGCTCCCGGTCCAGGAAGGTTGGACGTTTACTTCCTGGACTGGTATTTATGTATTTAAAAGTTGATGGACTGGTGTTTTGTGTATTTCATAAGAGTGATATAATTGTGTGCGTTATCAAGTATTAAAGTATTGTTGGTATTCATGAATATAAGGAGTTCTAGTTGATGTATATTAAGTTCGTATTTGAGTTAAGCAAGTATTGAATTATAATTGAGTAACCAAGAAAGTACCAAGCAAGTATTATTTAGTATTCAAGAAACCCCTAGTGAGCCACATGAGCCAAGTTATTAAAGTAACAGAACAAGACAAGAGAAGAGCAAGCAGAGCATAGCAGCAGCAGTATATATATATAATTCGACCCTCTGACAAACAAGTTTCTCTTTTTGAAATCAAACAGTTCAAATCCTCAAGTAGAGTTATAAATAAATGTCAATAATAAATACAAAATAGTAGACTTAGCATGAAGCTTGAAGCTTACTGACTGGTCCTCTTTTGTTTTTTATCTTCCCTTGTTGATCTGGCCAATTCTATACTTAGCTTAAAATACAAGAAAGAAAGATAATGGTCTATTAAGAATATCACCCCTTTTTTCCTATTTTTAGATATAGTGGAAATTTACTGTCGGAAGACCTCAATGTGGACTCTGACACCCGAGAAACCTTAAAATAAACTCTGACAGCTGGAAGACTTTAAAATGGAACCTGCCACTTAAGAGACTTTAACGTGGACCCTGTCATCTAAAAGACTTCAACATGGACACTGTCACCTAAAAGACTTAAACATGGACCCTGTCACATAAAAAACTTCAACATGGATCCTGTCACCTAAAAGACTTCAACATGGACACTGTCACCTAAAAGACTTAAACATGGAACCTGCCACTTAAGAGACTTTAACGTGGACCCTGTCATCTAAAAGACTTCAACATGGACACTGTCACCTAAAAGACTTAAACATGGACCCTGTCACATAAAAGACTTCAACATGGATCCTGTCACCTAAAAGACTTCAACATGGACACTGTCACCTAAAAGACTTAAACATGGAACCTGCCACTTAAGAGACTTTAACGTGGACCCTGTCATCTAAAAGACTTCAACATGGACACTGTCACCTAAAAGACTTAAACATGGACCCTGTCACATAAAAGACTTCAAAATGGACCCTGTCACCTAAAAGACTTCAACATGGACCCTGACATCTAAAAGACTTCAATATGGACCCTGCCAACCAAGAGACTTAACCATGGATCCTGACAACTTAGCGACTTAAATATGGACCCTTCCACGTGAGAAACTTTAACACAGACACTGCCAATTAAGAGACTTCAAACATGGAACCTGCCATCTGTGAGACCTCAAAATGGACGGAAGCACATGACAGATCATCCTGGCGCCGTGCCGTGAAAACTGGCGCTAAAATCGCCGAAAACAAGATTACTTAGCGCTTGTAGTAGAAAAGCGCCACACAAAATCTTTGGCAATTGCTACTCCAATCGACGCGAGGAATTTAATTATTTTAATTAACGGTCTTGAAGGATATGAAAAAAGCTGCTAACAGTCTGCATGAATGACGGACGACAGGCTACTGAAAAATTTCAATGTGATGGAAATTGGAAACAAGGTTGAACTTTCCTGTTCAACATAATATCATAAGACCCGTGGTTCTGAAAAGTTTACCATTCATAACGCTATTCAGCCACAAGGAACGAAACAAAATGCTGAAACAAGCATTCCAAAACCTGACTCGTCACAGCAGTGATCTTTATATTTACCTTAGGGAGACAAAAACAAAATGGTGAACAAAAAAATTGAGGTCTTTTTCTGATTTAATTCTCGCTGGCTTTAATGTTTCGCTTTTACTAAAGATAAAAAAAAGGTACGTTCGCGTCGGCTAGGAGGTCTGAGGCGGAGCCCCGTCGCCTTTACTTTTCCTGCAGTTTCAGTTTTAGAATTCATTTTGTGGTGTTTACAGCTCACCAAGAAGGAAGAGAGCTAGTCTAATAAGTTAAATTAAGAAGGGGCGGGACTGGTCGATATTAAAGTGTAAAAGACATTGAAAGCAAGACGTCTTTTCAATGGTCTATTTTGTTTTTGCTAAAAACGTAATGTGTCACTCGGGAAAAATCTAATTGTTCTGTCGTAAAAAGTATATCATATAGAGAAGACATGCAGACAACTAATGCAGACACATCACATATAGCATACAGTGTAGGACTAAAATATAGACAAGACTTGCAGAATTCACATAAGTTTCACATGTAAAGTTGTCAGACATAATATAGAGGCATCATGTGTGGAAATCACACGCAGACATCATATACCTATATCACAGGTTGTTATCAAATGTAGACATCACGTATTGACATCTCATATGGACATCACATATGGACATCACATATAGACATCACACATAGACATCACGTGTATACATCACATGTAAAAGGCGATGTTTATGCTACTTCTAAAAAACAAAGCTTAAACAAGAGAAAGCACTGCAAATCATTGACATATATATCAATTCTAGAAAATTTATCTCCCTTTTATGTAATCAATTACGACTAATTGATTAATTACCTGATTCGTGCATTATCTTCGACAATGAATGTATTGTGCAAAATTTCAGCTTCATTTAAGAACAGACATACGAAGTGAGTTAAAAAAAGCTTTGAAAGAAATCAAATGTAGATTTCTAATTTAGATATCACTTGCAGACATTACATGTAAACACGACATGTAGGCATCACATCTGAACGTTTCAAGTATAAAAAAACACACTTCACTTAGGCATTTTACGTGGACATCATATGTAGACATCAAATATAGACATAGCATGTAGACATCACATATACACATAGCATGTAGACATCACATATAGACATAGCATGTAGACATCACAAATAGACATAGCATGTAGACATCACATATAGACATAGCATGTAGACATCAAATATAGACATAGCATGTAGACATCAAATATAGACACAGCATGTAGACATTACATATAGACATAGCATGTAGACATCAAATATAGACATAGCATGTAGACATCAAATATAGACACAGCATGTAGACATCAAATATAGACATAGCATGTAGACATCAAATATAGACATAGCATGTAGACATCACATATAGACATAGCATGTAGACATCAAATATAGACATAGCATGTAGACATCACCATATAAACATAGCATGTAGGCATCACATATAGACATAGCATGTAGACATCAAATATAGACATAGCATGTAGAGATCACATATAGACATAACATGTAGACATCACAAATAGACATAGCATGTAGACATCACATACATACATAGCATGTAGACCTCACAAATAAACATAGCTTGTAGACATCACATATACACATAGCATGTAGACATTACAAATAGACATAGCATGTAGACATCATATATACACATAGCATGTAGACATCACATATACACATAACATGTAAACATCACATATAGAAAAAGCATGTAGACATCATGTATTCAAACGTAGACTTCACATGAAAAGTATACATCACATGTCAGTATCACATGTAGACATCACATGTTGGCATCACACGTAGACACCACATGTCAATATCAAATGTAGACAACATATGTAGACATCAGACTCTGAGACTACATTGATTGTTCACAAAATTTGCTTTTTTAAAAACGTATCTACCGACTTACTGTCATTCTACTTTCACTTCCCACTGCTGTAGGATTTAGATTTGAACCTGTCTCCTAGCATCGTTGAGAGTTATTCATGAATCGAGATCTATTCTATTTGTGAATTTATAAGATAAGAACTGGCTTAAACCTATGATTTTAACTAATCACTCTAATCACACAGATCACGTCATCAGACCAAATGCTTTCATTATTGACCTGGAAATTAGATGTAGTAGTACATTCATTGTTTTGTCAATACGGAAGTAGAGGAGGCTCAGTTGGGATGATATGTTTGATGGCTTCACTTTGTGCACTAATAGACATGTCATTCTGGGGGCATATTCGGGAATTGCCTTTCATTAGTTCTTCTGCCTGTACTGTGCGCAGTTGTTCCTCTTTTATTGGAGATTTTCAAACTTGGCCGAATACCTATAAATAGCCAGATTCTTGGTGAATCCGGTGTGCAACATAAAGGAAGTGCGGATAAGGTTTTAAAAAAAAGTAGTTAATAACTTGTTAGCACTGCAGAATCAAACTTTCTAAGCGCTTCTGTTTGTTGCACAAAATAATTTCAATGTGTACAAAATTGTCACTCTAGGACTTTCAACGTATTTAAACTAAATGGGCCACTAACTAGAGGCAATACAGGACCAACTGCCACGCATTGGTAGAATCATGGGCGTTTACTGCAGAACTAGAGAGGATGGAATGGAATAGAGATGTAATATAAGAATCCGATGTATTAAAGACTTCATCACAAATGAAGCCATTTGAAACATGATCTTAACGGTTAATATGACGTTCTAACCTCTGTCGAAAATCGCAAGCTTAAATTTTATGGTCATATCACGTTGTTCTCAGGGCTTGCAAAGACCTTCCTTCAGGGAACAGTACCAGGAAAAGAAGAAGAGGCATACAGAGAAAGCGATGGCAAGAAAACATACAAGAATGGATGGACCTGTCATTGACAGAGAATCCGGAGCGGAGCACTAGACAAAGAGAAATGGAAAAAGATGATTGATAGATCATGTGTGGTGCCCTAATGGTTCAACAAAATAAGGGATATGTAAAGGTAGGACATTAATTTAGTTTATAGGAAAAATGTCCAATATATGCCATCAATATGAAGAAACTTGGTGACGATATGAGCTTAAAAAAAACGTTGTAAATTGAGAAAACCTGAGAAATAAATAACCAAACTAAACAATGTCAAGGACGCCATGATGACATTGCTGCCAACTAAATAATCAACATTTCTTTGTGCTACAACCGAAAATACCAAGAAACTTGCTTTTAAACTGATGAAAAATCCACAAAACTATTACAGTGGTGTACCTAGGGTATTTTATGTCTAGTGCGGCACCTCCATTTCATGATATTCAAAAACGAAATAAAACAGCAAACAATTTTTTTAAACAAGTATTACAAATTGTAGTGTTTCTCAAAGTCTCACTGGTAACACTGTCATACAAAACAATTACCGTACACCCAGCTAGGAGGTCTGTAGAAAGTTGCAATCTCTTCAAGTGGGATCTGTACTGGAGGCCCAGGGCCAGATTTCACAGAGTGACGCCATGATCCTTAGTGGAATGTAGCACTCAATGGCGATATCACTGCCCCTTGGGGCACCCTTATGTTTATTATGCGTGCGTCAGATGTTGCGCAGGTTACACTAACCAACTTTGTCACGCTCTTTTTGTCGTTCACTATTTTGTCGTGTAACCAATCAACTGACGTTTTATTTGGGGCAAAAAATAAAACAAAATAAACTTTGTTCAACATTTTCGATTCTACATTCTCATAATCAAAAACTTGCAAATCATTTTCAAATATCTAGAGCAACTTCTGTGCTCAAATCCGGATATGTGACAGAGTGGAATTCATTAATTAATTACATAACAATTTGAATAAGTCTGAATACCGACACTGAGTGTGTGTTTTCTGAGCCCCAAACGGCAGCACGGTAACCTTCTCCCAGCCACTAGTTCACAAAAGAGATTTGAATAGACTTCATGATACCATTATACGTTATTCAAACATGACTAGTCAAGCTTTCTTTACGGGCTCTGAACTCTTCTTCTTTCCACTGTCAATCAAAAAATCTCAAAAACTTTACCTCGACTCAGACAAATGTCGATGGATAAATAATTTGAATTGAAATGAATGTCTCTATGATCATGAGCCACCTGTCGCTAGATGGACGCTTCCAATGCACGTCATCAAGTTCTGACACCATTTCTTTCTTTGTACAGAGAACTACGAGCGTGAAGTTTTTCATAAACAATCATTAAAATTAATCAACACATTACTGCTGAGTAAATATAAGATTCGTCAGGTTGGTAGGGGTTAAATCTAAAGCGTTTTAGTGCACAGTAGAGATACTAAACCAAACAATTGGTAAAGTTAACAAAACAATTGTCTTAGTCAGTGAGAGACAACATAATTTACGAGGATTTTTTTATTTTTTATCACAAACAAATAAAGTAAAACCATAAACTAAAACAGAAATAATTGGTCAGTCCAAATATTTCCCTCATCTACTGTACAGGCAACCAGCAGCCATTGTTCTAAACTTTAAAGATAGTACATTTACCTACCTCATGCGCTGTATCATAGTGCATATACTTAACTTAGGCCACTTATACTATATGCTTAATTGTTGATAGTACATACACCTCCTCATTCCATCCTGAACTACTATTTCAGTATTGTCAACTGGATTAATTCATTTTTTGACATCATCATTAACAAATTTAATTTACAAATTAATTATGTACTGAGCAATAGAAATGTTCCGATTTTTGATTTATTTCCTTTGAGTCCGTCAGATTCAATTATAAAGGATTTCCAACATGTTCATCAAGTATTAATTGAGCAAGTGCTGTGGTGCTGAGTTGTTCATATTTCTGAAGGTAATCTTTTTGTTGTTCAATAGTAAGTAATTTGATAATATCTATGGAATAGAAATAGGTTATTATAGGCTGAGAAGATATGCAGAATAGCATTCAGAGAGAGAGAGAGAGAGAGAGAGAGAGAGATGTGGTCCTTACAACTAAGAACTTTAAAACAAAAATGTTAGCTCAATCTACACTCATTCTTCGATAGTACTATAAGACCTAGACACTGGTGCATATCAAAGTGAAGACCAGAGGGCCATTAAAGAACATAAAAAGTACCAAAAGAAGAGAGATACAGAAAGACGAAGAATGCTTCTAGAGACTCAATGAGTTAAACGCTGCAAAGAGGAAGTATAGACTCAAAGAGTTAAACGCTGCAAAGAGGCAGTATAGACTCAAAGAGTTAAACGCCGCAACGAGGCAGTATAGACTCAATGAGTTAAACGCTGCAAAGAGGAAGTATAGACTCAAAGAATTAAACGCCGCAAAGAGGCAGTATAGACTCAAAGAGTTAAACGCGGCAAAGAGGCAGTATAGACTCAAAGAGTTAAACGCAGCAAAGAGGCACTATAAACTCAAAGAGTTAAACGCTGCAAAGAGGAAGTATAGACTCAAAGAGTTAAACGCCGCAAAGAGGCAGTATAGAGTCAATGAGTTAAACGCTGCAAAGAGGAAGTATAGACTCAAAGAGTTAAACGCCGCAAAGAGGCAGTATAGACTCAAAGAGTTAAACGCAGCAAAGAGGCACTATAAACTCAAAGAGTTAAACGCTGCAAAGAGGAAGTATAGACTCAAATAGTTAAACGCTGCAAAGAGGCTGTATAGACTCAAAGAGTTAAACGCTGCAAAGAGGCAGTATAGACTCAAAGAGTTAAACGCTGCAGAGGCAGTATAGACTCAAAGAGTTAAACGCTGCAAAGAGGCAGTATAGACTCAAAGAGTTAAACGCTGCAAGAGGCAAGAGAGACTCAAAGAGTTAAACGCTGCAAATAGGCAGTATAGACTCAAAGAGTTAAACGCCGCAAAGAGGCAGTATAGACTCAAAGAGTTAAACGCCGCAAAGAGGCAGTATAGACTCAAAGAGTTAAACGTGGAAAGAGGTAAGAGACACAAAAAGAGTTAAACGCCGCAAAGAGGAATATAGACTCAAAGAGTTAAACGCAGCAAAGTGGCAGTATAGACTCAAAGAGTTAAACGCTGCAAAGAGGCAGTATAGACTCAAAGAGTTAAACGCCGCAACGAGGCAGTATAGACTCAATGAGTTAAACGCTGCAAAGAGGAAGTATAGACTCAAAGAATTAAACGCCGCAAAGAGGCAGTATAGACTCAAAGAGTTAAACGCAGCAAAGAGGCACTATAAACTCAAAGAGTAAAACGCTGCAAAGAGGAAGTATAGACTCAAAGAGTTAAACGCCGCAAAGAGGCAGTATAGAGTCAATGAGTTAAACGCTGCAAAGAGGAAGTATAGACTCAAAGAGTTAAACGCCGCAAAGAGGCAGTATAGACTCAAAGAGTTAAACGCCGCAAAGAGGCAGTATAGACTCAAAGAGTTAAACGCCGCAAAGAGGCAGTATAGACTCAAAGAGTTAAACGCAGCAAAGAGGCACTATAAACTCAAAGAGTTAAACGCTGCAAAGAGGAAGTATAGACTCAAAGAGTTAAACGCTGCAAAGAGGCTGTATAGACTCAAAGAGTTAAACGCTGCAAAGAGGCAGTATAGACTCAAAGAGTTAAACGCTGCAGAGGCAGTATAGACTCAAAGAGTTAAACGCTGCAATGAGGCAGTATAGACTCAAAGAGTTAAACGCTGCAAGAGGCAAGAGAGACTCAAAGAGTTAAACGCTGCAAATAGGCAGTATAGACTCAAAGAGTTAAACGCCGCAAAGAGGCAGTATAGACTCAAAGAGTTAAACGCCGCAAAGAGGCAGTATAGACTCAAAGAGTTAAACGTGGAAAGAGGTAAAAGAGACACAAAGAGTTAAACGCCGCAACGAGGCAGTATAGACTCAAAGAGTTAAACGTGGAAAGAGGTAAAAGAGACACAAAGAGTTAAACGCCGCAAAGAGGAATATAGACTCAAAGAGTTAAACGCAGCAAAGTGGCAGTATAGACTCAAAGAGTTAAACGCTGCAAAGAGGCAGTATAAACTCAAAGAGTTAAACGCCGCAAAGAGGCAGTATAGACTCAAAGAGTTAAACGTGGAAAGAGGTAAGAGAGACTCAAAGAGTTAAACGCCGCAAAGAGGCAGTATAGACTCAAAGAGTTAAATGCTGCAAAGAGGCAGTATAGACTCAAAGAGTTAAACGCTGCAAAGAGGCAGTATAGACTCAAAGAGTTAAACGCTGCAAAGAGGCAGTAAGAACGCAAAAAGTAGGGCGTGGATATAGGCAAAATAGACATCCTTCCTTTTTAAAGTTCTAATGACATCCTTCCTTTTTAAAGTTCTAATGACATCCTTCCTTTTAAAGTTCTAATGACATCCTTCCTTTTTAAAGTTCTTGTAAAATCGTTCCTTTTATCATACTTATTATTTTGATGTGTTTGGAGCGTTTCAGTTCTAGCTCTTCAAGATCTTCAGACGTAGGCCAATTAGAGTTAAATTGTTAGTTCTAAGAGCTGGTTTGTCCTATGTCATCATCTAGATCTTCCTTTAAATCTAAACTCTTATTTAAAATTACTTGATTTAGTATTTAGATTTTTTACCCGTTAGTCTTATTGGGGGATTCATTGTTTAACACGACAACTGCGTTCTACGATCTCTCACTTTCCGATAGAGTAATATGTAGGAGCGTGTGTACCTGGAGCTTAGAGCGGTTATTGTGAACCTCATTTGGTAGCAAACTGTTAATTTGTGAACTGTTGAGTAGTATTGTACTTTGTCGCTGTCAACTATCTTGACACTTGTACTTTGTCGCTGTCAACTATCTTGACACCCGTACTTTGTGCTGTCAACTATCTTGACACCCGTACTTTGTGCTGTCAACTATCTTGACACTTGTACTTTGTGCTGTCAACTATCTTGACACTTGTACTTTGTGCTGTCAACTATCTTGACACCCGTACTTTGTGCTGTCAACTATCTTGACACCCGTACTTTGTGCTGTCAACTATCTTGACATCTGTACTTTGTGCTGTCAACTATCTTGACATCTGTACTTTGTGCTGTCAACTATCTTGACATCTGTACTTTGTGCTGTCAACTATCTTGACATCTGTACTTTGTGCTGTCGACTATCTTGACATCTGTACTTTGTGCTGTCAACTATCTTGACATCTGTACTTTGTGCTGTCAACTATCTTGACATCTGTACTTTGTGCTGTCAACTATCTTGACATCTGTACTTTGTGCTGTCAACTATCTTGACATCTGTACTTTGTGCTGTCAACTATCTTGACACCCGTACTTTGTGCTGTCAACTATCTTGACATCTGTACTTTGTGCTGTCAACTATCTTGACACTTGTACTTTGTGCTGTCAACTATCTTGACACCCGTACTTTGTGCTATCAACTATCTTGACACTTGTACTTTGTCACTGTCAACTATCTTGACATCGGTACTTTGTGCTGTCAACTATCTTGACACCCGTACCTTGTGCTGTCAACTATCTTGACACCCGTACTTTGTCGCTGTCAACTATCTTGACACTTGTACTTTGTCGCTGTCAACTATCTTAACACCCGTACTTTGTGCTGTCAACTATCTTGACACCCGTACATTGTGCTGTCAACTATCTTGACACCCGTACTTTGTCGCTGTCAACTATCTTTACACTTGTACTTTGTCGCTGTCAAATATCTTGACACCCGTACTTTGTGCTGTCAACTATCTTGACACCCGTACTTTGTGCTGTCAACTATCTTGACACCCGTACTTTGTCGCTGTCAACTATCTTGACACCCGTACTTTGTGCTGTCAACTATCTTGACATCTGTACTTTGTGCTGTCAACTATCTTGACACTTGTACTTTGTGCTGTCAACTATCTTGACACCCGTACTTTGTGCTGTCAACTATCTTGACACTTGTACTTTGTCACTGTCAACTATCTTGACATCGGTACTTTGTGCTGTCAACTATCTTGACACCCGTACCTTGTGCTGTCAACTATCTTGACACCCGTACTTTGTCGCTGTCAACTATCTTGACACTTGTACTTTGTCGCTGTCAACTATCTTAACACCCGTACTTTGTGCTGTCAACTATCTTGACACCCGTACATTGTGCTGTCAACTATCTTGACACCCGTACTTTGTCGCTGTCAACTATCTTGACACTTGTACTTTGTCGCTGTCAAATATCTTGACACCCGTACTTTGTGCTGTCAACTATCTTGACACCCGTACTTTGTGCTGTCAACTATCTTGACACCGGTACTTTGTCGCTGTCAACTATCTTGACACCCGTACTTTGTGCTGTCAACTATCTTGACATCTGTACTTTGTGCTGTCAACTATCTTGACATCTGTACTTTGTGCTGTCAACTATCTTGACACCCGTACTTTGTGCTGTCAACTATCTTGACATCTGTACTTTGTGCTGTCAACTATCTTGACACCCGTACTTTGTGCTGTCAACTATCTTGACACGTCCCGAGACATGACGTTAAACTGCGCTCCTCTTTCCTTAGCACTTTTGGAGCTCAAAAGTGCCCTACTTCTTTTCTATCATTGTGTCTGCCTCCTCTTTTCCTAAGTCTGCCTTCATTGATCATCACACTGTCTCCTTAACTTTAAATTCTCACTACGTCCTAGACCAGTCCGTTTGCCGTGGACTGCGACGGGTAAGGGGGGATAAAGAGATCCTGGTGTTTGAGTGGTAGCTATCTGAGGATAAACCACAACAACACAATACTTTGGCTCCAAGTTCCCCTAGACCTGAGACCCAGATGGCCCGCTCTGGGTCAACCGGCTGGTCATGCCGAGCTACCAGCATAGGTCGTCGACCTATGCTGGAGGGCGGTGGCTGGAGGGTCAATCAGGGAGCTGCTGTATCGGACACATGTCCGATGTAGCAGCTGACTGAGTATAGCACCTGTGTAGCCCTGGCGGGCTCATTCTGGACATCCGAATGGCCCGTCCCCCTGTTGGACTCGATGGCGGGTGGGGAGCACAGGTGCCGAATTAACCAAAATATATATGGACAAAAAAACACACACAAAACTACTTGCCCCAGACCTATGTCTGGGCAAGAAACGACGAATTGACGATAAAAGACTAAGACTAAGACTAAGACTAAGACTGCTTTATTGATCCTTACGGAAATTTGTTGTGATTACAAGGACTCGTTTCTCATATAAAGACAACACAACAGAAAAATACACATAAATACAACAGACAACATAAAGAGTTCATTCAGCGACTACACACAGGTATCTTGGTGCATTTCATGTTCCCTGATCAATGAGTGGCGGTGATAGAGTCTGACCGAGTGAGGTACGAACGAGTTTTTGTACCGCTCCGTTCTTGTTTTGATTGACAGCAGTCGCCCACTTCGCGACGACCTGGCGTAGTTCTGATGGAGCGGGTGGCCGTTGTCTTCCAAGATTTTTTCGATTTTTCTTAGGCACGTTTGTTCAAAAAGTTCCTTTAAATGTGGTAATGTTGTGAGTGTAATTTTTGATGCTTTTTTAATGATGTTTTCTAGACGTTGCAACAGTTTAGATGAGGCGTTGCCTTGCCAACAACTTATTCCGTATGTTAGCAGATTTTGTACTGTCGCGCCGTAAAATGTCTCAAGGATCTTCTTGTTTAATTTAAAACTGTTGAGTTTGTATAGAAAAAAGAGTCGCTGGGCTGTTTTCTTTGTCAGAGTTCCAAGGTGGTCTTCCCATGAAAGCTTGTTGTTGATGATAATGCCTAGATATTTATATGCCTTTACTTGTTCTATAGATGTAGTGTTTATTTGCAGTTCACGTATAGTTTGTTTTTTCTTTCTAAAATCTATTATAAGTTCTTTAGTTTTTGTTACATTCAGTTCTAGAAAGTTGTCGGTGCACCAGTTTGTAAACTCTTCTATCGAGCTTCGATACTGAGTTTCGTCTCCTGAAATAAGACCGACTATGGCAAAAAAGAGGAGGTCCCAAAAAGCTGTGCCACCTGGCCATCATTTCTGGTGGTTAGATGCACAGAGGAGGGAAAAAGCCTGACCAAGTTGAGCCCTTTTATTATCTATAAGGGACTCAAGTCAGTAGTGGGAGAGCCCAAGAGTGTGTCTAAGCTACACAAAACAATGGAACTACTTGTAGAAGTAGACAGCAAGACACACTCTGATGGGCTTTTAAGATGCAGAAGACTCTGTGATCTCCAAGTGGAAGTCATGCCACACAAGAGTCTGAACACCAGCAGAGGTGTAATCAGCTCTAGGGACCTACTGGAATGTTCCGAGAAGGAAATAGTGGAGGGCATTGAAGGAGTCACCCATGCCCGGCGCATTACCAGGCGCAGGGAGGGTGAGGAGGTCAAAACCGCCACTATTATCCTCACATTCGGAACTAGGACACCGCCAGAGTATGTGAAGGCAGGATACCTACGAGTTCCAGTGAGGCCCTACATACCTAACCCCATGAGGTGCTTCAAGTGCCAGGGTTATGGACACGGCGCGGCAGTCTGTAAGAGGAACACTGTGTGTGCCAGATGTGCTGGAGAGGGTCATGAGGACAAGGGCTGCACAGCCCAGTTCAAATGCCCAAACTGTCAAGCTGGCCACTCAGCCTACTCCAAGGACTGCCCTGTGTGGAAACAGGAGGTTGCCGTGCAGGAGTACAAGGCAAGAAACGGATGTACCTTTAGCCAGGCGAAATCGGCTGTACTGGCCCTACCCAAGGGCCAATTCGGCTTGACAAAGACCTACGCCCAGGCTGTTGCTAAGAAAGGAAGATCCATAGCCACACAGACGGACACATTGACCCCACCACCCCCTCCTCCTCCCCCAACTCAGAAGAAAACACCGCCAAAGAACACACCTCTGAAGAAACAAGAAAGCCCTGTTGTCATGCTAAAGAACAGGTTCTCTGTGCTCGCTGATGAGAGCATGGAGACTGAGCAGCATGTCAAAACCAATACTCCGGGAGAACCCGGAGACATCATGTCTGACACAGGTTCTCCTAAGAGAACCCAGCCAGACACCCCAACCTCTACCGAGTTAGAGGTTGACCAACTCCCTAAGGGGAGAAATCAAAGCGGAGAGGATGCCCGAGGTGAGAGAGGAGGAAATAACCTCCGCTCTAACCAGAGGGATCTCCCCTCTCCAGAGAGAAAGACTTCCCCCAAAAGGGGGTTGTCCTCCTCTCCATCCAAACCCAAGAATAAAAATACCAAGGTCACTGGAATAAAGGGAAACCCCTCCGGGGGCCTCCCAAGGCCAAATAGCTCCAAGTAGGTCATCTAGAATAAGCCATGGATTCCAGAATTGTACAGTGGAATTGTAAAGGCCTCAAGGCCAATTACGAGGAAATGCAGCTACTGATGGACTCTGAGACTCCTGTAGCTGTCTGCTTACAGGAAACATTTCTGAAAGATTGCATCAGCTTCCGAAGCTACCGTGCTTACACCAAGAATGTTGAGGATGCAGAGAGAGCATCAGGTGGAGTCTGTATCCTTGTGAAGGATAGCATCCCCCATGAGAGGGTAGAACTACAGACCACACTACAGGCCGTAGCAGCTAGGATAACCCTTCACAAGGTTATCACTTGCTGCAGCCTGTATCTACCACCAGGCGCTCCATTAAACCGAACAGACATGGAGGACCTATTGAAACAACTCCCCCGGCCTTATTTAATCCTTGGGGATTTCAATGCCCATAACACCATGTGGGGATCCAACAATACCGACACAAGAGGTCGTATGCTGGAGGATATCTTCCTCCAACATGATTTATGCATACTTAATGATGCATCACCGACCTACTTGCACCCAGGAACTGGATCATTCACATGCATTGACCTCACCGTATGCGTCCCCGGACTTCTGGACGATTTTAAATGATCAGTTAGCAATGATCTACGGGGAAGTGATCACTTCCCAATCATCATTACTAACAATCTCCCTTCATTGGGACGACCTCAGCGGTGGAAACTGAATAAGGCCGATTGGGAACAATTCCAAAAAAGATGCTCTGAGGATATCACAGAAAATATCCTCCATGAACAGAACCCAGCTGATACCTTTGCTAGCAAGCTACTAAGTATAGCCAGGAAAGTTGTACCCCTAACCTCTGCAAATCCAAAACGGCCTAGCAAACCATGGTTTGATACAGCTTGCAAAAGTGCTATTGGTGATAGGAAAAAACGACTGGCTGCATTTATAAAGAATCCTTCCCAGGAAAACCTAAAGCTATTCAGGATAGCTAGAGCAAAGGCTAGACAAACCATACGGTCAGCCAAAAGGAATTCCTGGAGAAGTTTTGTCGGCAGTCTGGATGCCAAAACTTCTGCTAGAGCGGTTTGGAAGGCAGTAAGGCGAATCAAAGGGAAAGAATCAAATGCAATAGGGCATTTGAAAAACCAAGGACGAACTGTCACGTCCCCCAGAGAAATAGCTGACTGCCTTGCATCCTCAATAGCAGAAAAATCATCCACTGCACACTACACGCCAGAGTTCCAAAAAGTCAAAACCAGGGAGGAAAGACACCCCATTCATTTCAGGTCAGAGAACAATGAAGACTACAACAAACCGTTCTCGCTTGAGGAACTGAGGGAATCGCTGGACAAGTCACATGACACAGCGCCTGGAGAAGACGAAATCCATTACCAGTTCCTCAAGCACCTTCCCGAACCCTCATTGGCAGTCCTACTAGGGGTCTATAACTGTGTGTGGCAAACAGGCGCTTTCCCAAACAGCTGGAGGAAAGCCACAGTTATACCGATACCTAAACCGGGAAGAGACGGCTCTGACCCAGCTAACTATCGACCAATAGCACTAACAAGCTGCATCTGCAAAACCATGGAAAGAATGATTAACAGTAGGCTGGTCTGGTACCTGGAAAGGAATAAAGTGATCTCAAACTACCAGTGCGGTTTCCGGCAGGGGCGGACAACAACTGACCACCTGGTAAGGCTGGAAGCTTATATTAGAAATGCATTACTCAGAAGAGAACATCTAGTAGCTGTATTCTTCGATATAGAAAAGGCCTATGACACAACCTGGAAACATGGCATTCTACGTGACCTGGCGCTTATGGGGCTTAAGGGACACCTCCCCCGTTTTGTGGAGGAATTCCTGAAAGATCGAAAATTTCAGGTCCGAGTGGGCAACTCCGCTTCTGACACTCATGACCAGGAAAGGGTGTACCCCAGGGCAGCATTCTGTCAGTCACCCTGTTCAACATTAAAATAAATAGCATCATAAATGCGCTGTCCCCTGGCATAGAGTGCTCTTTGTATGTTGATGACTTTGTCATTCTTACTTATGGGAAAAACATGAACACCTTAGAAAGGAAATTACAGTTATGTTTAAACAAAATTCAGGGTTGGGCAAACTATAATGGTTTCAAATTCTCAGACTCCAAAACAGTTAGTATGCATTTTTGTAATCTAAGGGGACTCCACCCAGACCCTGAACTATCTATACACAAAAAGAAGATCCCTGTCGTGAAAACTACAAAATTTTTAGGCCTCATCTTAGATTCCAAATTTAATTTTCTCCCCCACATTAAGGAACTTAAGAAGAAATGCCAAAAGTCATTAAACATACTAAGAGTACTCAGCCATACGGACTGGGGAGCTGACAGAGATACCTTGCTGCTGCTCTATCGGAGTCTAATTCGATCCAAGCTAGACTACGGATCCATAATATATGGAGCAGCAAGGAAGTCGTACCTAAAAATACTGGAACCAATACAAAATGCTGCCCTGCGTCTCTGTCTCGGCGCGTTTCGTACATCACCTATCCCAAGTCTCCATGTGGAGGCTGGAGAACTCCCCATGGATATAAGAATGAAAAAGCTTGCAATGCAGTATATAGTCAAGCTAAAATCCAACCCCACGAACCCTGCTTTTGACTCCATATTTAACCCCACAGAGGTAGAATTATACAATCGAAGGCCTAACGTCATACAGCCGTTGGGCCTTCGAATGAGAGAACCCATCCAAAATTTAACCCCACCCATTGACCAAATCTCTAAAATAGAAACCCCTCAGAATCCTCCTTGGCTAATGAATAAACCCAAATTAAATTTATCCCTCCTTAATTTCAAAAAAGAAAATACAGACCCAAGCATACTACAAGTCCACTTTAGGGAACTGCAGGAGAGCTACGGAGATTGTGGCACCATCTACACAGACGGATCCAAAATGGAGGGAAAGGTCGCGTGTGCCTGCTCCTTTCGGAACAAAACAATCTCCCGTAGACTCCCCGATGGCTGCTCCATCTTTACGGCCGAATTGCACGCAATGTTGCTTGCACTTATGGCCGTAAAAGCATCAGAAAGGAGTAAATTTATAATCTGCTCCGACTCCAAATCTGCATTGCAAGCTTTGGGGCGGATGAAGACTGACATCCCATTGGTACATAAGAGCCTGAAGCTGTTGGACCCAATAACAGCCGACCGTAGGGATGTCACCTTCATCTGGGTCCCCTCCCATGTTGGCATTGAGGGAAACGAAGCCGCAGACAGAGAAGCAAAGAGAGCCCTAAATCATGCGGTGTCAGGAACCCAAATTCCCTACTCGGACCTGAGACAAAGTATTGCCTCTGCCACCTATCGAGAGTGGCAGAACCGATGGGAGGCTGAGACTCACAGTAAACTCAGGCAGATTGTGGCGGATGTCAGGTGGCGGCCCACATCTAAGGGTCTGACAAGGCGTGGTAGCACAACCATGTCCAGACTTAGGATTGGCCACACCTACATCACGCACTCTTTTGTACTGAAGAGAGAGGAGCCCCCACTTTGCGAGTACTGTGACTCTCGCCTCACCGTGGAACATATCCTCGTTGATTGCCCCAGATACCAGGATGTCAGGGCGAAATATTTTAGACCCACTAATCTAAAAACACTATTTAATAATGTCGACCCTGGGAAGGTACTGGGCTTTATTCGGGAAGTGGGGCTATCTACGAAGATCTGATTTCTGAATTTGTGAACATGCACTATTTACATTAGATTTTTACCAAATATTTAAATTTTTACTACCTTTACTATTTTAACTGTGAATAGACCCTGATTTTAATTATATGACTGTATAGAATCTGGCCCTTGTTGTTTAGAGAGAGAGTGGTCCTTGAGGGACTGCAGGCACGACATGGCCTAAATTGTGCCGATGTGCCTCAAATCAAAATCAAATCAAATCAACTATCTTGACACCCGTACTTTGTGCTGTCAACTATCTTGACACCCGTACTTTGTGCTGTCAACTATCTTGACACACGTACTTTGTGCTGTCAACTATCTTGACACCCCTACTTTGTGCTGTCAACTATCTTGACACCCGTACTTTGTGCTGTCAACTATCTTGACACCCGTACTTTGTGCTGTCAACTATCTTGACATCTGTACTTTGTGCTGTCAACTATCTTGACATCTGTACTTTGTGCTGTCAACTATCTTGACACCCGTACTTTGTGCTGTCAACTATCTTGACATCTGTACTTTGTTCTGTCAACTATCTTGACACCCGTACTTTGTGCTGTTAACTATCTTGACACCCGTACTTTGTGCTGTCAACTATCTTGACACTTGTACTTTGTGCTGTCAAATATCTTGACACTTGTACTTTGTGCTGTCAACTATCTTGACACCCGTACTTCGTCGCTGTTAACTATCTTGACATCTGTACTTTGTGCTGTCAACTATCTTGACACCCGTACTTTGTTCTGTCAACTATCTTGACACCCGTACTTTGTGCTGTCATCTATCTTGACACCCGTACTTTGTGCTGTCAACTATCTTGACACCTGTACTTTGTGCTGTCAACTATCTTGACATCTGTACTTTGTGCTGACAATGGGCTTGTCATTTGTTCTATGTTACTGTTAATGATCTTGGCATCAGCATTTAGTTGCTATCAATAATCTTGACTTCTGCTATTTGTTGCTGTCAATGATTTTGACATCTGCATTCTTACGACTTGCGCCTAGTTTCCTAGAACAACAACATTTTTACCATCAAAACCTTTTTTTTTTAATTTGCAATTTCGATGCAGTGTGTTTTTTAAAGCCGCAATGTAAATTCTGAAGTACAAAAGTATACTTCCTTTCCTGTTTAGCACTTATTAACACTTTTTGGTGCGTAACTTTCTTTCGTTCCAGTTGTTGTTTTGTCCTGTTTATTTCAACACATATCTGGATCTAGATCTATACGTTATCCTCTTCTAGATTTAGATTTCTATTACATCTGTAATTACAAATCCACCTAATTGTCAGAGTGAATGTCAGTGATTTGACTTGATCAGTGTGACTATGAAATGTATTTGTACAAACAATATGGAACAAGTGTATGAAAGCAAGTGTGTGTGTGTGTGTGTGCGTGTGTGTGTGTTTCGAGAAAATGACTACAGTTACTACAGTTTGAAATATTAACATTGTAGTTAATGATAATTCGTAGCACAATTTTAGAACGACTAGCTCTAGACTCTAAATGTAAAAGTAGGTATGTATTTTTAATCAAAAATTTCTAATTCCAAAAATCGTGAATATAAGGGCCTATTCAAAGTATATAAGTGTCTTGTATTGTTTTTTTTATTTATTTATTTGGTGGGAGGTGCATACTACGGTTTATTGAGATGGATTATTATTTCCCTTAAAATTTTTCTCAAGAAGAGCAAAGCTTCAATTATTTATCTAACAATAATGCACAGACTAAAATGTGTGTATTGATGGACCATTATTTTATGCTGGCCATCCTAGGATAAACGAGTGATACAATAAAGAGTGTGATAATATCTAGAATACAGTTTTAAAAGAGGATTACAAAAGCTCGAAGATTATTTTTAAGAAAGGATAAGATGAACAATATCATTTTAAAACTAAAAAAAAAAAAGGACGAAACGAGGCGCGGTGGCTGAGCAGTAAAACGAATGGCTTCCGTACCGGAGTCCGGGGTTCGAATCCAGGTTAATACTAGGATTTTTAATCTTGGGATCTTCGGGCGCCTCTGAGTCCACCCAGCTCTAATGGGTACCTGACATTAGTTGGGGAAAAGTAAATGCGGTTGGTTGTTGTGCTGGCCACATGACACCCTTGTTAACCATAGGCCACACAGATGCCCTTCATCTGCCCTATAAACCACAGGGTATATATTTATTTTTATTATAAAAAGGACAAAAAAGACATAAATCTATACTAAATGATTGATGACATACCTTTGCATACTAGACACAGAGCAGAGTTTTAGTGGCTATTCAAAGTCTTGAAATCATGAACTACGCCAAACTGTTGTTGATGGTCACCTTGGTAACCGCGCTGGGTAAGTTTGAAACTTAACTACTTTTAACAACCAGCTTAGTCAATAAAAAAGAGGATACACGAAGCAGTGTGTACCTTCAGCTGGGGATAGCGTAGGAAGTGAGTTGGTGATGTTTTTAGAGATTTGATTGCTGGTATGATTAGGAGTTGGGTAAGGGGGTGTGCTTAGGATTTAGGTTGCTGATATTTAGTGATATTGGGATTGACGATATGATTATTTAGTGGGTTTGAGGATATGTTTAGAATTTGGTTGGTGATGTGGTGACAATTTTTTTAATGTAGCTTTGAGCTGGGGGTTTGTAATATATTTATGAGTTGAGTTGCTCATTTTCTGAAGAGTTACAATAGTGATGAGGTGCTGTTTTTTTGGGGGGCTTAGGATCTGGTGAGTTGTTTTGATGGCGATGTGTTCGTTTAGCCACTTCACAATATGTGACCAGAAACACCTGCTCCTTACTTCTCTAAGAAATGTAATATAAACATAAGGTAACATTCTTTTCTATAAATATAGAAACCCTTTATTTCTCTAGAAGTAAATATGCTCACTAACAAGCTGTTGAATGGGACTGATGGTGAGGGGTAAAACGCTTGTCTTCTAACACGAGTGTTCTCGGGTTCGATTCTAAGTGAAGACTGGGATTTTGAGTTCGCGATTTTAAGGGCGCTTCGAATGAGTTCCTGACACTAGTTGAGGAAAGTAAGAACAGTAGGTGGTTGTGCTGACCACACGATACACTCGTTAACCGTCGGCCATAGAAACGGATGACCTTTACATCATCTGTCCCATAGATCGGAAGGTTTGAAAGGTGTATCTAACTTTTTTTTTCCAACTATTTTAATGATTTATACAAGCGTTATTTTTAGCGACACCAATAGGGAAATTACCGCTATTAGTTTTATGTGATCTGTCTGTCCGTCCGTCCCGTTTAGATCGCAGAAACTAGATGAGAACATCCCAAATCATAATATTTTAGACCTTTCTAAATTTATTTTTCTTTTCTGAAAGCGAATTGTTTAATGTTTAAATTTAAATATGCAAGCATTTTTTGTTACAATGCACCTTTTTAAAAACTATCCTCTATTAATAGTAAAAAGTATTTTTCGGTATCCTGTCATTAGCCAGCCTAGCAATGTAGAAATCTCGCCAAAGTTTTCCATACGTACACGAGTCTTTTTGTAATGTTGGAGATACAGTGGAAGTTGTGGATAGTTTGTAGTTCATCGCTTCTTAGAATCTTGCTGAAAATATTGAAAGCTGCCCTTTGACCTGACTGAAAGGACCACTTCGGCGGCCGATTTTGAGTTTGTGTTTCCAAATAAACTCTCTTGGTAACCTTGTTTGATGTAAATATTATCCATCGTAGGAGCATTCGTTTCAGTCGATTGAGTTTGAATATATTAAACTTAAAACGAATCGTACTCAACCGAGACCATTCGTTTCAGAACACTAACCCGCAACGTCACAACTTGTAGGCAGTTTAGATCAATAGAGTGTTGCACTAGAACTAATAAACACTTCTATCACATTGTATTTAGCTTGGCACATAAAATATTTAATAAAAAAAAAACACTGTTATTAAGCAAATTATAAGAAGATTCTCTCATTATATGAATTAATTACATGTACAAATATTTCTTTTATTCTAAAATGAGGAGCAAAAAAGGACAGTTCTTAGAAATGTTCAATGACTTTTCTTTGGATGTGAATCACATTGGATGAGCAAGAGATGTATAGACTGGCATATCATTATTATTTTTTTTTTTATAAATATGACATTCACATATCTATTTTTCTATACTTCTGTTTCCAGTGCCGGTCAAGCCAGACCCGTCTACACGCCTCACTCGGCAGCTGAACAGCGCGAAGAACCAGAGCCTCTTCGAACAACAATGCAACAAGAAAGACCAGTTTGTAGTGAAGAAATATAACACTACAATGAAATGTATATGGTATACTAATACCGGCAGTGACGCATTTCTTCCATATTATGTCGCCAAGAAAACCTGTGCAGGTGCCTGCTAACAAACATACAAGTACACACACAAACACACACACACACATACATACATACATACATACATACATACACACATACTTACATACATACATACATACATTCATATATAAATATATATGTATATATATATATATATATATATATATATATATATATATATATATATATATATATATATATATATATATATATATATATATAGCCGGGGGGGGATTTTGTGACTGATTTTTTGGCTTGAATTTTGTTTATTTTTGTTGAGATTTTAATATTAAATCATCACTTGCCCCATCGCAGTCAAGGGGGGGGGGGGTTAAGTTTAAAATGCCCTTCCAGGGGTAGTTTGCCATTAAAGCCTTGTCTTATATTAACAAAAACGGAATACAAACGAAAATCCCCGAGTTACAAGAGCATAGCCAAGGAGGATTTTGATTTTAGAACCCCCCTCTGAATTTTTAAAAAATGTAAAATCCCATCTTCAATATAGACTAAAGCAGGGGTGGGCAACCTTTTTGTATCGTGGGCCACATTAAAAAAATTGTGGGGATGTGAGGGCCGCAGATATATATTTACTTGTATGTACGTTATATAAAAGTTTATAATATTTTTTAAAATTCATATTTATACTGTATTATATATTCTTTCTTCACACTCCTAATTGAGGAATTACAACAAGAGTTAGCAGTTTCTGAAACCAATTTTACAATTTTTTAAAAAATGTTGCTATTGTCTTTTTACATGCCATCCTTTAACCCCAAATCCGCAGTAGTACTTAATGTCAAGTATTTAACTGTTTACACTTGTTCGTAATGTTTCGAAACTGTGGAACTAGTTGACTAGTTCCTATCTTGTGACTGCTGTCAAATTACAGTCAGTCAACTTTGATTACACTTGTTTAGTTTCCACTCAAAAAAAATGTTTGTTCACAAATGTATGTTGACCCAAACATTTTGAAAGTTTAGCAGCCAAGTGTGTTTGTTTAAGTGTGAAATGCAGCTTTTAGCCCCCACTAAACTCCCGTGGAAGAACTGACTGGAACTTTTCTTTCAGGACGTAATTTGCATGGAGCTATGTTCTGTGGAGCTGAATTAGCTTTCATGGTTAGCCGATAGTATTGAAAACTGGTCTGGGGTCTTAAAATTTGCGTATATAAATTCCATAATTAAGGAATCTAAAATAAGTTTGTACTTTTGACCATTTCACTATTAATAGTTTCACCTTTCAGCAAAGGAAAATGACAAAATCTGTTTTCACTTGCTTGTCTAGAGAAATTGGAAAGCATGGTTTGAAAAAAATAAATATGTCTACAAATTGCCTATGCAAACAGTCTTCCATTTCTTAATTAGAAATATTAGTAACAAGGTCACAGTTAATGTCCTTCAGTAAAAAAAAAAGTAAAATTCCCCTTTCAGACCTTGTGATCCATTAGCAGATGATGTAAGGGTCATCTGATTCTGTGGCCTATTGTTAACGAGGGTGTCATGTGGCCAGCACAACGACCAACCGCCTTTGCTTTCTCCAACTAATGGCAGGTACCCGAAATTGAAAATCTCAGTCTTCACCAGGATTCGAACCCTCGACACCGGTTTGGAAGCCAAGCACTCTATCGCTCAGCCACCGCGCCTCTGCAAATGTCCTTCAAGGAACATAAACATTTCTTCCCTTGAGATTTTATATTCTTCTCATTACATTGCCCAGCCAGAGGATACATCGGAATATTTTGTTTCTAAATCTTCAAGTACTTGTCACAACTGCCTTGGTTATAGTACCTTGCTCTATTGACTGTCGTGTCATAGTTGTATGGAGCAATAATGATTTTGTATGCAGCTTTGTGCAAACTTTCCTGTTTAGACTTTATGGTTGGGATATTCTTTAAAAAAAATCAAACAAACAAACAAACAGTTTTTCCGAGTCAAAGATCGAACTTCATCAGTTGTTACACTTGCCATCTTGTTCCAAGCGTACCCAGCAATCGATACTGATGTTGAGGTTGTGTCTTAGACTGAGTGTATTGAAGTATAGTCAATTAGCTTGAAACTTTTTATAATGATACAGTTTCAATAATTTATATAGATATTTAGAATTATATATATATATATATATATATATATATGGTTCGTCCATCGTGGTTCGATGATGACCACTTTGTCATCCAGGGGGCTGAGGGCTTTACACTGGGGTTTTATGCCTCCTAATGTGGCTGGTGAGACCTATGTGAGCCCGGAATGTTAGGCCGCACGCTGGGCAGGTTATTCCAGCTGGAGCTAGTGTAGTTTGCCTTGCTTTTCTTTTCTGGCGTTTTTCTTCTGCCAGCGTTGTTCTTTTTTCCTCAGCAAGCTGTGCGCCAGTTTTCACAGCGCGACGCCATGATGCTCTGCCAGGTGCCTGGGTCTATATAGATATTTAGAATTATATGTCTATACTGTGGGCACACCTTATTTCTGTAGGTTTCCGCGGGCCACATAAAACACTCCGGCGGGCCGCATGTGGCCCGCGGGCCCTAATTTGCCCACCCCTGGACTAAAGCATACATCAGTCACCAGATTCTATTTGTGTAGTCAAGAGGGTTTTGTCGTTTAAAACCCCTTTCAGCGGGGCTTGAAGCTAAAAACTACCTCTTCAATCTAAAAAAAGCAAATTACACACTCAAAATTTTTATGTTTTGTGTTTAAAACCCCCTCCAGCGGGTTTAAAGCTAAAAACTAACTCTTCAATATATAAAAAAAATAAGCAAATTACACACTCAAAATTCTTTGAGCGTAGCCAATGGGGGGGGGGGTGAGAATAAACCCCTTCTACATAGGGCTTTAAGTATAAAACACCTCCAGATGGTTTTGAGTTAAAAAAAAATCCCCCTACAGATAGTTTTTTAAAAACCCCTCAAAATTTTTTTTTACGATAAAAAACCCCTCTTCAATATAAGACTAAAGCATACATCTGTCACCAGATTCTATGAGTGTAGCCAAGAGATGGTTTGTTGTTTAAAACTCCCTTTCAGCGGGCTTGAAGCTAAAAACTACCTCTTCAATTTAAAAAAAAAGTAAATTACACACTCAAAACTCTATAACCGTAGTCAAAGGGGGGGGGGGGTGAGTTTAAACCCCTCTCAGCCAGAGGGCTTAATTTCAAAACCCTTCTAGATAGTTTTGAGTTTAAAATCCCTCTACAGATAGTTTTAAAGTTAAAAAAACCCTCTTCAATATTATTCTAGTTGCACATGCTATGAGCGTAGTTAAGGGGCTTAAAACCCCCAACAGATGGTTTTGACGATAAATCTTCCTTTTCGATATAAAATCTAAAGCAAACTACAGTCACCAAATTAAAAGAGCGTAGCCAACAGAGATTACACATTTCTACCAGTCTCTGGGCTCCATTAATAATGTGCAGTGAATAGCATGGAAGTCATCCGCCGAAATGGAAAAAATAAAGACTAAATATGGCTCAACAAAGATGGCTAAGACGGATTTTAGGAGTCAGTTATAGAGATCGGGTCTCAAGCTAGGAAATCCTACGCCGAACAGGCAGTCGACCACTTATATAGGTTGTGACAGAGTGTCGCATGAGATTTGCGGGACATGTTCTCTGTCAAAGTGAATGATATGGAGGCCATTACGAGGAAATCGGAAACAGGGAAATCCTAGTATAACTTGGCGCGTCACTTTCATGGAGGACCTCAGAGCAGTGGACACCAGGTGGGAAGAGGCTTCCGACATTGCCAGTGACAGATTTTTGTGGAGACAGCTTGCTGCCCAATGCGCCGAACGGCGCGTGAGGATCTAAGTCCAAATAACGTAAGAATAGCAGATTAGGTTTTTAAACTCAAATATTTTTATACCATTATAATGCACTGTAGATACCTCAGAATATGCATTTTTTTAATACCGGAAATAGTTCCTAGCGAGGGGCTCTGTTAAGCTTCCGCACGGTGTTGATTCTTGACAATATGTCTAGTGTAGATCTGACTGGAAGTAACGCTGAACTAAACTAATTCAGTAACACCGGCGAAAGGCCGAAACAATCAAATATGTAGTCGACGCTGATATGTTGTTCTATAAAGATATTTAATACTCAAGAAGGGAATCGTCCGATGTCAATTATGTCGTACTCAAGTCTACTACTCTACAAGAAGCGTCTTCCTTTTAGCGTCGCTTAGATCGTTCTTATTTTTTAAAGATCTGTCACGTCACTTGTCGCTAAGTAAAACTTTCCCATTATTCCCGAAACAAATAACTAATTCCTAATCATGTCATAACACTCCGCGCCGAACCCCTCTGGGGGAGCTCTCAGCGCTCCCCCCAGACCCCTTTGCTGGCAAGGAAAGGGTGTTTATATTTTTTCCTCTTGCTCCAGGCAGAACCTATTCTGTGGTACAATAAACGTTTTACGAAAGAATCAAGGGTCAGAATGTAATCAAGATTAATTATGGACACACAAAACACACACACACACAGATACAAACACACATATAAATACACGAATGGGTGCCTGGTCGTGCGGTTTGCGCGCGGGATTGTCGTTCGGATTTATCGACGGTCTTGGGTTCAAACCCTGACCACTCCCATCCCCCGTCGTCCTGCGGGAGGTTTGGACTAGGAAGAAAACTATCTTTAACTCTGAAGGAACATCCGAAACATGTAAAACATTTTACAAACATTTTTTTTTATATATAGCGGGCCCCCCTGGCTACGCCTATAATATATATGTATATATGTATGTATGTATGTATGTATTTATGTATGTATGTATATATATGTATGTTACCATTAAAGTGCGAAACCCAGCATCCAATAGAATGCCTAAAAACACCATGCAAAGTACGATATGAATTCTCGATTCCCTACTTTGCCTATGAATTGTATAAGTATGAATAAAACTGCTTTAGGCAATGTTTGAAATGTTTTAAAATTAGTTTCTTAATAAATACATTTCTCGGAACACTATCTCTATTGGCCAGCAATGTTAATAATTTAGTCTTGTTCTTTAAAGAGTGGAATTTGTTTAATTTCGACTAAGTGTGTAACTGCATTGCACACGTTTCAAAAGGTGACAGGTGGCGGCTGGTGCAGAAAGCAGTAAAGGAACAAGTTTTACAATGGACGGGAAAAATCAGTTGTAGACAAAGTCTAGTTTAGTTTAGAACCATCGTTAGGTCAAGTTGTAGTTATGAGCTTCAACGAAGATAGTTAACTTGCTTAATTTGATTGTAGTGTGCGTATTTTATTCAAGTGATTCCTAGTTCCAGAATTAAAGCTTTGTATTTATCGTTGAAGGACCTTCATTGTTTGAATTATTAGTTTGTATTTGAATCTCCGGCATAATTATCTTATTTGAGTATTCAGTAATTGTTCAAACTAGAAATCTACACTAAATTATAATATCAGAAACGCAATGTCCGTTCAGCATAATCTCATCTTCAAATCAAGACATCTTGACAACAAAACATCTTCACATCTAAACACTCTAAAACAAAAGATCGTTGCACTACCAAAGTATAAGAATGTGACCTATATTTCCTTTCACTGTTTGTTTCTTCCAGATAAAGATGCTATCTTAGTGATAACTCGGACTAAAGACGATATGGAACTCATTGCCTCAGTTCGCAAAGTTTTTTGGGTTGGAATGGATGATTATCCTAACGGTGTTTACAAATGGACTGATACAAATGCAACTGTTGTCAACTTCTTATCCTACTTTACCGGTAAAATATTTCTAATGATCAAACTTTAATGATATGTGACGTCCAAATGTAAATTGTCACAACGAAATGGACATTTTCAAGAGCGCTGTAAAATAGATCGGTTGCCAGAGAAAACTTTGGGTCAAAATGTGTAGAAAATGAAATGAAATGTTATTGCTCTTTTGTTTTACTTGATTTTGCTTTTAATTAATCTATGTATCAATCTGTGTATCAATCTTTGTATCAATTTCTGTATCGATCTTTGTAACAATATGTGTAACAAGATTTTTATAAATCTGTGTATAAATCTATGTATCATTCTGTGCTTCAATCTTTGTATAAAATCCGTATCAATCTCTGTATCAATCTCTGTATCAATCTCTGTATCAATCTTTGTATCGATCTTTGTAAAAATCTGTGTTCCAATCTTTTTATAAATCTGAGCATCGATCTGTGCATCAATCTCTGTATCAAAATCATAATCAATCGTTGTATCGATTTCTATACCAATCTGTGTATCAATCTCTATATCAATATCTGTATCATTCTCTATATCAAACTGTGTATCAATCTGTGTATCAATCTGTGTATCAATCTGTGTCTCAAACTATGTATCAATCTGTGTATCAATCTGTGTATCAAACTATGTATCAATCTGTGTATCAATCTGTGTATCAATCTGTGTATCAATCTCTATATCAATATCTGTGTATCAATATGTGTATCAATATGTGTATCAATATGTGTATCAATATGTGTATCAATCTGTGTATCAATCTGTGTATCAATATGTGTATCAATATGTGTATCAATATGTGTATCAATCTGTGTATCAATATGTGTATCAATATGTGTATCAATATGTGTATCAATATGTGTATAAATATGTGTATCAATATGTGTATCAATATGTGTATCAATATGTGTATCAATATGTGTATCAATATGTGTATCAATATGTGTATCAATATGTGTATCAATATGTGTATCAATATGTGTATCAATATGTGTATCAATATGTGTATCAATCTGTGTATCAATATGTGTATCAATCTGTGTATCAATCTGTGTATTAATATGTGTATCAATATGTGTATCAATATGTGTATCAATCTGTGTATCAATCTGTGTATCAATCTGTGTATCAATATGTGTATCAATATGTGTATCAATATGTGTATCAATCTGTGTATCAATCTGTGTATCAATATGTGTATCAATATGTGTATCAATATGTGTATCAATATGTGTATCAATATGTGTATCAATATGTGTATCAATATGTGTATCAATCTGTGTATCAATATGTGTATCAATATGTGTATCAATATGTGTATCAATATGTGTATCAATATGTGTATCAATCTGTGTATCAATCTGTGTATCAATCTGTGTATCAATCTGTGTATCAATCTGTGTATCAATATGTGTATCAATATGTGTATCAATATGTGTATCAATATGTGTATCAATCTGTGTATCAATATGTGTATCAATATGTGTATCAATATGTGTATCAATCTGTGTATCAATATGTGTATCAATATGTGTATCAATATGTGTATCAATATGTGTATCAATATGTGTATCAATATGTGTATCAACATGAAAGAACTGTTCAGTGCTACTACATTTTATCGATGCACGAGGAACATAAAATGGGGATAACCACAAAAATTAAAATTTTCATTTAATGACGCTGTTGATTAATTATGCAAATATTACTTAATATATAAGTGGCAAGGCGGAAAAGACGCTATTAGTTATGTGTGAAATGTCTGTCCGTCTGTCCATCCGTCCCGTTTAGATCTCGTAAACTAGAAAAGATAGTGAAAATCCGACATCATAACATTTTAGACCATTCAAAGTTCTGATGTAACGGCTACTTTTTTCTTTTCTAAAAGCGAAAAATCTAATTTTTAAAATCACTTATGCAAGCAGTTTTTTCATAAAAGCACACCACTTTTACAACTATTCACTATTAATAGTAACAAGCACGGGAGGCTCTTTAGTAGGAGTGTAAACCACACACCATATTTCTTACACATTTATGCAAATGGTTTTATATTTTTGCTAAAAAAAAAGAATTTACATTTGTATTGCTACGTTTTGTAAGTTCTGTCCTACTAATAACTACATTTACCCAAAAATAATGTTTACTTTTTGTAAGAGAAAAAAATCTATTTACTTATCTATATGTATATAAGTTGAACAACAACAAAGATTAATAAGTAGGTTTTCATATGACTGCGTGAACTGCTGTACTAAACTACTACACTGTTACACTTAACTAAAGGCATTTTTTTTAAAGAAATGATTTTGTCTTAAAAGATTGACCCTTTACAAAACAATTAGATCAATTAGATATTCATTATAAGACATCAGTTAGGCCATGTTTGCATTTAACTTTACATTCACTTTCACCTATCCTTGGTCTGTTGGACCGCTGGGGCACCACACACGATCTGTCAACCTTCTTTCTACATTCTTCTCTTTCATTTGTCTTTGATAGAATTTCATTCTGACGTTCTTTCTGAAAATATTGAAACCTGCCTTTTTACCTGCCTGGGTGGACCACTTCGGGGGCCGATTTTGAGTTTGTGTTTCCACACCAACTGTCTTTGTAACCTTGTTTTTGTTTGTTTTAGATTACCCTAAGAACTGGCAGAATTATTCAGTATTCAACAAACTCAGATGTGTTCTATTTATAAGTGAGACTAGAAGTCATTATGTCTCCAATTGTAACTACGAATTGGCCTACATCTGTGAAAGCCGTTGAATGTCCAATACAAACATGGTGTCTTGCCCAACTAGATATTTGTAACCGAGATCAAAGCAGAATAAAGTCCAAGTAGCAAAAATACAAGATTCGTGTTTATTTCTTGTCAGTTTCTTTTGTTCTATTCAAATCATTGGGTGCCTAGACCAGTACGCTTAGGACTGGACGGGGCTCGTTATCTTTGGCTGACTGCCATCTACCTTGGCAGGAAAACTTGAAAAACTCAAGTCAGGGGAAAGGTTTCAGTAGCCGGTAAGCATTACCCCGTGACACAACGCTACAACCTGGCACAGCCTACAATGCCCTTGATTCTATCGTGAAGCTAGGAAGATGTCAGTGAATGATGTATAAGATAGGTGGCATAGTCGTTTGCGGTCTTAGGACAGACAACTCCAGAACATGAGACTGAAAGGACGTATTATTGTAGTGAGTTACATTTTGTTAAAAATATTATTATTAAGGTCAGTACATTTATTTTATCTCATATCAACTTGATTTTGTCTATATTATAAAAAAGCTATACTTAGTTAAGATGTATTACCGTTCGGCAGTAGCGCCTTAAGGGGTGGCAAGTGGAGCAACCGCCCCAGGCCCCGCGCCTGAGGGGGGCCCGCGATCAGAGATTTTATTGTCATCATCTTTGAAAACCAAATCATTTGTCATAAACTAGAACAATATTTTCTCAGTATCTTTATGATACCAATTGCCATTTAAGTTCTTAACATACATTTTTGGTTTGGAAATACCGTTCAGTTTCAGTAAAGACTGCATCGAATGACCTGCCGTTTGTAAAAGGCTAACATCGTTTAACAGATTAGACTAAAAACACGTAAGTGCAAGCATCCATTCCAAATCGTATATTTCGTATTTAAACATTGTCGTCAAAACGACATTAGAAGAATGCGTGGCAATAACGTTTGAAATAGCATCGAAAGTATGAAAGTAGTAGATAAAAGAGTCAATCATAATATTTCTTGTAACATAAATGCAACTTTAAAATTTTTTTTTTTTTTTTAAATAAAACTTAATAAACAAATATACAACGTTTTCTTAGCTTTCGCTGGTAATACGTTTAAGACCTCAAGTGAAGGTCAGACTTTCGCTGGTGATACTTTCTAAGACCTCAAGTGAAGGTCAGACTTTCGCTGGTGATACGTTCTAAGACCGCTTGGGAAGGTAAGATGTTCGCGGTATTTAATTTCATATACGTATACTGTTTAGTCTGGAACGGAAAAAAAAGGGTTACGGGTGTATGAGAAGCATTCCTTATTTGACAGGCTACTGTTACCTAGCCTGTATTGAACCAGTGCTTGTACAGCTATTTCGGCCAATCGGCTTCCAGAAAGATTTGCGATGACGTATTAAGTTGTTTTTGTTTCCGATAGGCCACTGTGCTTTATTGATTTCAAGAAAGCTTTCGATCGAGTTTGGTACGGGGCACTCTGAGTGACAATGGAAAAGTGCAACATAAATAAAAACATAATTGAAGTTATCCAGAACCTCTACAGTGATGTTACCAGTGCGGTGTACTTCAACAATAATATTGGGGACTGGTTCAAAACCACAGTTGGAGTAAGACAAGGCTGCCTACTTTCACCAACACTCTTCAATATCTTCCTTGAAAGAATAATGGAAGATGCTCTCGAGAGGAGGATCCTAGCAATCGAATTGAGATGCTACAGAAAGATCCTAGGTATCACGTTCAAAGACCGCATCACAAACCAAGAGATTAGAGACAGGATTACTGCAGCGATCGGACCCGATGATGACCTGCTAACTATAGTGAAAAAACGCAAGCTCAAAATCTATGGCCATATTACAAGATCTTTGGGGCTCGCAAAGATCTTCCTTCAGGGAACAGTACCAGGAAAAAGAAGAAGAGAAAGCGGTGGGAGGACAACATAAAAGATTGGACGGGCCTGCCATTGAAAGAGGTTTTAAACAAGGCAAAAGACAGGGAGGAATGGAGAAAGACGGTCGACGAGTCGTGCTTGGTGCCCCAACGGTCAAACAGACTAAGTGATAGGCAAAGGTAAATTAAACTGTGCTTAGATATCGTGCGGCCGTGACCTGTGTCACCATGTTAAAAAAAACAACAAAAAAAAAAACGCGGGAGTATTTTTTTAAAATTAATTTTGTGAAAACCCGTGGTATGGCCCTTCCGACAACAGTCGGATCTGAGAAAGTGTGGGACCACTGGAGCTCTTATAGCACACTTTGTTCTTATAGAACGTCCAATTGGCTTCAATGTGCAGAGTGAGAGAGGAGACATAATATTAGTAGTGCACGAGTGTTTTCCTTTTTATTTGCTTCTGTTAATGCAGAACAATCACAAAACAATCTAGAATGTACTGACGTAATGTAGCTACATAATGTTCTATGTTTTGTAGCCAAAATAAGGCCCACAGCTTAGAGGCAGACATACTCTATTGTTAGAGACGGAACGGATGAGCCCGTTAGCGCGATGAGTTTACAGTATATATATATAGTCTACCCTACCCTCGCCCAGGGCCCGCGCACTATTAAGGCCGCCCCTCATATTACGCCATTCGATTATAAAGAAACAAAATGCCTTATAGTCTTAAACGTGTCTCCGTCAGATGATGTGGCGGATTAGGGAGCAGCACCACTAACAAATAAATAGAATCTTCTTAGAAATGCTCTGCAAGCACTGGCGGATCCAGGGGGGGAGGCGGTAGAGGCGATCGCCCCCCCCCACTCGGCCGATCCCCCCCAAGGGGGGGGGGCGGACGAATTTTAGTATAGAATTCACACCATTTGTATACGAATTTATTACTTATGTTAATAATATATACTAATTATTTATATTTCAACCTATTTTTAGATTATTTCGCCCCCCCCCCCTTTCTAGTATTATGGCCGATTTGGTAGGGTCGGGAGGGGGCGATGGCATCAATACGCCCCCCCCCCCACCCACCATAAACTTTCAAGTGGGGGGGGCGGTCCTATTTATTTGTAGAAATCACAGCTTGCTAACAGAATCAATTAAATATCTATATGATTAAAACTTGTTATTGGTATTTTAACCAGTCTTTATATTATGTCGTTCACCTGTTGGCCGATTGGAAGGGGAGGAGCGAATACCTCTACTGCCCTTCCCATCTAAACCCTTTGAGTGGGGGGGGGGCGGTCTTACTTTTATGGAGAAATCATATTATGTGAACATAAGGATTAATCGTTTTCCTTTTACCGCCCTTCCCCTTTCCAGAGAGAGTTTGTGTAATTTCACATGAATTTATCATAACTATTTTAAGAAAGACTTAGCTTTGGAAAAGTTATAATTCAAACGAAATTTTTCAATATAACAGTCAAGGTTGAGATGAGTTCAAAAGCCAGATAATCTTATATATGCTGTACGCACGTTTATGCATAGATTTAGGGTTTACTGGGCGTTTGGGTTAGGGTTTGGAAAAAAATCGCCCCCCCCCCACTCCAAAGTTCTGGATCCGCCAGTGTCTGCAAGGTCATAAATCACAAAAAGTACATCAAAAAACGTAAGAAATGTTATTTCCATGTCTGTAATTCTTTTGTAATTCTCGATGTAACAGTGTGGTTTTATTGTTTTATATAATAATAATAATATTAATAATAATAATAATAACCAGAATGCCAAGATTAACCATAAGAAATTAAAAGAGGACTTTCTTGGCAAATATAGGCAAAGAGTTAATAAAATCCTCAACACCAAACTGTCTGGCAGTAATCTCATCACTGCAATAAACAGCTGGGCCGTCCCAGTGCTCCTTTACACGTTCGGTGTGATCAAATGGACTGACACCGACCTAAATGACATTGACAGACTCACTAGAAAATTACTAACCAAGTTTCGATGCCTACATCCCAAGTCCTCCACCATAAGGTTATACCTGCCCAGGAAGGATGGGGGTCGTGGATTGCAGAACATCTTCAAATTGTGTAAGATGCAAGTTTTAAAAATACGATCAAAACTGCTCGCCTCCAGCAACAAATTAGTTTCCTTCCTACGGAAATACGACTCCGATGCAACCCCTCTGAACCTAAACAATGCTGATGTCAATGTCGGTTTGGACGACGTAGGGCATGAGATTCGCCAATGGGAAGAAAAAACACTCCACGGAAAATTTCCGGCTTCATTACATGGGGACAACATCGACAAGGCTGCTTCCTTAACATGGCTCAAAGCAGGTCATCTCTACCCTGAAACAGAAGGCTCCAAAACACCCCAATAGAAAGAAAACTATATGGAGAGCTCCCTGATTTGGAAACCACTGCGCAGTTCATCTCACATATTGGTCTAGTCATCTGAACGCTCCAACATAACAATGAGAACGAAGAAGAAGAAGTCCGTAAAGAAATTTGTCTTACAATTTGTGCATTACACCAAACAAAACATTAAAACTATAAAAAAAAATATACATTCACACCTGACTCACTCATAATTTACATGTGAAAAGATTGTTTTTATTTAATGATTTGATTGCCAGGATAACAAAAGAATGTTTGTGTCTGTTTGGCTTTGCTATCGGTGTCTTAATCTCTTTTGTGATGCAATCTTCTAAAAACTAAGACTGCTTTATTGACCCTTATGAAAATTCGTTGTGATTACAAGGTCAAGGACTCTTTTCTCAATCAAAACAACACAACAAAGACATTCACATAAATAGAACAGACACAAATGTAAAGACATTTTGATCCTTTTCATGTTTCCTAGTCAACGAATAACGCTGATGCTATCCAATGACCAACGGGATAATGGCGATTCCCTATTGGACTTCAATGAAGGGATGCAGTCTGACCGAGTGTGACGACATGTCTTAAGCTCACTTAAGGAATCACTCAGGTCCCTGCATTTCATTCTTTGTTTATCCATATTTAATCTTGTACCGGTATTTTTCTTGGACCAAGTACTATGAAACTCTCAAATACCACCACCACCCCTCCTCTTCAATACCGTCCCCTTTAGACAAAGGGCCGCCGCGAGGGTTGTGTCCGCCTACGTGCGAATATAATAAATGTTGCCTCCCCCCCACCCCCCCATATATTATTTTTTTGGAAAAAAAATCTATCAAAACTGAGCTGAATACTGCACCCAAAGCGCTCTTTGATTTAAAGCCATTTTTGTAGACCATTCCTTTTTTTTTCTTTTAGATTTGCAATGTTGTGGTATCCCCATGCCCTCTAAGATGTTTAATTGTTGATGGTAACTTTGCATTTTTTAAAGAATGTAATGAAAAAGAGGAAAAAGAAAAGAAACTTAGTTATAGTTAAAACACATTTTTTTAGGGGTTTTGTTTTCATTTATATCAATTTAACACTATGTAAAGAATCCATATTCAGGTAATGGCGCTTAACGTTTTCTGGCGTTTTCAACCTCAGATATGCTTTCTCCAGGCGTCTACAAAGCCTTTTTCTCGTAGTAAGAAGAGAGAATATTTAAAAAGCCAATATAGATGTGTTTTCTTTTAGAACGCACTATTCATGCTAAAAAAATCGAAGGCCAATTTGTCTAATAATAAAGAGGCAATCCTTCGGGTTTTAAATAAGGCGTCTCTGTCGCAGATCTTTTTTTCACAAAAAAGTCGTCACTCTATTGAAGTGCAATAGACGGAAGAAATTCGACCATTTTGAGACAAAAAATCCAGAAGAATCACAGTAGCGGAGACGTTTTGTTTTCTTCAAAACGTTTTGACCCATATTGTTGCATACGCCTCTCGCAAAAAAGGTCAACATTCGACAAGGTCCTATTAGAAGATGAAACGACGTCTCTTACTAAAGATATTTTGATTTTTAAAGCATAGGTAACAATCTTTCTCTGTGGCATTTTACGTCTAGAGAGATAAACCTATTCCCTTTGCAACTTCTTGTTGACTAAAGAGGCCAATCCTTGATACACAGCTGTGGTCACAGGTTGGGCATATATAATCACCAGGCGCCGTTGCATTTTCACCCTTCTTTCTGCTTCTGTTGTGTATGGCATCTGCAATCCGTGACCCTTCCTTTATGCTCTCTCTCCATGTGGATCTATCCAATGCTACTATTTCCCATCTGCTAGTGTCGATTTTGAAGAGCTTCATGTCGCGTTTGCATACATCCGCATAACGTAAAAGTGGGCGACCAGCGGCTCTCCTGCCTTCTATTAGATCGCCATACAGGATGTCCTGTGGAAGTCGACCTACTGGCATTCTACAAACGTGGCCAAGCCAGCCAAGGCGTCTGCTGCTGATAACAGAGCGGATGTCCTGGCACCCTGCTCTTCGTAGCACTTCCTCATTGGTTATCTTATTTTGCCACCTTATTTTAAAGATCCGCCTTTATGCATCGGAGGTGGAAGACATTCAGCTTTTTTTCCTGCCATGAGTTGGTTGACCATGTTTCACTTCCGTATAACGAGTTGGTAGGTAACAATGTAATTTTACTAATATTACGATATATTACACTGATTATAAAACCTTTTTCGCCGCCCCCTCCCCTTGTTGTTGGTTAGTCGTTGGCTTGTCGCTCCAAACAGCTGGTACACCAGAATCTATTTAGTCGTTGGCTTGTCGCTCCAAACGGCTGGTACACCTGAATCTATTTAGTCGTTGGCTTGTTGCTCCAAACGGCTGGTACACCTGAATCTATTTAGTCGTTGGCTTGTTGCTCCAAACGGCTGGTACACCTGAATCTATTTAGTCGTTGGCTTGTTGCTCCAAACGGCTGGTACACCTGAATCTATTTAGTCGTTGGCTTGTTGCTCCCAACGGCTGGTACACCTGAATCTATTTAGTCGTTGGCTTGTCGCTCCAAACGGCTAGTACACCTGAATCTATTTAGTCGTTGGCTTGTTGCTCCCAACGGCTGGTACACCTGAATCTATTTAGTCGTTGGCTTGTTGCTCCCAACGGCTGGTACACCTGAATCTATTTAGTCGTTGGCTTGTTGCTCCAAACGGCTGGTACACCTGAATCTATTTAGTCGTTGGCTTGTCGCTCCAAACGGCTGGTACACATGAATCTATTTAGTCGTTGGCTTGTCGCTCCAAACAGCTGGTACACCTGAATCTATTTAGTCGTTGGCTTGTTGCTCCAAACGGCTGGTACACCTGAATCTATTTAGTCGTTGGCTTGTTGCTCCAAACGGCTGGTACACCTGAATCTATTTAGTCGTTGGCTTGTTGCTCCAAACGGCTGGTACACCTGAATCTATTTAGTCGTTGGCTTGTTGCTCCAAACGGCTGGTACACCTGAATCTATTTAGTCGTTGGCTTGTCGCTCCAAACGGCTGGTACACCTGAATCTATTTAGTCGTTGGCTTGTTGCTCCAAACGGCTGGTACACCTGAATCTATTTAGTCGTTGGCTTGTTGCTCCAAACAGCTGGTACACCTGAATCTATTTAGTCGTTGGCTTGTTGCTCCAAACGGCTGGTACACCTGAATCTATTTAGTCGTTGGCTTGTCGCTCCAAACGGCTGGTACACCTGAATCTATTTAGTCGTTTTATATTTATACAAAAATAAACTTTAACTTGAACAAATTTCTTATGTGAACAGAAACTTAATATAACTTAATACAATATTCACATATTTAACTTGTGATGAAATATAGACCAATAGTAATGAAATAAACTGATATTTAAACAAAATCTTGCGCACAACAAAACAACGTCTTTACTTTTTCATGTCTCAAGATCGTCTGCCGTTTTCACATTTGGCATTGCCGCTAATGTCATCTTCCTCAATACATAACCAATCATTTGGTTAACCTTTTTTTTACCGTCATCTAGGAAACACACACTTTATACCCCCCCACCCCCCCAATTTTTTTTTTTTTTAAGGACGTTGCGTCGCCCCCCTAATTAGAGGTACTCGCCCCCCCATCTTCCTCGGGGGGGGGGACCCAAAGTTTGAGAAACGCTGCATTAAAAATACAGATGGTCAATAATCATATAAGGAATACTTGTTTTATTTTTTTTTTAAATAAAACACTAAAATACCGTTATACATAATTAAAGATTAAGTAGATCTCCCGTCGGGAGGTTTGGGCTAGGATGTTTACACATAATCTGAAGGAACATTCAAAAGATTTTGTACAAAACATATTGTTTGACCTTGCAAAGCTCAACAACAGCAAGAACACTGTTTAAATAGAAGGAAATAGAAGGTTTGCCAAATGTGAGAAAACAAATACACACTTGAACATCGCACTCTATCAGGAAGGAATGAAGAAACTAATAGTGAATTGTAAAAACGAGAAATGGACAAGCTCTCATTCGATATACAAGAAAGATGAAACCTACTATAAACTATCCCGATAGGACCACCTCTAATTATTCACATCAGAACCATACACATCTTAATGAGAAAATATACGTTCCGGAAGTTCTATTTCAAATACTTAACTCTGTACAGTCTGCATTTATTTTTGTTAAAGTTATATCTAGACAAAAACTACACTATTTAAATAGGCCTATAGTTATTAAATTAAATAAAACAATTTTTTATTCAATCCGCAGGATAAACATTTTAAGGATTTCATAAGGCACAAATCATAAATGTGTGTATGAAAAAATTCCAATTGTCAAAAGTTGATGTTAACTGAATGTATTAACGCATCAGTAACTCAGTAATTCCTCATGGAATCATTATTTTGTGGGCTAATATTGTATCTGACTTCACTTCTCATTAATTACTCCACATTGGCCATAGAACATTACAGGTTAATAATACACTTAATAACGACTTTTACTGTAACACATTTATTTATCACTGGGAAGTCCGTCTAGTCGTCATAAACGTCGCTACTTCTCTAACGATCCTCTGAGACAGTCTACTTCTAGACTATCGCCATGTTGCTCTTCTTGTTCGCCTAGTCTACTACGTCATTAGTCTGTCTTACTACGTCACTAATTTTACTGTCACTAAAAACAATACAAAACATGGGCGTAGCCAGGGGGTTTTGGGGTTCAACCCCCCCCCGAAATGCAATCCCCCCAAATGGAGGGGGATCGGAATTTAGTGACTGATTTTTTGCTTTGATCCTGTTTATTTTAGGTGAGATTTTAGTACTAAAGCATCACTTGCCCCAGCGCAGCCAAAGGGGATTTTGAGTTTGAAACCCCCTACCAGGGGTTTTTGTCAAACCCCTCTTCAATGAAACAAAACCAAACAAAAAATTCAAACGACATTCCCCAAATTCCAAGAGCATAGCTAATGAAGCTTTTGATTTAAAAACCCCTCCGAAATTTACGATAACCCCTTCTCTTCAATATAAGACTATCCATACATCAGTCACCAGATTCTATGAGCGTAGCCAAGAGGGGTTTTGTGTTTAAAACTCTCCATCATCGCGGTTTAGAGCTAAAAACCACCTCTTCAATATAAAAAAAGCTAATTAAACACTCAAAAATCTATGAGCGTTGCCAAAGTGGTTTTGAGTTTAAACCCCCCTTCAGCGGGGTTGGATGCTAGAGCCAAGGGGGGTTTTGAGTTTAACCAGAAGGCTTTTTTTAAGTTTAAAACCCTTCCTGATGCTTTTGAATCACAAAACTCTATGAGGGTAGCTAAGGGGTTTTCAGATTAAACCCCTCTTCAGCGGGATTTGAAGCTAAAAAATACCTCTTCGATATAAAAAAAAAGCAAATTACACACTAAAAAATCTATGAACGTAGCCAAAGTGGTTTTGAGTTTAATCTCCCCTTCAGCGGGGTTGGAAGCTAAAGCCAAGGCTTTTTTAAAAGTTTAAAACCACTTCGGATGGTTTTGAGTCACCAAATTCTATGAGCGTAGCTAAGGGATTTTGAATTAGAAAAAAACTCCAGAGATTTTTTAATTTAAAACCCCCCAAACAGATGATTTTGAAGATAAAACTAACCTTTTCGATATAAAATCTAAAGCAAACTAAAGTCAACTAATTCCAAGATCTTAGCCAAGTGAGGTTACACATTTCTACCAGACGCTGCAGAAATTGAAAAAGACTAATTTTGACTCAACAAAGATGGCTAAGACGGATTTTAGGAGTAAGTTATAGAGATCGGGTCTCAATCAAAGAAATCCTATAACGAACTGGGAGTCGACCCCTTATTAACGTTGTGACAGAGCGTCGCATAAGGTTTTCGGGACATGTTCTCGACAAAATGAATTACACATAATAAGAGTTGCGATGACATGGAGGCCATTACGAGGAAAGCGTAAACAGGGACATCCTACTACACTTTGGCGCCACACTTTCATGGAGGTCCTCAGAGCTGGTGGGAAGAGGCTTCAGACATTGCCAGTGACAGGTTTTTGTGGAAGCATCTTGCCACCCAATGCGCCGAACGACGCGGGGATCTAAGTCAGTAAGAATAGCACAATAGGTTTTTGAAATAAAACTTTTTAATAGAAGGATAATGCACTGTAGATACCTCAGAATATGAATTTTGTAGGCTTTCAATACCGGAAATAGTGTTTGGCGGCTGGGCTCGCCGCGCCTAGGGGAGCTTACAGCGCTCCCCCAGATCTCCTTGCTGGCAATGGCTGGGAGTCTACACTTTTCCCACTAACTCCAGGAAGAACCTATTGTAGGGTACAATAAACATCTTCCTAAAGAATGAAGGGTCAGAATGTAATAAAGATTAATTATGTGTGTGTACACATTCACACACACACGCGCGCGCACACACACACGCATAAAAAAATCCCCCCAAAAAAATCCTGGCTACGCCCATGGTAGCAACTATACATTTACACTGAACCATAATCTTCAAATACAAAAACAAAAAATAAAATACTCCAGACCCCTTTGCTGGCAATGGCGGGGAGTCTACAATTTTTCCACTAACTCCAGGAAGAACCTATTCTAGGGTACAATAAACTTCTTCCGAAAGATTGAAGGGTGAGAATGTAATAAAGATTAATTATGTACACACACAGACGCACACACACATCACATACACACAGACATATATATATCATATATATATATATATATTAAGGGGGGGGGAGAAAAAATCCCCCCAGCTCCCCCCCAAAAAAAAAAAAATCCTGGCTACGCCCATGATACACAATATATTTGTGTAACAAAACTAACCTGCTCTCTAAACTAGTATATAACAATTATTTTACTTAGAATATATATTCATGTAAATATTTGATTTCTTTGCAAGGAATTCCTTTCCGATGTTACTGTAATCGGAGCCGTGGAGTTCGTTGTTCATTTACCTATATCGCCAATGCTGTCAGCAACATGTTACTTGGATGTGGGGTATGATGTTCTACATCTTAGTTTTGAGACCTTGTCCCAATTAGATATTCATATATTTATGTCAGGTTACAGGCAAGCATTATTCATTGATCTCTCGTTCCGTTTCATCCTACTAGTTTATGCAAAAATAGTAATTACTACTTACTGTGACTAGTGAACATGTACTTCGTGTAAAAATTATTTTGCTATCACCCCTGATTGCATTATTATTATTATTCACCTGACAGCATTCTTTTATTATTTGTCATCTCCCCTGATAGGCTCCTTTAGTATTTACTTTTTAGCTCCCTTAGCTACATTTAAAAATCACACTTGTAGAAACTGCTGTATTTCCTCTTCGTGGTGTTAAGCATAGGCTTATCAGATTCTTTCTGAAGTTGTCCTTCCCAGATGGGCCTCTACATCTCGAATTGTCATTAAGGCTAACATGCTTTTTTTGTATTATTGCAGCCTATATCGTCTTTAGGTGATTCCCGTTTACAAAGACTCACACACTGAGCAATACCAGCTGATACTTCGTCACTGATTGAGAAACCGTGGTTGAGACCTAATCACTGATTGAGCAGCCCTAGATGAGACCTAATCACTGATTGAGCAGCCCTAGCTGAGACCTAATTACTGATTGAGCAGCCCTGGTTGAGATTTCGCCACTGATTGAGCAGCCCTAGCTGAGACCTAATCACTGATTGAGCAGCGCTGGTTGAGACCTCGCCACTGATTGAGCAGCCCTAGCTGAGACCTAATCACTGATTGAGCAGCCCTGGTTGAGACGTCGCCACTGATTGAGCAGCCCTAGCTGAGACCTAATCACTGATTGAGCAGCCCTAGCTGAAACCTAATCACTGATTGAGCAGCCATGGTTGAGATTTCGCCACTGATTGAGCAGCCCTAGCTGAGACCTAATCACTGATTGAGCAGCCCTGGTTGAGACCTCGCCACTGATTGAGCAGCCCTAGCTGAGACCTCATCACTTGCTTAACAAAATTAGCTGAGATTAAGATAAGCTCCGTGCATGACACTTGGGTCACTTGCCTATAACATCTAATGATGATCCTAAACTCCTAGTACACCCACCCTTCATATCCTTTTGCTTGTCTACTTCCTATTTCTATCCTTGTGTAAATAAATATTAAATACCCATTTGTTGCAAATTTAGACATTACTATTTGTTGTTGCATATAGCTGGATCTGTGCCTGGGTGTATGTAAAATCTTCAGCAAGTGAAGTCTCCTTAAATAAACCCTACACAAAAAAAGACAGCCAACTCACACACACGCACTTCACTTGTCACACCGAGTATAAGGAACGAACGAGTTTTTATACTGCTCGGTTCGAGTCTTGATTGACAGAAGTTTCCCACGACTTGGCATAGTTATGATGAAGCTGGTGGCTTTTGTTTTGTAAGTTTTTCCTGAGACAATTTTATTCCAAAAGTTGGTTTAAATATGGTAGTGTTGTTTAGATGTACTTTTTATTTATAAGGTTGTCTAGGCGGTGCAACAGTCTAGATGAAGCGTTGCCTTGCCAACAAGCTATTCCATATGTTAGCAGATTTTGCATTGTCGCACAGTAAAAATTATTCAAAATCTCTTGTAGTTTTAAGCTGTTAAGTTTGTATATGGAAAAAAGTCGCTGTGCGATTTTCGTTGTCAGAGTTTCAAGGTGATCTTCCCACGAAAATGTTTATTTCAGTCTTTATTTAAATGTTTCATTGTTTCATTGCAATTTTAAACACGAGACTATGTGATGCAATTGAGTTAATAACAGCATTGTTACTGTTCAAATAATAACAAGACATTTCAAATCATTACGGACGCATAGCCCCATGCAAATATTTATTAAGTAACATTTATTTAATAATGGGGTCATTTACGTAAATGTAGTCAATACTCTTGTGAATAATTCTTGTTTGTATACAATGTTAAATTACAAAAATAAAATTGGAGATTTTCGTGCCTACCGGAAAATAGTCTAACTAGCTGTTTGGTGTATGCTAGTCTAACTAGCTGTTTGGTGTATGCTAGTCTAACTAGCTGTTTGGTGTATGCTAGTCTAACTAACTGTTTGGTGTATGCTAGTCTAACTAGCTGTTTGGTGTATGCTAGTCTAACTAGCTGTTTGGTGTATCCTAGTCTAACTAGCTGTTTGGTGAATGCTAGTCTAACTAACTGTTTGGTGTATCCTAGTCTAACTAACTGTTTGGTGTATCCTAGTCTAACAAGCTGTTTGGTGTATCCTAGTCTAACTAACTGTTTGGTGTATCCTAGTCTAACTAACTGTTTGGTGTATGCTAGTCTAACTAACTGTTTGGTGTATCCTGGTCTAACTAGCTGTTTGGTGAATGCTAGTCTAACTAACTGTTTGGTGTATCCTAGTCTAACTAGCTGTTTGGTGTATCCTAGTCTAACTAGCTGTTTGGTGTATCCTAGTCTAACTAGCTGTTTGGTGTATCCTAGTCTAACTAGCTGTTTGGTGTATCCTAGTCTAACTAACTGTTTGGTGTATCCTAGTCTAACTAGCTGTTTGGTGTATCCTAGTCTAACTAACTGTTTGGTGTATCCTAGTCTAACTAGCTGTTTGGTGTATCCTAGTCTAACTAGCTGTTTGGTGTATCCTAGTCTAACTGTTTGGTGTATCCTAGTCTAACTAGCAGTTTGGTGTATCCTAGTCTAACTGTTTGGTGTATCCTAGTCTAACTAACTGTTTGGTGTATCCTAGTCTAACTGTTTGGTGTATCCTAGTCTAACTGTTTGGTGTATCCTAGTCTAACTAACTGTTTGGTGTATCCTAGACTAACTAGCCGTTTGGTGTATCCTAGTCTAACTAACTGTTTGGTGTATCCTAGTCTAACTAGCTGTTTGGTGTATCCTAGTCTAACTGTTTGGTGTATCCTAGTCTAACTGTTTGGTGTATCCTAGTCTAACTAACTGTTTGGTGTATCCTAGACTAACTAGCCGTTTGGTGTATCCTAGTCTAACTAACTGTTTGGTGTATCCTAGTCTAACTAGCTGTTTGGTGTATCCTAGTCTAACTAGCTGTTTGTTGTATCCTAGTCTAACTAGCTGTTTGGTGTATCCTAGTCTAACTAACTGTTTGGTGTATCTTAGTCTAACTGTTTGGTGTATCCTAGTCTAACTAGCTGTTTGGTGTATCCTAGTCTAACTAGCTGTTTGGTGTATCCTAGTCTAACTAGCTGTTTGTTGTATCCTAGTCTAAATAGCTGTTTGGTGTATCCTAGTCTAACTAACTGTTTGGTGTATCTTAGTCTAACTGTTTGGTGTATCCTAGTCTAACTAGCTGTTTGGTGTATCCTAGTCTAACTAACTGTTTGGTGTATCCTAGTCTAACTAGCTGTTTGGTGTATCCTAGTCTAACTAGCTGTTTGGTGTATCCTAGTCTAACTAGCTGTTTGGTGTATCCTAGTCTAACTTTCTGTTTGGTGTATCCTAGTCTAACTAGCTGTTTGGTGTATCCTAGTCTAACTTTCTGTTTGTTGTATCCTAGTCTAACTAGCTGTTTGGTGTATCCTAGTCTAACTAACTGTTTGGTGTATCCTAGTCTAACTGTTTGGTGTATCCTAGTCTAACTAGCTATTTGGTGTATCCTAGTCTAACTAGCTGTTTGGTGTATCCTAGTCTAACTAGCTGTTTGGTGTATCCTAGCCTAACTAGCTGTTTGGTGTATCCTAGTCTAACTGTTTGGTGTATCCTAGTCTAACTAGCTGTTTGGTGTATCCTAGTCTAACTAGCTGTTTGGTTTATCCTAGTCTAACTGTTTGGTGTATCCTAGTCTAACTAGCTGTTTGGTGTATCCTAGTCTAACTAGCTGTTTGGTGTATCCTAGTCTAACTAACTGTTTGGTGTATCCTAGTCTAACTGTTTGGTGTATCCTAGTCTAACTAGCTTTTTTGTGTATCCTAGTCTAACTAGCTGTTTGGTGTATCCTAGTCTAACTAACTGTTTGGTGTATCCTAGTCTAACTGTTTGGTGTATCCTAGTCTAACTAGCTTTTTTGTGTATCCTAGTCTAACTAGCTGTTTGGTGTATCCTAGTCTAACTAACTGTTTGGTGTATCCTAGTCTAACTGTTTGGTGTATCCTAGTCTAACTAGCTTTTTTGTGTATCCTAGTCTAACTAACTGTTTGGTGTATCCTAGTCTAACTGTTTCGTGTATCCTAGTCTAACTAGCTTTTTTGTGTATCCTAGTCTAACTAACTGTTTGGTGTATCCTAGTCTAACTGTTTGGTGTATCCTAGTCTAACTGTTTGGTGTATCCTAGTCTAACTGTTTCGTGTATCCTAGTCTAACTAGCTTTTTTGTGTATCCTAGTCTAACTAGCTGTTTGGTGTATCCTAGTATAACTAGCTGTTTGGTGTATCCTAGTCTAACTAGCTGTTTGGTGTATCCTAGTCTAACTAGCTGTTTGGTGTATCCTAGTCTAACTAACTGTTTGGTGTATCCTAGTCTAACTGTTTCGTGTATCCTAGTCTAACTAGCTGTTTGGTGTATCCTAGTCTAACTAGCTGTTTGGTGTATCCTAGTCTAACTAGCTGTTTGGTGTATCCTAGTCTAGCTGTTTGGTGTATCCTAGTCTAACTAGCTGTTTGGTTTATACTAGTCTAACTAGCTGTTTGGTGTATCCTAGTCTAACTGTTTGGTGTATCCTAGTCTAACTAGCTGTTTGGTGTATCCAGTGAACTACTTAGGAATGTTTTTTAAAGGTTCTTGTCAGGAACTCTAAATTATGCATTGATGTTGCCAACTGAATAAGAACAAAAAAAAGCTACAAGACAATAGAATCATTCCATAGTGCTAGAAACAACATTCAGACACTGTAACATACAAAAATCATAGTCTATCACTCTCTGTACTCTGGATACACCAACAAATAAAAGTTTTTGAACAGTTTTTCGTCTCTAGATAAAGTTCTGATAATTTAAAAATTAAAAAAAAATAATAAATTTACTTTGTGAATTTAGTAATGTACATTTAGTGATACATGAATGCTATTTACTTTATTGACTGTACAAACAGCACGATGCATGTGCTATATATACAAACAAATGAACTGGCCAGATCCATATATAAATTAGAACAAAAACATTAGGATATAGAGTAAAAAAAAATATGAAAGGACGATACAGCTTTATAATATATAATGGCAAAGTGTTTAGATTATAGACTGCGTCAGAAGGAAACCTGAAGGTGTTAACAAGCAAAATATAATTAATTTCTTTTTTAAAAAAAGGTTATCTAAGAGGAAGAATTCAACATTTATAACTATATCTCTCAATAATGTAGAATTTATTTCCATTTTTAATATCAAACAAAGTAATTATTTACCAAATAATTACTTAACTATTTTGTTGATTTTCAAATCGATTCATGTTTTGTTAGGTACAATAAATACTTGCAGTACGTTTCTGTATGATCCGAGAATGGGTGTGGAAGAAATAGCGTGTACAATTATATAATGGGACTACACTTCAAACATTTAGCCATATCGCTTAATACTGCATCCCATGGTAATTATGCAGCAACCAAGTGAATTAATTTAAAAAAATACATTTGGATCATGTCATCAAAGTCGAGAGAAAGGATTAGGACTCACAAGCAACTTTACGAGACAAGAATCTTTCCAAAAGAAACTTCCAGGCCCATAAAATATTGCTCGAGACAGAGGCAGTCTTACGTTGTTGTCATACGTGCTAGATTGTATAAAACATTATGTCTTCACGCAGTCTGTATAAAACATTATGTCTTCACGTAGTTTGTATAACACATTATGTCTTCACGTAGTTTGTATAACACATTATGTCTTCACGTAGTTTGTATAAAACATTATGTCTTCACGTAGTTTGTATAACACATTAAGTCTTCACGTAGTTTGTATAAAACATTATGTCTTCACGTAGTTTGTATAAAACATTAAGTCTTCACGTAGTTTGTATAACACATTAAGTCTTCACGTAGTTTGTATAAAACATTATGTCTTCACGTAGTTTGTATAAAACATTAAGTCTTCACGTAGTTTGTATAAAACATTAGGTCTTCACGTAGTTTGTATCACACATTATGTCTTCACGTAGTTTGTATAACACATTATGTCTTCGCGTAGTTTGTATCACACATTATGTCTTCGCGTAGTTTGTATCACACATTATGTCTTCGCGTAGTTTGTATCACACATTATGTCTTCACATGGTTTGTATCACACATTATGTCTTCACATAGTTTGTATAAAACATTAAGTCTTCACGTGGTTTGTATCACACATTATGTCTTCACGTAGTTTGTATAACACATTATGTCTTCACGTAGTTTGTATAACACATTAAGTCTTCACGTAGTTTGTATAAAACATTAGGTCTTCACGTAGTTTGTATCACACATTATGTCTTCACGTAGTTTGTATAAAACATTATGTCTTCACGTAGTTTGTATAACACATTAGGTCTTCACGTAGTTTGTATAAAACATTATGTCTTCACGTAGTTTGTATAACACATTATGTCTTCACGTAGTTTGTATAAAACATTAAGTCTTCACGTAGTTTGTATAAAACATTAAGTCTTCACGTAGTTTGTATCACACATTATGTCTTCACGTAGTTTGTATCACACATTATGTCTTCACGTAGTTTGTATAAAACATTTGGTCTTCATGTAGTTTGTATAACACATTATGTCTTCACTTAGTTTGTATAACACATTATGTCTTCACGTAGTTTGTATCACACATTATGTCTTCACGTAGTTTGTATAAAACATTTGGTCTTCACGTAGTTTGTATAAAAAATTAAGTCTTCACGTAGTTTGTATAACACATTATGTCTTCACGTAGTTTGTATAAAACATTTGGTCTTCACGTAGTTTGTATAAAAAATTAAGTCTTCACGTAGTTTGTATCACACATTATGTCTTCACGTAGTTTGTATAAAAAATTATGTCTTCACGTAGTTTGTATAAAAAATTAAGTCTTCACGTAGTTTGTATCACACATTATGTCTTCACGTAGTTTGTATAAAACATTAAGTCTTCACGTAGTTTGTATAACACATTATGTCTTCACGTAGTTTGTATCACACATTAAGTCTTCACGTAGTTTGTATAAAACATTAAGTCTTCACGTAGTTTGTATAAAACATTAAGTCTTCACGTAGTTTGTATAAAACATTAAGTCTTCACGTAGTTTGTATAACACATTATGTCTTCACGTAGTTTGTATAAAACATTTGGTCTTCACGTAGTTTGTATAACACATTATGTCTTCACGTAGTTTGTATCACACATTATGTCTTCACGTAGTTTGTATAAAACATTAAGTCTTCACGTAGTTTGTATAAAACATTAAGTCTTCACGTAGTTTGTATAACACATTATGTCTTCACGTAGTTTGTATAACACATTAAGTCTTCACGTAGTTTGTATAAAACATTAAGTCTTCACGTAGTTTGTATAAAACATTAAGTCTTCACGTAGTTTGTATAACACATTATGTCTTCACGTAGTTTGTATAACACATTATGTCATCACGTAGTTTGTATAAAACATTAAGTCTTCACGTAGTTTGTATAACACATTAAGTCTTCACGTAGTTTGTATAAAACATTTGGTCTTCACGTAGTTTGTATCACACATTATGTCTTCGCGTAGTTTGTATAACACATTAAGTCTTCACGTAGTTTGTATAAAACATTTGGTCTTAACGTAGTTTGTATAAAACATTAAGTCTTCACGTAGTTTGTATAAAACATTATGTCTCAACGTAGTTTGTATAAAAATGTAACTTTACAATTCCTTAAATTTAGTTTGCCAATTCATTGGGTCCAAAAACATGTTTTAAAAATCTTCTAAAATCTCTGTGGGTGGACATGGTTCACAAAAAAGGCTCTAATGATTTTCTCAGAAATGGACCAACGAGATAAGCCCTGGTGATGATTACGAACACCCACCGAAACCTGATGACGCAGCAGAGACCCCCTTGCAAGTAGAAAGTAATCGAAAAGGTCTCAACCCAACAGACGATTGGTCAGCTGCTGAAACTAGTCGACCGAAGCAGATGCGCAGCCTGATGCCGAAGAAGAGGGACCATTGCGTGTGGAGAGTTACCAACCTGCCCCACAAGCATGTCCTCCATACAAGTCTGAAGATGATGACCTGTCCCATAATTTCCCCTCCAGTGAACCGGAAACCCATCCCAAAAGTCCTCTTCGAGAAAACCATTTGAAACCACCTGTTAGGCCAATGATTTTGGTGACACCGGCCCTGGCATCCTATTCCTCCCCATGTGTAAAATGGCTGCCCGCAGTACAGAATGACAGAAGGCGACGTTTGATGAGCCCAAGGTGCATGGTGATGCAACCACGACGTCATTGCAACAAGATGAAGATCGACTGGAGGAGAAGAAAGCGACGTTGGCTGCGTTCGAGGATGGCGATGCGACCACGATGTCAGTGCAACCAGGTGAAGGTCAACTGGCAGAGAAGACGAAAGCGACAGTTGCTGAATTCAACGTGGATGGCTTCGTCTAGCTCAAGAGGCAAGCCCACTGTCACCCCCACCGATCGACCCCCACCTGCAGCGATGAAACTACACATCCCATGTCATGAGATTGATGCTGTCCGGGACGGACAGATCTAAGGAGGGGTCAGTGTTGTAAACCTGGTGGTGACACAGATGGGGGTAGTGCTGTGTGTTTTTAGCCTACCCTAATCGCCACAGTCCAGCGCAGGACGAGCGGTCAACCGTGACCAGTGACAGTACACGCCAGTTCGGCAACGACCTGTGTGTAAATATTACGCACGCAAGTCACGGCGATTGTGATCATTCTGAGTGGTCAAGAACGTTCCATCCGATTCTAGAAGGCCAGTAGAGACACTATATAAGAGCGAGTGTGTCAGAAAGACGAGACTTCACGTTACCTCGCAATGTGACCAGTACGAGGCGAAGTTAGAGACAGACGGTGTGTGAAGTCAGGAGGAGCAAGGCTAGGTTTTGGACAGTTAGTGTGATGTTATTGCCAACTGTACAATATTAGTAATGTATTTGAAATTAAATTGACTGATACTTTGGAGCCCTGAGTTGTGAGGTTCTTTAAGTTCGTTGTGTCGTGTGGTGCAGTTTGAAGAGAGCCTGGATAGTAGGAGAGATACGTAACAATATATTTGAGACAAGAATGACTAAAGTGTAACTATTTTATAATCTTTCAAAGAATACAAAAATTATTTCCATTTGGCTAGAGGACTAGAAACTATTGAACTGAACAGAATTTGTCTTCGGGTATTCATTCAATAGGTTAATGGACGTTCAGGAACATTTTGTGACGGTCTTCAAAGTCTAGATCTCCTGACCTATCAATATATTTGTTGATATTCTAACTGCATACATACGCCCAACCAGGTTTTTTTTAAATCATCAGTTATTTGTAGTCAAATATTCAATCTGACGAAACAGGTATCAACTTGAAGAATGAGAAATAGTCTTGAAGAAAACAATATTTTTGGCGGCTCACGAAAGGGGAAAAAATGTTGTTCGTTTTGTTCGGTCCATCAGTTGGTCCATCAGTTGGTCCATCAGTTGGTCCATCAGTTGGTCCATCAGTTGGTCCATCAAACACGAGTTTTTCCTGTGTGGCCAATGAGCGTAACTCTTTCCCCAAAGATATATATTAACTGTCTACTTTCTTTGAAAAAGAGCCGTTATCGACAACTGCGTCCACCCAGCGGTCTACCATAAATTTGGAATCTGAAATCCTCTAATTAGCTTGCAAATTTATGGACTAAACATGGTTGGCAGGTCGAAAATGGCTAATCTCAATATGGAAATGAGAGCATTATGAAGCTTTCAAATGAAATATTTCTCATCTATATTTATAAATACACATACACACAGAGATTTGTGTTTTTCAGTTGGAGATTTAAATTATAATCTTTTAATTTAATGTATTCCAAAGCCTTTGATTCTATCGACACACTTCTAGATCCACCCATGCTAAATATATTCGTTCTTTGGATGATTAGCATTAACATCGTGCTTTGTCATGTATTCAATGGGCCCTAGATCACAAGATGTTTGGAATGGAATATAGAGCTAGACGCAGGAACAAAAAAATCACTTTACTACGAGAGTCTAGATTGCCAATCTGATAACTCTACTACGGTTGAATGAGATTCTTTGTATCCTAAAGTCATTTTTTATCTCTTCATCTGCTTCATGTGGTCTCGCTATGGGAAAACTAACAAACAGCAGCGGGAACAGTTGAACCAAAGAGAAGAACAAAAAATATCAGAAACAAAAACAACTAGCGTTTGAAATACTAGACTTTTCAAATACTAGACTTTTTGAATACTGGACTTTTTTGGTTGATGATTATTTGTTCTTCTCATATAAAAGAGCTCTATAAGGCAACACTTTAATCAAAGATTCCATACAGGTAAAAGGGCGAGAAAGACCGTCAATAACAACAGAGTCTGGTCAATAACAACAGTCTGGTCAATAACAACAGAGTCTAGTCAATAACAACAGTATGGTTAATAACAACAGAGTCTAGTCAATAACAACAGAGTCTAGTCAATGACAACCGAGACTGGTCAATAACAACAAAGTCTAGACAATAACAAAAAGAGTATGGTCAATAACAACAGAGTCAGTGTTATTTAGTTGCTTGATGACTGGATTAGGTCAGGGCAAGAACTGGTAGGAGACTTGACCTCTTACATTCCCATGCCCCTCGATAGTGAGACATGTTTTAAGGAATTTTTCGATCTATTTATTTTAATTAACAGACTCAATTATAAGGTCTTTCTGAACAGACTGGCGTAATCAAACCTACAAAGTATGAACTGATGCTGAGGGCTATTTCTTTCAATTATTATTATGTGCGAAAATAATTAATTGAAAGTGTAACTAACGATCAGGCTAAAAAAAAAAGGCTGAAAAGAAGTTCATCAACAAGAAACATGTTTCAGTGATACTTAGAGATTAAAAAAAACAATAGATATTTCTAGGACACAGAAAAAAAAACATGTTTCTGTGATACTTAGAGATAAAAAGAGATATTTCTAGGACACAGCAAGAAACATGTTTCTGTGATACTTAGAGATAAAAAAACAGATATTTCTAGGAAACAGCAAGAAACATGTTTTTGTGATACTTAGAGATAACCCCCCCCCCCCAGATATTTCTAGGACACAAAAAGGCAATTTAAATCGCAGCCCTTACATTTGTTTTACTAAAATCCTAATGCATTTGGTTTTCTCTTGTATAATTGTTGATCTCGACATTGTTTGTTTTGACATATCAACTAATAACAATTCGCTTTTTCTTCAAATGATAAAACTTTCTATATCTTACAACAAATGTTAAAGTTTTTTCTTATTGGCTGCAAATGATATAAGTTAGATAAGAAAGAAAACGTCTGCAGCCAATGTCTATGTGTACCAAAGATACCAGATAGAATCACTCCTTAGTTATCACAGATTTGAGAATAGAAAATAAACATGTACAAAAATTAAATAAATAAGATAATTTATAAAATAATTACTTATATCTTATCTAGTATAAGTATGTTATAATGTAAAACAATAAGATAATATTTTTTTAAATGTGTAAAATATCACATGTGTAAAAGAAAAACAAGTTTTTGTATACAACTTTGGTTTCATGATTTAGATGATCAAATGTTCATCTGGTAAAAATGTTTTTTTAAGCGGTAAATATTTTCTTCCAATATTTTGTGTTGCTGTTTTCTGTACTTTTGTTGTAATCGTTACATTGGTGTCAGCGGAGTATAGATCTTCTGAGAAGAAACACAGAAGCTGAAAGAGTGTGCAAAACAAATGGTAAGGGCAACGCTTCATATGACATCGAAGATTATTTGATCTTATGAAGTTAAAATTTTTGTTTGAATTAATTAAACTGTGAGTTAACAATTATGTCCGAGTAACAGGTTTATTTGTTTTTTTTTTATAAAAAAGTTCTTTCAAAATTTCTTCCAGGTATCAAATTTCAATAATGTTATTGATCAGTTTAAATTTTAAAACCTTTATGTTTCGTTTATCTTCAATAATGTTATTGATCAGTTTAAATTTTAAAACCTTTATGTTTCGTTTATCTTCAATAATGTTATTGATCAGTTTAAATTTTAAAACCTTTATGTTTCGTTTATCTTCAATAATGTTATTGATCAGTTTAAATTTTAAAACCTTTATGTTTCGTTTATCTTCAATAATAATCTTTCTAATGGGGGGGGGGGAGGGGTGGTGGCCGAGTGTTAAAGCGTTTGTCTTCAGGAACAAGGGGGTCTCGGTAAAAACTGGGATTTTCCATTTCGGGATTTTAAGGGCGCACCTGAGTCCACCCAACTCTAATGGGTATCTTTAGTTGAGGAAAGTGAAGGGGCAGGTCATAGTGCTGGACATAGACAAAGATAACATCATCTGCAATCAATATAGATGGCTATGTCTGAAAGGGGCTACTTTACTTTGTTTCAACTATCTTTAGATCTTTCTGTAGATTTACTATACACTAGTAATAGTAAGTTTTGACTTTCTAACATAGTGTATGGCCAACTTTCAATTTCATGACTATCTTTATATATATATATACATATCTATTTCCAAACCTGAAGTGTAAAATACTTGTACCTAAACTAATTTGTATACGTATTTGTTAGTACATTAGTAATGTGCTCAACATACCAACTGCTAAAATAATGAGATGAATCAATGGCGTTGTGCTGGATCCTGGTAAAAACAGAAAGAAACAGAAAATAAAACAAGAAAAAACAATTGAAAATACATTTTTTAAAAGACAATACTTCAATTATTAAAATATAATTTTAAAAAATTAAATAATATTTCTATTTGCTGGATACCAAACCGTAAAAAGAAAAACTGGTTAAAATTGACCCAAATCTGTTTTAGTTTAGCTTTACATGTCTATACATTGTTTAGTTTACCTTTCAGACAAACATCAGAAACACTGTAATCACTTGACACTCCTAGGATAGTAATAAAATAAAAAAACACATTATCATAAAAATATAAATTGTGGTTAATATGTAACTTTTGTAAATAAAAGAAACATTTTAATGCAACATCAGTTACTAGTAGATACCTACGTAGAGGAAGTCTACCGCCAGAGATATTTACACCTGAGACAACTGGGTAGTTGTCGGCCACTCTATTCCCTCTGGTTTCCAACCTCCTCTCCCCTCTTCCAGTCTATATGCCAAAAAATCTTCCAAAACGTATACAATAGTGTCAAGACATCCCCCCCCCCCTTCTGTTGGGGTCCGGGACTAGAGTCCTGTTTACCCTTCCCCCTCCCACAGTACAGAGTGCAATCCTGTAGTACTGCACACATCCTTGAAGAGTCTGGAAAAGTTGCTATTTGTTTCGACTTTGTTCTATTTAGTTGTATGGTATAGTGCGTTGTTTTAGCTATGCTTGAAAGTACTTATATGATAGGACTTATGAGCGAAATCTCAAAACTACTTTTGTTGACTGACAAGACTTGAGCTGTTGACTCGATTCAACAGACAGGAATCCTACTCCTAGACAACCTTTTAGTCTTCTCAACGATTTTAAAAGGAAATTTTAAAATAAAAATCTCAAGTTGAAAACATTTCCTACAGATACAAAAGTTGATTTAGATTTAGGTTTTATTCAAGCATTTGGACAGCTCAGTCGGCCTTCCATCATGGACTTCAGTTCCAATGTTACTATAGATCTATCAAAAACTAATTATATGATTGATTCAAAATAATTAATGCATTTCACTAACTATAAGATTTTAAAATAGTATTTTTATATATTTATTAAAGTACCTCTATTCCAGTCATAACTTTATGGAAGTCGGGTGGACGAACCTTAACGCTGATCTCAAAAACGACCCTTACAATCTTTCTAGAAATTTAACAGTTGAAGTATATCGCTGAGAAAAGAATTACTAGCTCCTTGGCCACACATAGAAAACTCTAGTTTGACCGTTATAATTTTTTAAAGTAAAAAAAAACAAATAAATGTAAATTTAGCTTGACTACTCGACTTAGATCTAGAACCAACATCGGTTTTGAAAGGTCTATTGCGTTCTTGAAAGGACTATCGTGTTTAGGAATTTCCGAATTATTGGTTCAAGAGTTTAATAAATTGATGTTCAGGAAAATTGTGCGCATCGTCTTCTAAGTCTAGATTTAAAGGTCTAGATTCTAGATCTATATCATTGGAATTTATCATGATACAAATTTTATTAAATTAAATTTTAAGTTGCATGAAGTCTATTAATATATATCTAATCTTTGATTACATTTTTAAGTAATGTTTACGTAAATCTAATATAGGTTATGTCTAGATTCTAGATCTAGAAGCAGATCTAAATCTAAACTAAATCTTACAAGTTCTACGTGTAATAAACGTACCAATTAAGAATACATATCTTACACAATGCCCGCTGGCCTAATTGGTAGAATAGTTCGATCAAGAGGATGACGTTATCCTATACCCAATTGGAGCTAAAATATTGTAGGTTAAGTCAAGTTGTATTGCCTTTTAAAAAGTGTATTGTTAAATGTTTTTCTTGTTTTGTTTTTGTTTGTTTCTTTTACTCTAAGGGTTAATTTCAGAAGGTCAGCCCCACACCAATATATTATCTAGAGTTCTCTTTGGAAGTCCTACAAAATATTTTCTATTCCTGGACACCATATAAGAAATTGTTGACAGGTTCCAATTTTGTGTTCCAGAAGATTTACATTGAAACGTCTTGCTTCTTACATGTGTCCTTTCTCGACATGTTCCCAACATATTGGATGATCACAAAAGCAGGGAGGGTAGAGGGTATTGTGTTGAAAATAAAATTATAACCTAAAAGTAATCCGTTCAAACTTAGTGGTAGAAAAAAAAGGTTAAAATGTTACCGTCTGGTTTAATGTACATCGTGTAACCAGGCTTTGACGAGGTCTGCTCTATGTACGTATACAGTTGGCAGGTAGTGCCAGTAAATACCACAGCCCGGCACTGGGCCAACTTTAAACATAGCTCTTGGCAAGACGAGAAAGACTGTGTGAAAGAAAGTTGAGGGACAGTTTCGTCATTGGTATCTGAGATGGTCTGGTAGCAGCAGGGTTGACCTAAGAATGAAGGACACAAGTGATCTTGTGAAAATAAATCATAAATTTAAAAAAAAATTAGGTCTTTAAAAACATCACATTTTTTGTATCGACAGCTTCGGTTCTTCATGATCTAGAAACAAAACCCATTTCTAAACTTAGATTCCGGCCTAAGTGCTAGCCGACGTCTATTTGACATCTTTCCTAACAACCACTCTGATAACAAAATAATCGTATAGTCCAGTGGCAAAATTTCTTGCTGATTTCTGCCTGCCAGAAATGTAGAAAGACGTTGAAGAATTATTGGTCTAGAACCTCTAGAATATCAGGGGAGCCTCGGCACTCAAACTTTGTTTTGAAAATAGATCGAAATGTGAAATAAAGACATGCATTATCAGTAGTACATAAGGACCTTAAGAAAGATTTAAAAAGAAAGATTTATTATTGGATAGATTCAAGTGAGATGTGTGTCGAAGTGTGTCTTCAAAAAAGATTAGACCAGAGCGCACACTAAAATAATTATCTTCTACAAAAGTCTTTTTGTTTTCTGTGGCATTTTTTACGTCTCGAGAGACGATCTTTTCCCTTTGCAACTTCTTGTGTGACTAAAGAGGCCAATCCTTAATACACAGCTGCGATCGCAGGTTGGGCAAATGGAATCACCAGGCGCCGTTGCATTTTCACCCTTCTTTCTGCTTCTGTTGTGTATGGCATCTGCAATCCGAGACTCTTCCTTTATGTTCTCTCTCCATTGGCTTTTTGTTTTACTATCTCGAAAATAAAAATTTATGAAATCTTTCACTATTTAAAACTTTCCCCACAGATCCAGCAGTAGTCTCCGTTCGCACAGATTCAATAGTCTCCAGAACCTCGATTTGAATTTAGCGATACTTTCGGTTTCGTCCAAAGATTTTGAAGAGATAAAACAAAATTCTGTTACGGCGGCGGCACAACTCATAAAAATAGTAGCTAATAGAAGATCCTCATTCTTAAGTCCGGCCCCATGCAGATTTCTGTTGAACCTCAACTTATAGATGGCGGTCTGACTTTGTCGTATGCGCTTTGAAGTCTTTAGCTCAATCTCTGTCCGCTGTACAGCAAGACACTCGGACCAAGACGTAATCATTAGTTTCAAAAGAACGTCATAAATTTGGCCAACAAACAAACAAACAAACAAGACAGCAAACAGGCAAGCAAACAAACAATCAAACAAAATGATAGAAGTGTCAAAGAAAAAATTACAAACAAGAAACAAAAACTATCGAACTTTTAGAAACTTGTCCAACAAACAAACAAACAAAAACCGAAAAAAAATAAAATTTTTGTTCCATTATGCTGACGCTATGTTACTAATAAAAAAATCTTCTGTAAATTTAACCCTAAAGTTTGTCTTAGTAGTTATCTTGTGTTGTGTATTAACTTATCTTGTGTTGTGTATTAACTTATCTTATGTTGTGTATTAACTTATCTTGTGGTGTGTATTAACTTATCTTGTGGTGTGTATTAACTTATCTTGTGGTGTGTATTAACTTCCAGCTGTTTTAAAAACAGAAACGAAGAGACAATCTGCCAACTAGAGTGGCACTAATTGAATGATTAAATTAAATACATGAGGAAGTCAGAAACCATGACCAGGTAGGCTTACCATCAGGACAATTGATCTTTCTCCCAAGAATGCTGCCAGTTTGTGACGTCTGTTCAGGCGTGGTGGTAAACAATTTACAGACATTGCTGCTGTCCAAGACATAATGTTGACACTGTAAGACCAGGTCACAGGCAGTCTTACAGCTGCTCGTAGTCAAACTTACAATCTGACCGCTGGCGTCCGTGTTGCTTAAAATATTTCCATTGGCTAAGGTTGAAATATGTTTAAAAAAAAAAAAGGTTAGCAAAGCGCTATAGAAATCTAAACAAATTTCTTAATTAGAGCGGGGCATTAAGTGATTATATTATATAGGGTCCAATTTATAAACTTGTATATCTAGAAAAGATTTCAACTTTAAAAAAATGTCTGTACAGTCCCAGGCATGATATCACGGTTCTTGTTATAGTAACTATGATTCTATCAATAGTTTAGTTCAACTAAATCAGTCTTATTACGGTTGGTTGTTGTGGAATTGTGTATAGATCCACGCATTGAAGCACTAAGTGACTATTGAGATCACAGTGCGGACACAAGTTGTGAATCGATTTCTTCACGATAATTAGAAAGGCAGACAGCAGATCAGATGGTATCACACATTCTGAGGCGTCTATTTAAATTAATATTATTATGTCTGTGGTGCGAACATTACATAAAAGTCGTTAGCATGTACATTGACATATCCTCATGACAAACTTTTTTGTTTTAAAGTTCTCACATTTCACAATGAGCCGTAGTGCGTTGTAACTGTTTGTTCAAAGGTCTTCGGATATGGTCGTTTTGTAATGCAAGGTGATGGTTTCGGGAATTGGACGTTTTGTAATTATAATTACTATAATTACAATTAATATAATTAAATGTTCTAATTAGTAAAATAAAATAAATACATTTATATTATAAATTCAATTATTATAATTTTAACTTATATTTGGTAAGAGAAAAATGAACAAATTTACCTTCTCGTTTGTTCAAAATAAGTTCAGTAAATTAAATTTCAGCTTTTTTTTAAATTAATAAAACACACAAAAAAAACGATGTCTGATATTTATTTTGAATAATTTTTATTACGAGATTTTAAAAATAAAATTCCAGACAATTTCTGACATTATTCTGTTATTTAAAAAAAAGGAACTCATTTTTTTGCTCATACCGTATTTTTATTAAAAATATTTTTAAATAATTTAGATACATGCATTTTTAGCAGAGAATTTTGAGAAAGTTAACACACACACACAAACATTTTCATTGGTGGACCTTAAGTTTCGGAGATTTCTTGGTTCTGCAAATGTTGTCTGGAACTATTCCGTCTTAGACACAAATGAGTTCACCATAGTATTTATAATTAGACGTCACGTGGTGCTGTCATCATCAATAATTGTTCTGGTCTAAATAGCTGGCAGCTCCGTTTTGTGGTTGCCTCTTCTCTGTGGTCTGTGTAACTTATTTCTGTGGTCTGTGTAACATATTTCTCTGGTCTGTGTAACTTATTTCTCTGGTATCTGTATCTTATTTCTCTGATCTGTGTAACACGTTTCTCTGGCCTTGTAACAGGTTTTGTATTACTGGATTCTTTAGTCCTAACATTCCTTTGATCATTTCGTTGCATACCTCTATGATCAAAATCATTTGAAATATGAAAGATGTTAAAAAAATAGAGTTATAATAGATTTTGTTAATTTTATCGTGAAAATATTTGAAAAAAAAATTGTTTACCATTGCCATAATGTTTGGGGTTACATGTACCGATAAGTTAAATCATTACTAGGCTTAAGCACACAAATGATATAATAAGTTGTAAAATAATATAAGCACTCTATCAACATCGAATATTATGCACAAATAGAATTTACTATCCTCAGTTTTGATACTACATCTCGTCTCGCAAGAGAAGCATGCCCAAACCTTATGCAGAAAGAATCTATTATATTAAATTTAACGTAGAGAATGTAAATACACAATATAAATATTAGAAAATAAGTATACAAGTATATTGGTATATAGTGGCTTATTGTGAAGTTTAAATGTGTATTTTAGCAGTCAGAAAGCGAGGTGCTGCTATGTGCGAGTAAACTAAATCCAACCTTTCGTTTTGATTACATGGGCACAAGCGAAAAATGTCAAAGTTTACCTGCTGGTAGCGTGGTTACGACATTCGCTGACGTAGTTGATGATGTTGGCAGACTTTGTGATAATGGTGTAGCTGATGAGGATGTTGTAGATAAAGTTGTCGTTGGTGTGACTGTCGTTGGAATTGTTGTTGTTGGTGTAGTTGTTGCCGTTGTCGATGATGTGGTTGTTGTTGGTGATGTTGGTGTGGTTGCAGTTGGTGAGGTTGTCGATGTTGTAGTTGTTGTTTCTGTGGTTGTTATTGGTGTCGTTGTTAAGGTTGTTGATGGTGCTGTAGTTGTTGTTTCTGTGGTTGGTATTGGTGTCGTTGTCAAGGTTGTTGATGGTGTTGTAGTTGTTGTTTCTGTGGTTGGTATTGGTGTCGTTGTTAAAGTTGTTGATGATGTTGTAGTTTGCTCTGTCGTCGTCGTTGACTCACTTGATATTGAAACTGGTGTAGTTGTGGTAGTCGTTGTTGTCGTTAACGATGTAGTTGTTGTCGGCTGACTCGTTGTTGTTAGTGGTTCTGTAGTCGTTGTTGTTGATGTTGTTGTCGTTGTTGATGGGGTTGTTGTCGTTGTTGATGTTGTTGTCGTGGTTGTTGATTCCGTAGTAGTTTCTGAAAGTAGACAAAGTATAAATATAAAGTTACCATTTCTCTTCTCTTGTGATGCAACAGATGCTCGCAGTCCATCTAGATACCTAGAATCCATCTAAATACCAAGAATCCATCTAGATAACCAGAATCCATCTAGATACCCAGAGTCCATCTAAATACCCAGAATCCATCTAGATACCCAGAATCCATCTAGATACCCACAGTCCATCTAGATACCCAGAATCCATAAAGATACCCAGAATCCATCTAGATACCTAGAATCCATCTAAATACCAAGAATCCATCTAAATACCCAGAATCCATCTAGATACCCAGAATCCATCTAGATACCCACAGTCCATCTAGATACCCAGAATCCATCTTGATACCCAGAATCCATCAAGATATCCTTCTATAAATCTTATTTTCACATTTAAAAAGTCATCATCACCATCATTATCATCACTAACATCGTTACATGTCATTAAACTGTATCGGTGAAAGAAATGAGCGGCTTCTATCTGCCTTTTTAAATACAATAAAAGTAAAGGAAATAAGGCTCCTTGCACACCACACGGTTTGAACTTAAGAAAAAATAATGTAGAGTAGTGTAGCCCCAAAATGAAATCCCCCCAACCACAGTAGGGTAGTGCAATTTTGTGACTGATTTTTAGCGGCCCCCGAAAGGGGAAAAGACGCTATTAGTTTTGTGTGAAAATGTCTGTTCTTCTGTCCGTCCGTCCCGTTTAGATCTCGTAAACGAAAAACCCAGTGAAAATCCGACATCACAATATTTTAGACCATTCAAAGTTCTGAGGCAACGGCTACTTTTTTCTTTTCTGAAAGCGAAAAATCTAATTTTTTAAATCACTTATGCAAGCAGTTTTTTCATAAAAATACACCACATTTACAACTATTAACTATTAAGGCTCTTAATAAGGGGAAACGATCGTTTTCTATATTTTTAACACATTTATGCAAATGGTTGTAGATTTTTTTGACAAAAATTTTTGTTTTTATATTTGTATTGTTAAGTTATGTAAGTTCTGTTATACTAAGTACTATATTTACACACAAACAAAAGTTTACTATATTTTTAAAGAGAAAAAAATGATTTAGTACGCATTATAAGCTAGACATAATTTAAAACGAATAGTAATCTTGTAAACTGCATTTTCATCTCCCTACTCCACAGGCAATACACACTAGAATATTCTTTTCTTGAGGATTCGAATAAGAGACTGAGCCTTTTCAAAACATTTACATCAATTAAAAGACTTTAGTTAGGCCAGGGGAGGCGCGGTAGCTGAGCGGTAACGCGCTTGGCTTCCGAACCTGGGGTCCCGGGTTCGAATCCTGGTGAAGACTGGGAATCTTTAGGCACCTCTGAGTCCACTCAGCTCTAATGGGTACCTGACATTAGTTGGGGAAAAGTAAAGGCGGTTGGTCGTTGTGCTGGCTACATGACACCTTTGTTAACCGTAGTATTAAACCATTACTTGCCCAGCGCTGCCGTGGTGGTTTTGAGTTTATTAATCCCCTTCTAATGGGTTTTGCGGTTAAACTCTCCTCTTCTATAAAGCAAAAAAAAAAAAAAAAAAATAATGTAAACGACTGTCCCCTAATTCGAAGAGCATAGATAAGGAGGATTTTAATTTTAAAACCCCCTCCGAATTATTTTTTTACGATAAAACCCCCTCTTCAATAAAAGACTAAAGCATACATCAGTCTATGAGTGTAGCCAAGAGGAGTTTTGTGTTAAAAACCCCCTCATGCGGGGTTTGAAACTAAAAACCACTTCTTCATTGTAAAAAAAAAGCAAATTACACACACAAGGTTTTTAGTTTAAAACCCCCCAACAAATGGTTTTGACGATAAAAATGAAAAATGACTAAATGTGGCTCAACAAAGATGGCGAAGAGAGATTTTAGGAGTCAGTTATAGAGATTGGGTCTCAATCAAGGAATTCCTATGCCGAACTGTGAGTCGACCACTAAGTGAGGTTGTGACAGAGCGTGGCATGAGGTCTGCGGGACATTTTCTCCGACAAAATGAATTACGCATACCAAGAGTTGCAATGACATGGAGGCCTTTATGAGAAAAGCGCAAACAGGGATATTCTAGTAAAACTTGGCAATACGTATGCATGGAAGACCACAGAACAGTGGACACCAGGTGGGAAGAGGCTTCAGACATTGCCAATGACACATTTTTGAGGAGGCAGCTTGCCGCCCAATGCACCGAACGGCGCAGGACGATCTAAGTCCTAAATAAGTAAGAATAGCAGATTAGGTTTTAAAATACCGAAAATAGTTCCTGGCACTAAGATACATGGTGGGCACTAGACACTGTTCGTTCCACACGAGGAGCGTGGAAAAATAGAGAAGAGGAAATGGAGACATGATAGTGAATATCAGCTTTTTTTGTTGAACAAAACTAGATCTAGAACAAATTGACATTCTGTGGTTTGTGTGTGTTATTTATTTAATCATTAAACCCTTAAATCTATGTTATCATTAACCTGTTGAGTGTTTTCCTGGAATTTATAGCAATATATATATATCTATATACACAAAAGGCAAGGCGGGTAGAACAGTGTCATTTCAAAGCTCACGTCTACGCATCTTTAGCCGTGCTTTTGTTGTCTTTAGGTTAAGACCGTCTAATGTACGCACATTTATATTTAAGTAAAGATCGAACGGCTACCCTGGCCTCGCGAAGTATGAACGTTTTAGACATAAAGAACACGAGACAGAGCTTTTTCTTTCTCAACTGTGCAAAATAAAAAAAAAGGGATTTAAGGGTTAAAGACCTTTTCTCGGTTTTCCCATGTCTCTTTAGGTCTGAATAGTCTACAAAGATCGGTCTCACGTGTTATTGAACTCTGAGAACTTTTCAATATTCATCCCTGCCATGAAACTATTTTCATCTTCCCTGTGGAGATCTTGATTAAGAATTGTTGCATAACAATGTAGTTTTTGTCTACAGCAATACACGAATTAGTTCCGTTTCCATACTGAAACAGACAGGGATAACTTTTGAGATGGAATCTTTCATTTTTGCAATTTTGTGTACTTTATTATACAGCATTTATGAGCAGTATAAAAGTTAAGTATTCATATCTATTTCAGCCACACTCCTATATATATTGTAAATAAGAAGGCAGTGTAGTTTTGTTTTATCTCTAAGAATGAAGATCATGCAATTTTTCATGATTCGGAAATCCGAATACAATAGATATACATGTTTTCAAGTTACATGAAGTTAACTTCCTTCGGCCAGTCTATATTTATTTATGTCTATGGTTATATCTAGACTGAAAAAAACAACTTTACTTCTTCTAGCTACTTTACAATTCAACGCCCTGATCCAACTTTAAATTTTCATGACATTTTTTGTAGTGTTAAACAATCTCCATGTCCAGTCTATATCTAGTATATATAAGTATATGAGTAGTGTATATACATGTTTAAACAAGTTTAAACTGATTACATAAGCAGAAATCACATTTAGAATTTTTATATAGATTAAATAAAACAAGTACACACTTGACAGAAAGGAATGAATTTTGGCTTGACTTACTGACACACGCACTGGTCTCCATTTTATAGTATTTGAATAGAGTTAGGGTGGCCTTTCAGACTTTTAACATATGGACAGGTCAAGGTCTCAATTTGAAGTTTCAACAATAATCTTGTATATATTTAATGATTTTTTTTCTTTACCTATTTGTCATATAGCTTCACATAGCACATTCTTATCTTATATCCGAGACCCACTTCCTGTCGTAGTCAGTAATTAGTTACAAATGTACAACTGTAAAGAATGTGTTTGACGAGTATCGATACTACGCATGAGACTGGCCACCAGAATGTCAATGTCTACGTGTGTGTTGGTCACTATGATGTTGAATCGTACATTAAAGGGGAACTCTCCGATGGTTTTTCAAATTTGAGTTAATGTCATATTGAAATTCTGCGTACAAAGTTGTAATATTAAACATTTTACCATTTTTTATTTAAATGCTTAGAAACATTTATATTTAATAAATTAGCCAGTAAATTCTTGACATCTCAAAAAAAAACGGGGTTCTTTGAGATTTTCTTTTTAGGTTAGGCATACGTCACTTCCCTCAACAATACTGAAAGGGAAACGAGATTTGACCAATCGTATCGCTTCATTCTTACAGTAGCTGTTAGGCTGTTAGGCTTAGTGACGGCCTAGTCAAGCGCTATGGTACAGTTATATATAGATAGATAGATTTAAAAGCATTAGGACAACCAACTCGAGAAAAAAAGTACATTTTCATCTAAGCCCCTCCCTGTCCAAAGAAGTAGATTTATATAGATCGCAGGTCTGACATATTAAAGTCCCATGGTGATCAAGGCCAAGTGGATGGAGCTTGTTAAATCCAGGATGTCCAACCCAATGTGTGGGTACCTGGTTAAAAGCTGGATTAGGGTGCGCCAGAATGCGAGGCGCGCCCCATAAACGCCGTAGGCTCTAGAAGGTACGTTTCCAGATGTACGACATTGCATCTAGTCGCCCCACTGATGGCGAACTTTCTGGCGGTGAAAGTAACGAGTCTAGACAACCACTCATTATACCACAAGGTATTCGCGGCAAGCGTGACATTGGAAGCTAGCTCAGCGAACACGAGTTCCTGAGTAGGTAGCATTGATCCCACTTGAGAAGATCGAATCCAACAGTCTAACATGCAACCAGTTTCGCCCGCACTCGGGTAATTTCACTCACATGGCTTTACAAAATTTAACTATTAAACCCGAGTATGGGCATTACTCACTCGATAGGCCCCACTCTATCAATCCTAACGACGGGTTGATGTTCGATAAGTTAGCTACCGTCGTTGTTCTTCAAGATGTCCGCCCACTAAGCTCACCGATATTGACAGCAAAAACTAACCAAGGGTTGCTGCCGGGTGGCCAGCGCCCCTCGACGCAAGTCGAGCCAAGCCACCCCTCAAAAACCACGGACGGGGAAGTCGTGACCCCCATACCAAATGTGATCAATAAAAACTCGGAAAAGGAACGCAAGAGGGACGGTCCCTCTAGGCCCAAACATGTTAAAGGTACTGGGCAACTCAGAATCATATCATTTAATGCGAATAGGCAATTGCGACTCAAGAAGACTGAAATTGAGAGACTGTTGTCGGAACTCGAGGTTGATGCGTTCTTGGTGCAGGAAGCTGGCAACGCTGGTAGGAAACGGAGCTGTGTGCCCTCGCTCTCGGGCTTCACGGCCTTTACCTGTTCCTGTGTAAAATGTCAGAAGTTAGTCACTTTTGTCAGGAATCCTTTGCTTGCTCGTGTGAAGGAGGCCGCCTCACGGGGATGTGGTGAGACCGACACGCTCCTGGTTGAAATATTTAAAGACGGACAGAGATTTGAATGCCTAAATGTCTATAACCCACCGCGAAGTGTCCTTACACTCGATAACAAAAGCCTCTCCAGCACCAGAACGATAGTGGCGGGTGATTTCAATGCCAAAATCCAGGTTATAGGTTGTACAACAACCGATCTCTCGGGACAGAAAGTAATCGACTTATGCGACGGAACAAATTTGGTTCTCCTTAACGACGTTGATTCTCCAAACACATTCATTCACTCCGGGCATGGAGGGGAATCGAAACCAGATTTGTGCCTGGTGTCTACGGATATAGTAGCTAAGAGTCGACTAGACGTCCTGGGGACTTGGGATCGGATCATCTGCCGCTAATGGTCTCAATTGATCTCGGAACGACAAAACAAACAGCCTGCCCTAGACGTAAGTGGGTGTACGCTAAGGCGGACTGGCAACTTTTCAGGAGTTCATCGGATGAGCTCCTGGAAAAGCTTGATATTGATTTTGAAAACATTGACGCAACTTACAGCCTCTTTGTGAAGGCCCTTTTATCTGCGGCTCGTAGGGCCATTCCGCGAACCAGTTGTAAGCGCAAGTACCGGTCCTTTTGGTCTCGAAAGTTGGCACGTCTTGTCCGGCAACGAAAAGCAGCACGAAGAAGGCATGCTAGACAAAAAAACAGAACTACAAACAGAGACGAGCCTACAATAAACTCACGGCATTGGTAAGGGATACGGTGTCAGAAGAATCGCTTAAAAAGTGGTCGGAGACTTGTGCGAACCTGCACCTCGCGGATGGACGGCAGGCATGGAAGTTATTAAACAACTTGGCTGGAGTGGGGGAACCGAGGGTAGCGGAACCCCTGCAAACGCCAGGTGGCCCTGTTATTACTGACAAGAAGAGAGCGAAGGCTTTGAACAAACATTTTGCTGGAGTCTCCAAAGCACACAAAAAATCTTCCGTGTCGATGGCCCTTGACCGTGTTAGAAGAGCCAATGAAAAACGCAAATGGGTCGACGGCAAGGCTGGGACGGAAACATTCTCAGAGCCCTTTACCATGATGGAGGTGGCTTTCGCGATCAAAAAGGCTAGACTACACAAGGCAGTGGGGCCAGATGGCATCAGCGCTGAAATGCTAAAAAATCTTGGAACGATTGGCCTCCTAAAACTTCACGGCTTACTAAATCGGACATGGACTCAAGGGGACTTCCCTAAGGCATGGAGATTGGCTACCATTGTTCCTATTCTTAAAAAGGGCAAGAATGCAAACAGCCCTGAGAGTTACAGACCAATTTCCCTCACATCGTGTGTGGGGAAGGTTGCGGTGAGAATCATTTACCGACGGCTTACGTGGTACTTAGAGTCCCACAATTTAGTTTGTCAGGAGCAGGGTGGTTTCAGACAGCGGCGTAGTGCAATGGACCAGGTTACAGTCTTTATGCAAGAGGTGGCAGACGGTTTTCAGAGAGGCGGAAGGGAGAAGAAGGGTGAGTCGACACTCGCGGTCTTTCTAGATTTAAAACAGGCGTACGATAGAGTCTGGAGACAAGGCTTGCTACTTAAGTTGATGGACCTTGGGGTAAACTCCAATATGTACCGGTGGATCAAAAGCTTCCTAAGGAACAGGTTAGTTCAGACACTTTATGGCGAGCAACTGTCAAATAAGAAGGTACTCGAGCAGGGGTTGCCTCAGGGCTCGTCACTCTCATGCACACTTTTTCTGGTATTCAACGATTTGACCAAACGCATAGGGTGTCGCTCATTACTTTTTGCGGACGATTTGCTGATCTGGAAAACTGGGAGATCCGCAGCCGCTCTAGCTGCGGAGATCCAACGTGACCTAGTCACGATTTCCTGCTACACACGATTGTGGAATATGGAGGTAAATTGTGCGAAAACAGTCTGGACCCTTTTCACCCTTGGCAAAGATATCTACAAAGAAAAGATTTCTCTCTCAATCAATGGTACCGAATTAAAAATGGAAGCCAAGCCGAAATACCTGGGAGTCACCCTGGACCCAAAGATGGGTTTGTCCGACCATGTGAGAACAGTGCGAGAGCAAGCGTCAGAGAGCCTTAAGGTAGTCAAGCGGTTAGCCACGATCAAGTGGGGGGGGGCCAAAGCGAACGTGTTACGGGCCCTCTACATTGGAGCGGTAAGGTCGAGGATGGAGTACTCGTCTCTTGCACAGGTCTATGCCTCACAAACGTCTCTAGCGGGGCTGGACTCAGTGCAGAACCAAGCAATTAGACTCATTTGTGGTGCATTTCGTACGACGCCAACTGCGGCATGTGAGGTCATGACAAATCTCCCACCACTGAGATTACGAAGGGAGCGAGCCGTTATGATCGCTTATGAAAAATTCAAACGGCTAGAAGAAGGCTGCCCGGTCAGGAGTCTGGTCGACAACTGGCAGGGCGGAAATCGGCTGAAACGGAACTCTTTCATGCACTCGGTGCGGGAATTGTCCAAAGAAGTCGAATTACCCCAGAACAGAGCAGCTCTCGCTCTGCATGGGGCTTCTTCTCCGGCGAATGCTCCTGGAGTCCCAGAGGTGAGGAAATCGCTGATTGACCCAGAAGTTAACAAGAAATGCACAAAAACTGTCCTACGAAACACTGCCAGGAAAACTGTCGCCCAGTACCCAGCTGACTCCATTAAAGTGTACACAGATGGTTCCACGAGAGAGAACCTCGGACAAAAAACCTCTGGGTATGGTGTGGTGGTTCGATTCCCTGGCTCGACTGAGAACGATGAGATTCTAGGTGCGTGTTCTGGCAGGAGTAATTACGTAGCTGAAATGGTTGCAATTCAAAATGCAGTAGAGTACATTGAAGAACGACTTAACGAGAAAACAGCACAACCCAGTCCTATTGTGCTATTTACAGACTCTCTGTCGAGCCTACAAGCCATTGAAAGCCCTGCTGATACGCTCCCGGAACCGATGGCAAAAACACTGGCGTGCGTGGGACGCCTCCAAGAAAAACACGAAAATCGGACGACATTCCAATACGTACCTGGACACGTGGATGTGGAAGGCAATGTGAAGGCTGACTTATTAGCCAAGCTCGGCACAAAACTGGACCCTGTGGACGAGCCACAGACTTTTGAGCAGGCGCGTGCGATAGTGGACGAATGGGCAAGAGATAAATGGTGCAAAAGCTGGGAGAACGGTAATACGGGAAGGGAAGTCTGGCAAAACTTAAAAGGGCCCTCAAAATCGGACGAATGGTGGCATCTAAATAGGGAAGAACAGGTGACAATCGCTAGGTACAGAACGGGACACTGTCCAATTGGTGCCTATTTTGCTAAATTTAAACCAAACTTCGACTCACGCTGCAGGCATTGTCAGGACGACGTCGAAACAGTTAACCACATCCTTTACGAGTGCGCAACACTACACCCCAAACATGGCCATTTGAGTGAAACAAAAGCTGGTTTGCATGAGGAGCTGGCTCTGTACGGAGACAGAGAAGCTTTGAGAAGAACTGCCGCTTTCCTTGTCCGTGTTATCAGAGAATAGAGTTCTCAACACGGTGCCCTAGTGCGATGAGACTTACACGGTCTGACTTATTTGAACAAACTGGTCAGTGTAAGGCTAGTCTAGACTACGTGTAGTCAGTCATGACAAGACAACCAAGTGATAGTGTTTGTTGTGTGTTGAGTGGTCAGGTGAGAAGATACACACTGCCGTGGTTAGTCAAGCATGTAAATCTCCTTTAACACGCATTTTTTTCTTTGCTTACAAGATCTAGATCTAACTGCATAGACGAAGATATATTTCTTTTACGAGAATGTAAACGTAACCACATGATCTACCGTTATACAATAAGTCAATAGATTAAATTAATAGGCATGTGTGACGTCACATAGAAACCCGATGATAGTCGTTTTGGATGCGCAGGAAAATTACGTCAGAAAAATATCAATTACTAAGTTATTAATAAAAACAAAATAATAATATATTCATTATCTGTAAATCAAAACACCTTGTCAAAACCATCGGAGTTTCCCTTTAATATCAATGTGTCGCGAATGCTGAATAATGCTGGGTTCGTGTGTCCACTTCACACGTAACGAACATGAATAGTGTACAAAGAAGAGTCGATCTTCAGCAGATAATAGAATATACTGCCCTTCTAATTGTTACACCAAAATATCCAACTTGAAATATAACTATATCCTCATAACCGCGGTATTACCATCACAAAAGAGATACAAGACACCAATGGCAAAGAAAAACAGACACAAACACTCTTTTGTTCCCCTGGCAATCAAATCATTAAATAAGAACAATCTGATATAAACTTTGTCACATGTAAATTATGAGTGAGTCTGGTGTGAATGTACACTTTGGCTTCTTATAGTTATAATGTTTTTTTATTTGGTGTAATGCACAAATTGTAAGACACATTTCCATATGGACAATAAAGATTATTATTATTATTATTATTATTATTACTAAATATACAAATTCTTTATAACACAACTTCACTACTAAAATGCGTCCACATCACAGCGGGTAGCAATAATCTTCAATAATATGTATACAGCTCTATGTACAGAAAACAACTATAAGAAATAATTGTACTGTCCCAAGTGACTTAAAGTTACTACTGTCTTCGACTGACCAAAGGTTACTACTGACTAAAAGTCAATTTAGTCATTCTTACTTCCCCTTTCTGATTCACGTGTTTTTCCCCTTCATGACCCGAGGTGAACATGTGACAGGCAATGTCAACCGAGACTGTGACGGCTTTTGTCTTCTGTTTAAGATGATAGAGTCTGAGTGAGACCAATAGCTATAGAAGGCATGAACACTGACCTGCGACGTCGCAACCTGTGGGCATTTCGACAGGTCGTGACATACAAAAAAAAAGCCAAATTATGGAACTAGATTTAAACAAGATTACAAAGGGAGTTTGTGTTGTCACACAAACTCAGAGGCGGCCCCGTCGAAGTCGGATCCGCCTTTTCGCAAGAAATATTCAAGACGTGATTTTGTTTTGATTGTCAAAAGTAATAATGTTTCAAAGATTCATTTGGCGTTGTAAAAATGTTGTTGTTTTTTATTCTGTAAAATGTTTTACATGTTTTGGATGTTCCTTCAAAGTTAAAGATAATTTACTTCCTTATCCAAATCTCCCGCTGGACGACGGGGGATGGCAGCGAGGGGGGTATGAAACCGGGACCGTCGAGATAATAAGTCATGCGCGCTAACCGCACGACCAGGCATTGTTGTTAACTTAATAAACAAACTAATAGCCTATTATCGACAAAGAGATATATTACATATTACGGCATTACAACTACCGGATATGTACAATATGTCAGACGAGCGATTTTTGAATTTTTTTTTATATTGATTTGTAATTGAAAAAAAACAAGAAAAGAACAAGGCATCGATCTTGTACTTCGACAACGTCTGCTCGATGTCAGAACACAGTTACCAACAGAGCTATTGTCATGTTCATTTAAATGGAACTAGAATGAGAATGTAGAATATTGTAGATCTACCTAAATTATACTTCTGATTAAGTACTCTTAAGATCTATATCTACTGGATCTAGATCTAAAATATAAATTTGGAATAATATAGATGTAATTTAGATAAGATTTATGTAAAAATAAGAGTAGATAATCTATTAATAGACTTAATGCAATATTAAATTTAAAAATAGTAGATTAGTTTTAGTATTTTTCAACATTGCAATATTGATCTAGACATTAGGAAATAAAAATCTACACTTTAAGTCTAGAAATTGAAATTATAGATCTTGATCTAGTCTAAATCATGGCTGCATGGTCGTGCGGTGTGCGCGCTGGACTGTCGTTTGGATTCATCGATGGTCCCAGGTTCAAATCCTGCCCGCTCCCATCCTCCGTCGTCTTTGGGAGGTTTGGACTACAACTCTGAAGGAACATCCGAAACATGCAAAACAACAAACATTCTAAATTAGACCCAGAAATTCTAGATCTAGAATCTATAATGATTTTAATTAGAATATAAATCTAAGAGTCAGATTACGAAGTTTAATAAACATTACTATACCGAGTTGTTTTAGCATTTCATTTGAAGAATTTATTCCATACTAGCCTGACATTACCAGCGGCCTGCGGGTCTTAGTTTGTGTTTACTAATTTAGTGGATTGGATTTAGATGTATGTTAAACTTAGCTAATGAGCCTTAAACTCCTTTCAAGTTTTTCTCTTTCGCTACGAAAATAAAATTAGTTGTGTGAAAATGGGTTTATCCGAAGCCGATACATTCATATCTATTAAAAACGAAAGGAGCAATAGATGAATAGGATATAAAGTACAATTAAAACGGGTTTACCCGATTCGTTAAATGAATGGTATAATAAGTAAGTCAGGACGTTCTGAATTCTCAGATATATGGAAGGAATTTATGTAAAAATGCTTTTGAAACACAAATTTGAAGGTTAATTTTATTAAATAATGAAATCAATAAACTATATTTTGTATTTTCATGTGTTAAAGTAAAAAACTATATGTGCAAAGTGAAGTTCTTAAAATAAGATCTAGATCTAAATCCTTTCGATCTTTTCTCATGTCAACATTGTAAACATGGCCTAGATCCATAAAATACTATAGCTGTAATAGAGTCGGTCAATTTGTTTTATTTATTAGAAGAGGGATTTCAAACAGTTACTTGGTTTTAGTAGATTTTTCATATAAAATTAGAAACATTTTTGGCGAAGATTTGTAAGAAAATTAAAGTAATGTAGGTCGATTTCTTTTTTAAAACAAAATCCGGAACATTCTTTACCGATTCAATAACTTATGTTTCGGCAAGAAAATTAACTGTAAAATAAGTCTAAAAGGTGATTTTCAATAATCGTTTCTAGTAAATTACTTTTATTATTTTAAAATCCTGCACTATTGTCAATATTTTGAAAAACTAAAGTCATTTGAAATAAATTTGTTTTAAGCTAAAAATACGAAACAATTTGATATCGATAAATAAACTATAGTGAAGTATTGTCAAAGAACATAAGTGCAACATTAGTCAATTATGCGATTTCAAACAATAATTTGACATAATTTATTTTTTATAAAACAATATCTGGAACAACTTTATAGTTAGTGAAATATAAATCAGTATAAAGATTTTCATTTAGCAGTTTTATGCTATTTACATTAAAAAAAACAGAACAACATATCGATGATCATGTGTTTTTGAAACGTTTAAGCATGAAAATTAAATTTAATACAAGTTAGAAGAGCAAACAAACATTCGTTGGCATTGAATTGTTTTTTGTTTTTTTACAAAACATCCGGAACAATCTATTATAGATTCTTAAAACTATTGCAATATTTTGGAAGGAACATTAAAGGTTAAATCAGATTTTCAATAGCCTTTAGTGTTGTTGGTTTTTTTTAAAATCTAAACGTGATGGACAGACCGACCAACAGACAAAACGCACAAAAATAAGCCTCTTTTATTCTGATGGGGGCACTAAACAAAAAATAAATAAAATCTGATTATTTTAAAAATTTTGAGAGAACTGATTAGTATTGAGTCTTGCAGCTACTTGTTACGCTAGAGCACAAAAGTCGGTGCATAAAAAGTCCATTTTAATAAATGTGCGTAATATTGTGTATTCTTAGCCTTTATAAACAAATATAAATGTTTTCTTTTAATTTTAGCAGATCGTTGACCAGAAAAACACCTTTAACTCATATTTATATCTGTTGTGAACATTTCTTGTACATTTGTACATTAATGTAATTGTCCTTTGGAAATCCGGAAGGAGCGCAACCTCTATACAAAACGTGTTGCAAGAAGATACGCTCTGTTCATACACACAAAAATGGAGGCTAGAAATAAACGCCTCCAAGACGGTCTATTCTCTGTTCACGCTCGGGACTGGCATTCTCAGGCAACCTTTCCAGCTCTATCTCAACGGAGTGGCTCTCAGAATGGAAAAGCTACTTAAGTACCTTTAACTTTAGATCGCAAACTAAAAATGTGTGAGCACATCCAGGATGTTGCAAGAAAGGCCTGGGGGAAACTTTGCATTGTGCGGAAGCTGGCATCCACGAAGTGGGGAGCCAGAGCAGACATGCTCCGATCACTGTTTTTAGGAGCAGTCCGATCACAGATAGACTCCAGCCTACCTGTGCAAATTTATGGCTCTAGGACTGCTCTTGAACAACTTGATAAAATACAGTCCCAAGCACTAAGATTTGTCTGTGGAACCTTTAGGACAAGCACAGTAAATGCTGCTGAAATATTGGCTAATGTAGGTCCACTGAACTTTAGTACGGAAAGGTCAGTACTGACCCGCTTTGAGCGGTATAAAAGGCTGAATGAATACCTCCCAGCTAGAAAACCAGTGGATGGTTGGAGATGCAGAAGACGTATTCAGATGCAGTCTTTTATGCATCATGCCACTAGACTATCTGATAAAGCTGGCCTCTCCACCAACCGACAAAACATTCAACGTTTTCATCCCCTTCCCCCTTGGTGTCGCCCAACGACCCCAGACATACGCTTGAAAATAGTAAACCCTAATGCCACTAAGCAAAGTCGTTCATCTAACGACCTTCAAATTTTAGCATTGGAGACCATTAATACCTTCAAGCCCAGTGCTATTTTTTGCATACACTGATGGGTCGGTATCGATAGATTCTGGAAGAGCAGGCTATGGAGCCTACATCGACTTTCTTGGCTCTCACTCAGTCAAAATCTTTGGACCATGTGGTAGTTTTTGCAGTTTCGATGCGGAGACCATGGCAGTCTGTGAAGCCTTAAAAGTAATTGACTCTCAACTCGGCGAGGGACATTTGAGGGCAACACAGATTGTTGTGGTCACTGTCTCAAAAGGCTTTGCAAAGCCCCGGACCATGGCCTCCCAATATCGACACTGTCATCATGGCTTCACACAACATAAAACAACGCTATGGCACCCCTGTAATAATGCAGTGGGTACCGAGTCACATAGGTGTGACTGGCAACACAATTGCAGACTCTTTGGCCCACCAGGGAGTGCAAATTCCACCCACTGAACAGGCTGTAAGTTTTCATCATGCTCTGCTATAATTAAAAAACAGAAACGGAAAAGTGGTTTGAGTGCTGGGACAAGTCCCAAAAAGCCCGTGGAGTCTGGGAGCGCATGAGGCGCCATGACCGCACTTTCCCGTGGTGGAGGCTGTCCAGGCCTGAGCAAGCTATTATAGCACAGTGCAGGACAGGCCATTGTCCTGTTGGCTCATATTTCTCGCGGCTATGGCCAAATTTTGATTCACGGTGCCCCCGCTGCGGGGAGGAAGAGGAAACCGTGCCTCATATTCTGTTTGACTGCCCCAGACTTGCTAACATCCGTCTAGACAGGTCTGAAAAACAAAAATTCTCGACATGTATGACGACATTTATGCACTACGCAAGACAGCAGGGTTTCTGTCCAGGGCTTTTGCAAGAGAGGATTTGACTTTGAGCCTCTCAAGCCCTCACTCAAATGGAGTTTGATGATGATGATGATGTATATTTTATAAATATATTTCACTTAGTGATACCGAAAATACACAAGAAATAGTCTTTCTTTGTTCACTTATTGTAACATTAACTCCCTTACATTTATGTAATTGTTTTAGAATTGGTGTATTTTTATGAAGGAAACGTTTGCATAATTAATTTTATAAACTAAAAGGTTTGCTTTCAGAAAACCAAAAGTAACCGTTGCACCTAAACTTTTCAAACAGCATCGCATGGTAAATAATATTTTTGTATTTTACTTCTTGTTTTCGAGATCTGAGTGTGACAGATGATATTTTGCACAAACCTAATTGCGGCTTTTCCCCTTACGGGCGGCGCTAAAAATTAAAAAAATTATTTTCAAACACGTTTGCATGTAATAAAGAGCAACATTCAAATTTAAATATATAATATCCATATCCTATAGGAAAATGAAGAAAAATACTCAACGCATAACAACTGGATTCATACTGCTCATGCTCGCAACTTTACCAAACGTTACAAAAATAATGAATAGAAATAGGACAAAAAAAATGTCCGGGTAGTCCGGGTTACACGTGTGTTTGCATTTGCATTTTTTTAAAGCTCAGTGTGAGTTTCTGTTCGTGTGTGCAGGTATGCGTGTGTGTGTGTGTATTTGATAATTGGCTTTCTATAAAAATAAACCAAATCATGTGACTAAACATGACAAAACATGTAACTAAACATGACTAAACATGTGACTAAACATGTGACTAAACATGACTAAACATGTGACTAAACATGACTAAACATGTGACTAAACATGTGACTAAACATGTGACTAAACATGACTAAACATGTGACTAAACATGACTAAACATGTGACTAAACATGTGACTAAACATGACTAAACATGTGACTAAACATGTGACTAAACATGACTAAACATGTGACTAAACATGACTAAACATGTGACTAAACATGTGACTAAACATGACTAAACATGTGACTAAACATGTGACTAAACATGACTAAACATGTGACTAAACATGTGACTAAACATGTGACTAAACATGACTAAACATGTGACTAAACATGACTAAAAATGACTAAACATGTGACTAAACATGACTAAACATGTGACTAAACATGTGACTAAACATGACTAAACATGACTAAACATGACTAAACATGTGACTAAACATGACTAAACATGTGACTAAACATGTGACTAAACATGTGACTAAACATGACTAAACATGTGACTAAACATGACTAAACATGACTAAACATGTGACTAAACATGACTAAACATGTGACTAAACATGTGACTAAACATGACTAAACATGACTAAACATGACTAAACATGACTAAACATGACTAAACATGTGACTAAACATGACTAAACATGTGACTAAACATGTGACTAAACATGACTAAACATGTGACTAAACATGTGACTAAACATGACTAAACATGTGACTAAAAATGACTAAACATGTGACTAAACATGTGACTAAACATGACTAAACATGTGACTAAACATGACTAAACATGTGACTAAACATGTGACTAAACATGACTAAACATGTGACTAAACATGTGACTAAACATGACTAAACATGACTAAACATGTGACTAAACATGTGACTAAACATGTGACTAAACATGTGACTAAACATGTGACTAAACATGACTAAACATGACTAAACATGTGACTAAACATGACTAAACATGACTAAACATGACTAAACATGTGACTAAACATGTGACTAAACATGACTAAACATGACTAAACATGTGACTAAACATGTGACTAAACATGTGACTAAACATGTGACTAAACATGACTAAACATGTGACTAAACATGTGACTAAACATGTGACTAAACATGACTAAACATGTGACTAAACTTGAGACTAAACATGTGACTAAACATGACTAAACATGTGACTAAACATGACTAAACATGTGACTAAACATGTGACTAAACATATGACTAAACATGTGACTAAACATGTGACTAAACATGTGACTAAACATGTGACTAAACATGTGACTAAACATGTGACTAAACATGGCTAAACATGTGACTAAACATGGGACTAAACATGTGACTAAACATGTGACTAAACATGTGACTAAACATGTGACTAAACATGTGACTAAACATGTGACTAAACATGTGACTAAACATGTGACTAAACATGACTAAACATGTGACTAGACATGACTAAACATGTGACTAAACATGTGACTAAACATGTGACTAAACATGTGACTAAACATGACTAAATTTGTGACTAAACATGACTAAACATGACTAAACATGTGACTAAACATGACTAAACATGTGACTAAGCATGTGACTAAACATGTGACTAAACATGTGACTAAACATGTGACTAAACATGTGACTAAACATGTGACTAAACATGACTAAACATGTGACTAAACATGACTAAACATGTGACTAAACATGTGACTAAACATGACTAAACATGTGACTAAACATGACTAAACATGTGACTAAACATGTGACTAAACATGTGACTAAACATGACTAAACATGTGACTAAACATGTTACTAAACATAACTAAACTTGTGACTAAACATGTGACTAAACATGTGACTAAACATGTGACTAAACATGTCTAAACATGTGACTAAACATGTGACTAAACATGTGACTAAACATGACTAAACATGTGACTAAACATATGACTAAACATGTGACTAAACATGTGACTAAACATGTGACTAAACATGACTAAACATGTGACTAAACATGTGACTAAACATATGACTAAACATGTGACTAAACATGACTAAACATGTGACTAAACATGTGATTAAACATGTGACTAAACATATGACTAAACATGTGACTAAACATGTGACTAAACATGTGACTAAACATGTGACTAAACATGTGACTAAACATGTGACTAAACATGTGACTAAACATGACTAAACATGTGACTAAACATGTGACTAAACATGTGACTAAACATGTGACTAAACATGACTAAACATGTGACTAAACATGTGACTAAACATGTGACTAAACATGTGACTAAACATGTGACTAAACATGTGACTAAACATGTGACTAAACATGTGACTAAACATGACTAAACATGTGACTAAACATGTGACTAAACATGTGACTAAACATGTGACTAAACATGACTAAACATGTGACTAAACATGTGACTAAACATGTGACTAAACATGTGACTAAACATGACTAAACATGTGACTAAACATGTGACTAAACATGTGACTAAACATGACTAAACATGTGACTAAACATGTGACTAAACATGTGGCTAAACATAACACAAAATGACATAAGATGACGTAAAAGTTTGGCATGAGATGACATGACAAGAAATAAAGATGCCATAACTTGACATACATGACAAAAGACCTACCATCACATTGTTTCAAATAGATATAGTCGCCATCTTCAGGATAATGTGCATCGGCTGTTGTCTTGTCGGCGAATCTACATCCGACATAAAAAATATAGGCCCAACATTCAGAGTCTGCCAGGCATTGATTGGCACATTCCTTGGAAAGAAGAAATGATAGTATCCGATTTGTAAATGTGTTATCATGTTTTAAAACTGTTTTTCATTCAACTTTATAACTCATGGAAATTACGAGGCCATCTAAAAAAATCAATAATCTAATTATTGGCACTAAACAGCAGACGCCGGACTAGTAATATCTAATCCTTTCTTTACCTTTACTTACCTATCTCTTAGTCTGTTGGATCGTTGGAGCACCTTGCAAGATTCGTCGACCGACTTTCTCCATTCCTCTCTGTCTATCGCCTTAGTTAGTACCTCTTTCAATGGCAGGCCCGTCCATTATTTTATGTTGTCCTCCCATCGCTTTCTCTGTCTCTTCTTCTTTTTCCTGGTACTGTTCCCTGAAGGAAGGTCTTTGCAAGCTCCGAAGACCTTGTAATATGACCATAGGTTTTTAACTTGAGTTTTATTTACGATAGTTAGCAGGTCATCATGGATTTTAATCGCTGCAGTAACCCTGTCTCTAATCTTTTGGTTTGTGATGCGGTCTAGGATCCTTCTGTAGCATCTCAATTCAATTTCTAGGATCCTCCTCTCTAGCTCTGCAGTCAGCGTCCAAAACTCACAAGCATATAAAAATGTGGCCATGACCAGCGAGCGCACCAGTCTGATTTTAGTGCCGAGGGCTAAGCCTTTGTGATACCATATTTTTATGTTTCAATGGTTGCTAATAAAAACGACAGCTTCTTTGTAAAATTGTATCAAAATAGATAGACAGATAGATAGATAGATAGACAGACAGACAGACAGATAGATAGATATATAGATAAATAGATAAATAGATAGATAGATAGATAGATAGATAGATAGATAGATAGATAGATAGATAGATAGATAGATAGATAGATAGATAGATAGATAGATAGACAGACAGATAGATAGATATATAGATAAATAGATAAATAGATAGATAGATAGATAGATAGATAGATAGATAGATAGATAGATAGATAGATAGATAGATAGATAGATAGATAGTCGTAACAGTACAGACTGGGCATTTCTTCATCTGTTCTCAGATCGAAAAACTATTTTCAAAAGGGGTGGCGGGGAAGCGAACAAAATTAGGGTCAGTTATTCATTGTACCACTGGGGCTCAGAACAGAACGGCCTTGCCAGTATTATTATTGTTTTATAATACTTGAACTAGCTTATTCTGTAAGAAGAAGGAGCACTTGTACAAATTTGTTCTAGTGTAAGGAGTAAGAAAAGTGCCTCTTCAAATCTATTACTGTATCATTTAACGTTACAACATTACAGTATCTTCAATTGTTATTTGTTTAATGTTTATTAGTTCAGAATCCCAAACGTACAATAGACTGTTGTGTCATTGGATTTCAGTCAGAAATAATTAGTGCATTTTAATAACCACACCCTGACAGCGCTGTCATATACAGATTGTGGCTCTATGTACATTCATTAAAATATTTCTTGATTACATAATACTTACAATGTCAGAACCATAATTTTTCTCTATCAAGTCGGCTTCTCTCATGTAAGTGTCACTCATTTTTTGCAAGCTGCATTGCCCTGGGAATAATGGACGAAACAGCTTTAAAGTTTAGACGTGAAGTATTAAACAAACAATATAATTTTATGCAAAGATTATATATATATATATATCACATAGATGTGACTGGCAACACCCAAGCAGTGGGCACCAAGTCACATAGGTGTGACTGGCCACTTGTAACACTCTTGTTGACTATTGCCCTTGGTACGATAAAAATGTGTGAAACTGTTCAAAGATAAAAAGAGTGTGTGTGTTATTAAAAGACCTACTTTAAAAGCACACGCAAACGCAAAGACTCACCTTTAGTCAAGTCTATAAAGCACAGGAAGCACATCAATGTAGAAAGTAAACTACTCCCGGTAGACATGTCAGTCAGGGGAAGTAATGACGACCTCCTACTTGTGCTGTTCTTCTGGAAAGAGAAGTGGATTTGGAGTCGATACAGAGAGGAATATCGTTTTCACTGAAAGTTAAACCTCATCTGTAAACAACTATGAAGAGACCATTGCATATTTCATCCTTAGACATCCAGAAGTTTTGAGTAAAGGGAGACAACGTTTTTAACCATTTCTTTAACCCGTTCAACCCTTTAAAAAAAGCGTAAATTCTATTATGTCACATGAGCGTTTCAACAAATTACAAATCCTTCGTGTAACCAATGTGCCCCCCCCCCCCATCTTCTGTAGGCTTTAATCAGCTCTGCAATTCTATGTCTTTGTGAGGTGCACACAAAACACACGAGAGCGTTGTTGTACGTTACTGCGCTCTATTCCCCTTTACTTCTCTTGATAATAACAGCCGACCATAGGGATGTCACCTTCATCTGAGTCCCCTCCCATGTGGGCATTAAGGGAAACGAAGCCGCAGACAGAGAAGCAAAGAGAGCCCTAAATCATGCACGAGACCTAAAGTGATCTTCTTTGGTGTCTGTGTTTTTATTTCTTACTAGCTGCCTACTCGTACGTCCACCTTGTCATCATCTTAAAACCACAAGCAAACAATTGGCAAAGTACAAAGAAAATACTTTTTAAAAAAAAGTTTGGACCAGTCATGTAATTAAATTTGTAATAGATCTAATCTAACTAGAAATATTTTATACCAATAGTTTTTGTTAAGCACTGTTTCATGCTTTTAGAGCTCTCAATATGCTATGATCCTATCACTTGTCAGGACCAGTTGGAAAGGGTGAGAAAGAACGGAGTATCTGGGCGATCGCTTTTTAAATGTATTTTTAAACAATAGAACAACCTGTTTTCAAACTTGTGGGCTTCTCAAGCCAAGTTGTAACCACTCTACTAGCGAAGAGTCTATGAATATGGAAGGTTTTATAGTTATCTATTGTTTCTATTTCATGTTTGTGCTCACTAAGTCTGAGACGGCAGCCAGGCATATACAAACTTTTGGACGGACAGACAGACACACAGACAGATAGAGTGAGTTGATATAAGTTATGTAAGAAATTAAAATGTATTTCCAGATGAACTTTCGCATGTTAATTAAGCTATTAAAGCCTCTTTCTAATATGGGGGGGGGGAATGATGATTGTTGGAGGAGAGGGGGAGGGGATTAATACGGACCGTCCTAAAGTACCCAGCAATATTTGGCCACCAGGTCAGAATATCAGAAGGTATAAGCTACAAGCTATCCGAATTCATACGAAATGTTCACTTGAAGTTTGATGGCCAGCGATCACTCACAACCTGAGCACAAGGTTCTTCTTGTTTGAATGCGACCAGCGTGAATATTATTATAACCCCCGCCATGCACACCGCCATCCAAGCTAGTGCACAAGTTTCGCACTGTTAGAGACTAGACTGAGAAGGATGTTGACATTAGGAAGAAGACAACAAAGCCCAGATCTAGAGCTTATGAAGAGGCTGAGTTCAAGGCGTTGTTCTATGTATTTGTGATGTCCCGTGGAAATTTATATTGCATAAAGTTGCCTCCCTTAAGTTATTACAATATTATGCAATTGTATACGTGTTAAGAAATTGGTGAATAATGCATGTTTATATTGTAATAACTGAAGTGAGGCAACTCAACGAGACATAGATGTTTATTTACACGACATCACAGGTACACAAAACAACATCTATCTTAGGCACAATCTCTCCATATTGGCTCTTTACTTGGGCGGAAATCGTTCTCCTCTTTTAATGTTGACATCCTTTCCAGACCATTCTATAACAGTGCGCACCTCTGTACTAGCCTGGATGGCGGTGCGCATGGCAGAGTTAAAACACTATTGTAGTCCGTGTTCTACTGGAAGAGAATATGATCGACTGCAAATGTAAATCTTCCTTCATGTTAAATTAATACAAGTAATAATAGGGAAGGGCATATTAAAGTAATTAAAAGAAAAGTTCCCCTTTCAGACGTTGCGATATATGGGGCAGACGATGTCAAGGCCAATTTGTTTCTGTGGCCCACGGTAAACGAGGGTGTCATTTGGCCAGCAAAACGACCAACCACCTTTACTTTTCCCCATATACTCAGGTACTCATTAGACCTGGGGGGGGGGGGAATCAGAGGCGCCCAAAGATCCCAAAATTTTAAATCCCAGTCTTCACCAAGATTCTACCCAGGACTCCCGGTTCAGAAGCCAAGTGCTTTACCACTCAGCCACCGCACCTCGGAGGGCCTATTAAGACGGGAAATAATTATTTTGTTTTTTTTTCTTTCAAGAATCTAAATACAGTTTGTAGCTTTAAAGAATTAAATGAGCCTCTTTAGTAAAGTACCCCCTACAGACCTTGTGATTTCTGAGGCAGATTATGTCATCTGTTTATGTGGCCAACGGTTAACGAGTGTATGGCCAGCACAACGATCAACTGTCAATATGATCCCCCAACAAATGTCAGGTTTACATCAGAGTTGGACGAACTCAAAGGCGCCCTAAAGTCCCGAAACTCGGCATCCCAGTCTTCACCTGTATTCAAACTCGAGACCCCTAGATTCTGAAGCCATTCGCTTAACCACTCAGCCACCACGCACCCAAGATGAGCCTCTTAATACTTCAAGATTTAGCTGTCATTTGTAAAAAAAAAAGTTACCCGAATTGAAAGGTAGACTATTTCGACATGTATTAAAGAACAATTATTGTCCAGCAACTTGTCAACTGGATGTCATTATTTGAAGAAGCAACAGTTCATGAACAAAACAAAAATTTAGAAATTTTGACTTTGAAGAAAAAAACATTTCGGCATGCCGCGGCTGATTGAAAGCCATTTATTCATTTATTTTATAAACGACCATTTTCGTCAAAATTCAGAAATCTGCACAAAGCTAAGACCATAAATGTTTTCATTTAGAATCAAATGTAGGACATTATGTTTCAAATTTCTGGTGATGATATAGCGAAAGCCACCGGTAGGCCCTATTCCCCTAATGAAGAAAAAAAACACATTTAAATATTTTCACTAGACTAAGTTACTAGTTTCACAAATTTCAATATTTTACCAAACACAAACTCACTGGTACCATTCACATATATACTGCATAATAAAATAAATTTAACCAAACACAGTAAATCAAAACGACTGCTACGGAAGAGTATCACATTATGGAAATAAAAGGCTTGAGATATTATAAAGACCATTGTCTGATCCCCCGCCATGGGAATTTTAAGTCAAGTGCATTCGAAGAGGGTGAAGCTTCACTGCACAGTAACACAATGACAAGAGTCGTGTCTCCTGACCGCGTGGGGAGATAACTCCATGAGCCAGCAGTGATATTGTCCTGCTTTTTATGTTGGCTGTTCCTCGTCGTTGAATTTCTTCCCCCTTGCACCTCTAGGAGAAGAAAAAAAGAACAGCGGGGGTAGAAGGAAGAGATTGTCATAGTTTTCAGTTCGAAGAATCCTAAGAGTTATTTCCCCTCAGCGTGACTTTTAAAAAGACATCGCGGTGTTCCCTTTTCAAATGCCACAAAGGGAGGTAACAATACAATTATCATTCCACAGTCTTCAGGAAACATTTACATTATCTCTTAATTCGTTCAGTGTTTGTTTAATGTCTAAGTTTTAAATTATTCAGTGTTTATTTAATGTCTAAGTCATCTGTAGTTCTAATCAATGCATCTCTTAGTCTAGTATCAAAAGTCAATCCTCAGCTTAAAGGCGAATAAATGAATGAAAGGATTATTGTCATTTAAAGTAAAAAAAAAATATATGAAACTAAAGGAGAATAACAAGAACATGTGCAGTACCTAAAGTTTCATGGTATCAATTAAACTGGAATAGTCATGTGATTTAATTTGTAATACATCTAGACTATTCTAGACTAACAACAATAAATCTATGCGATTAGAATTTTTTTTACCAATTGTTTTTGTGTAGCCCAATTTCGTGCTTTTAGCTTTCTCAATGTATTATAACCCTGTCACTGGACCACTTAGGAAAAGGGAGGGGGATAGAAAGGGGTTATCTATGTCAATGTTACTTTAATCGCTTTTTAATGATATAAAGTCACTCTTCTATACGTTAACAAATCTGCCAGCGAATGGCTTATGACAATAGAAAATTGTATAGTTATCTAAATTTAGCTTCAAACTTTAAAGCGGCCACCTACCAAGTATCAATGGGGCCTATTCAACTTATGCACATCAGGCACGTGCAACTTCTTTCCCTTATTTGAGATACCAAACGAAATAATTAATTGCCAATTGTTAATTAACTAATTGGTTAGTTTGTTGTTGTTTTTTACCGATTCTTGTTTTCTAAGGTAAAAGAAATTATTGTGCTAAATGTCAGCGTGATCAGAAATTGGTTGTGGGAAAAATAACGTGTACAAACGTTTACCAGACAGACAGACAGAGTCAGTTGACTTAAGCTTTTTAAAAAGATAAGCGAATTTAATTTTCTCGCAAATTAAATTAATTATAAATCAATATCTCCCTTTAACGACGATTCATTTCTATTAAATTAAAGCAATCGAGAAACAAGCAAAAGGTCAACGACACCTATTTTTTCAGAGCAATGTCTCAAGTCATTGCTCAAAAACCTAGCCACGCAAAGTCTTCTCCATTGTATCGTTCATATTTCCCCACATTTCACACACATGACTAACGACTTAATGTTACAGATTAGGAGCCTAGGGCTCATAACACAGAGCATTTCTCTGTCTTGAGTAGATCATCTTGAGACCAGTGATACTGATGAAGTAGTGGCACAGATCATCTTGAGACCAGTGATACTGATGTAGTAGTGGCACAGATCATCTTGAGACCAGTGATACTGATGTAGTAGTGGCACAGATCATCTTGAGACCAGTGATACTGATGTAGTAGTGGCACAGATCATCTTGAGACCAGTGATACTGATGAAGTAGTGTCACAGATCATCTTGAGACCAGTAATACTGATGTAGTAGTGGCACAGATCATCTTGAGACCAGTAATACTGATGAAGTAATGTCACAGATCATCTTGAGACCAGTAATACTGATGTAGTAGTGGCACAGATCATCTTGAGACCAGTGATACTGATGAAGTAGTGGCACAGATCATCTTGAGACCAGTAATACTGATGTAGTGGCACAGATCATCTTGAGACCAGTGATACTGATGTAGTGATACTGATGTAGTAGTGTCACAGATCATCTTGAGACCAGTGATACTGATGTAGTAGTGGCACAGATCATCTCGAGACCAGTGATACTGATAAAGTAGTGTCACAGATCATCTTGAGACCAGTGATACTGATGTAGTAGTGGCACAGATCATCTTGAGACCAGTAATACTGATGTAGTGGCACAGATCATCTTGAGACCAGTGATACTGAGGTAGTAGTGGCACAGATCATCTTGAGACCAGTGATACTGATGTAGTAGTGGCACAGATCATCTTGAGACCAGTGATACTGATGTAGTAGTGGCACAGAGCATCTTGAGACCAGTGATACTGATGTAGTAGTGGCACAGATCATCTTGAGACCAGTGATACTGATGTAGTAGTGTCACAGATCATCTTGAGACCAGTGATACTGATGTAGTAGTGGCACAGATCATCTTGAGACCAGTGATACTGATGTAGTAGTGGCACAGATCATCTTGAGACCAGTGATACTGATGTAGTAGTGGCACAGATCATCTTGAGACCAGTGATACTGATGAAGTAGTGGCACAGATCATCTTGAGACCAGTAATACTGATGTAGTGGCACAGATCATCTTGAGACCAGTGATACTGATGTAGTGATACTGATGTAGTAGTGTCACAGATCATCTTGAGACCAGTGATACTGATGTAGTAGTGGCACAGATCATCTCGAGACCAGTGATACTGATAAAGTAGTGTCACAGATCATCTTGAGACCAGTGATACTGATGTAGTAGTGGCACAGATCATCTTGAGACCAGTAATACTGATGTAGTGGCTGTGACAAGTCAAAAACTCGCTGTCAGAGTCACTCAAATTTATCACAGCATTAATTATTATTTTTCATTATTTATTTATTTTATTTTAATTATTTCCCCATCCAACCCCTAAATCATTCACCCGCCACACCTTTTCCTCTCTACCAGGCTAGACTTAGTCCACCACCTTGGAGAAAATTAGGCCAGTCCTTTCATTTATCTTCCCTTGACCGGGGCAAAGATACGCTCAGACCTTGATCTTATCGACAGGATGTCTGACAGCCGCGGTTGACACCACCTTGGTTTGAATGCAAGCTAATCCTCCCCCCCCCCCTTTTCTCACGTCTCTCTTTGATCTAAGAGATTACCCTGGTCAACACACCGCGTGATACTCCAAGGTGCGGCTCTTGTCGGATTTCACCCACGTGTAAGATAATTCTTAGCCTAGGACATTTCCGGTGTCCGCCCACACTTTTCAGGCATATATATATATAGTAAACCAACTCAAATCACCCTCTTTTTCTCATTCGAGCTGAGCTATCGAGTCTGGACTATATCACTCATTCTTTCTCCTAGAGGAATACCTGGTGCCTCCCTCAGGTGTCTGCCTATTTGCCTATTGGATCAATCACCTATTTGCTATCAAGAACTACTTGCCTATTGTCTATTTACCTGCCTATTCATTTGCTATTTGCCTACTGGCCTATCTATGTGCTTAGTGCTAATCAGCGCTGCACTTGCCTAGTTGCTATCAAGAATCACCTATTGCCTAGTTACTGGATCAACGATCCATTTACCTGCAGTTGAGCTCAGTGCTATTCAGCGCTGCATTTGCCTGCTGAGATCTACTCAACTCTACCACTTGGCGCTATCGGCATTGCCCGCCTATTCGACAGCCCACCTGTCAAGCTATTAGGTGCGACGTCCCTATAGACCAGATCTGTGTGAGACGTCATAGCTACGCCAACCCTCTGCAACTCACTGGACATATCCTGTCAACTACGCTGCCCACGGCAGATCAGCTCTGCCCGCAGTAACCTTGTGCCCACGGTATCCGGCCACCCGCCATACTGTGCCCACTACAGATACTAGAACTTGGGACTGAGACTCCACAAGAACTATATCGCCGGCGTCCCTCTATCCGCTAGAGCGCCACCTCCAGCTGCAGAACCTCAAGCCAGGACACAGCCAGCTGCGACATCAACAGGATAACCAGCTAAGTCAGAGGACAAAGTGACATACTCTCTTATTATGTGCAAGAGTGATGATTAAACATAGAATATACTAGAGATAGATGCAAACCCTCCCCCTTTTTATTATTATATGTATATTTATGTAAATAAATATCCCTTATTTTAACTTTTGTATCTATCTTTCATTGCCTTGTCTCGTTGCGTGTCTGCTCCCGATTCATATGCTGATAAGTGGGGGTGTGATAGCTTTAAAAATAATCATCCCCTAGACATTAAACGAGCCAAACACACATCAAATTCCCCCACCTGTCACAGTGGCACAGATCATCTTGAGACCAGTAATACTGATGTAGTGGCACAGATCATCTTGAGACCAGTGATACTGATGTAGTAGTGGCACAGATCATCTTGAGACCAGTGATACTGATGTAGTAGTGGCACAGATCATCTTGAGACCAGTGATACTGATGTAGAAGTGGCACAGATCATCTTGAGACCAGTGATACTGATGTAGTAGTGGCACAGATCATCTTGAGACCAGTGATACTGATGTAGTAGTGGCACAGATCATCTTGAGACCAATAATACTGATGAAGTAGTGGCACAGATCATCTTGAGACCAGTAATACTGATGAAGTAGTGGCACAGATCATCTTGAGACCAGTGATACTGATGTAGTAGTGGCACAGATCATCTTGAGACCAGTAATACTGATGAAGTAGTGGCACAGATCATCTTGAGACCAGTAATACTGATGTAGTAGTGGCACAGATCATCTTGAGACCAGTGATACTGATGTAGTAGTGGCACAGATCATCTTGAGACCAGTGATACTGATGTAGTAGTGGCACAGATCATCTTGAGACCAGTGATACTGATGTAGTAGTGGCACAGATCATCTTGAGACCAGTAATACTGATGTAGTGGCACAGAGCATCTTGAGACCAGTGATACTGATGTAGTAGTGGCACAGATCATCTTGAGACCAGTGATACTGATGTTGTAGTGGCACAGATCATCTTGAGACCAGTAATACTGATGAAGTAGTGGCACAGATCATCTTGAGACCAGTGATACTGATGTAGTAGTGGCACAGATCATCTTGAGACCAGTAATACTGATGAAGTAGTGGCACAGATCATCTTGAGACCAGTAGTACTGATGTAGTAGTGGCACAGATCATCTTGAGACCAGTGATACTGATGTAGTAGTGGCACAGATCATCTTGAGACCAGTGATACTGATGTAGTAGTGGCACAGATCATCTTGAGACCAGTGATACTGATGTAGTAGTGGCACAGATCATCTTGAGACCAGTGATACTGATGTAGTAGTGGCACAGATCATCTTGAGACCAGTAATACTGATGTAGTAGTGGCACAGATCATCTTGAGACCAGTAATACTGATGTAGTGGCACAGAGCATCTTGAGACCAGTGATACTGATGTAGTAGTGGCACAGATCATCTTGAGACCAGTGATACTGATGTAGTAGTGGCACAGATCATCTTGAGACCAGTGATACTGATGTAGTAGTGGCACAGATCATCTTGAGACCAGTAATACTGATGAAGTAGTGGCACAGATCATCTTGAGACCAGTAATACTGATGTAGTAGTGGCACAGATCATCTTGAGACCAGTAATACTGATGAAGTAGTGGCACAGATCATCTTGAGACCAGTAATACTGATGAAGTAGTGGCACAGATCATCTTGAGACCAGTAATACTGATGTAGTAGTGGCACAGAGCATCTTGAGACCAGTAATACTGATGAAGTAGTGGCACAAATCATCTTGAGACCAGTAATACTGATGTAGTAGTGGCACAAATCATCTTGAGACCAGTGATACTGATGTAGTAGTGGTACAAATCATCTTGAGACCAGTGATACTGATGTAGTAGTGGCACAGATCATCTTGAGACGAGTGATACTGATGTAGTAGTGGCACAGATCATCTTGAGACCAGTAATACTGATGAAGTAGTGGCAAAGATCATCTTGAGACCAGTAATACTGATGTAGTAGTGGCACAGATCATCTTGAGACCAGTAATACTGATGAAGTAGTGGCACAGATCATCTTGAGACCAGTAATACTGATGTAGTAGTGGCACAGATCATCTTGAGACCAGTAATACTGATGTTGTAGTGTCACAGATCATCTTGAGACCAGTGATACTGATGTAGTAGTGGCACAGATCATCTTGAGACCAGTGATACTGATGTTGTAGTGGCACAGATCATCTTGAGACCAGTGATACTGATGTAGTGATACTGATGTAGTAGTGTCACAGATCATCTTGAGACCAGTGATACTGATGTTGTAGTGGCACAGATCATCTTGAGACCAGTGATACTGATGTAGTGGCACAGATCATCTTGAGACCAGTGATACTGATGAAGTAGTGGCACAGAGCATCTTGAGACCAGTGATACTGATGTAGTAGTGACACAGATCATCTTGAGACCAGTAATACTGATGTAGTAGTGTCACAGATCATCTCGAGACCAGTGATAGTGATAAAGTAGTGTCACAGATCATCTTGAGACCAGTGATACTGATGTAGTAGTGGCACAGAGCATCTTGAGACCAGTGATACTGATGTAGTAGTGACACAGATCATCTCGAGACCAGTGATAGTGATAAAGTAGTGTCACAGATCATCTTGAGACCAGTGATACTGATGTAGTAGTGACACAGATCATCTTGAGACCAGTAATACTGATGAAGTAGTGGCACAGATCATCTTGAGACCAGTGATACTGATGTAGTAGTGGCACAGATCATCTCGAGACCAGTGATAGTGATAAAGTAGTGTCACAGATCATCTTGAGACCAGTGATACTGATGTAGTAGTGTCACAGATCATCTTGAGACCAGTGATACTGATGTAGTAGTGGCACAGATCATCTTGAGACCAGTGATACTGATGTAGTGGCACAGAGCATCTTGTGACCAGTGATACTGATGTAGTAATGTCACAGATCATCTTGAGACCAGTAATACTGATGTAGTAGTGGCACAGATCATATTGAGACCAGTGATACTGATGAAGTAGTGGCACAGATCATCTCGAGACCAGTGATACTGATGAAGTAGTGGCACAGATCATCTTGAGACCAGTGATACTGATGTAGTAGTGGCACAGATCATACTTAAACTTCACTTCGTCCTTCACCTTCACCTATCCGTAATTCTGTTGATCCGTTGGCGCACCACAAATGATCTGTCGACTTTCTTCCTCCATCCTTCTCTGTCTTTTGCCTTAAGTAGAATCTTTCCAGTGACAGGTTTGTCCACTCTTAAATGTTTTTTCCCATCGTTTTCTTTGTCTGGCTTTTCTGCTTTTTTCCTGGTACTGTTCCCTGAAGGAAGGTTCTTGCATACCCAGAGGACCTTGTAATATGTCCAATAAGGTTTATTTTGCGATTTTTTAAAATTATTATTGATTGTGTGACAAAATCGCCATTTCGATCCTGTTCCGATTTTCTAATTGTGATGCGGTCTTTGTATGATCCATCTATATAGTTTTAATTCCATTGCTAGGATCCTCCACTCTAGTTCTGCAGTTCGAAATTCGCAAGCACACAACAATGTGGCCGTGACCAAGAGGCGCATGATATTGGTGTCGAGGACTTTGCCTTTTTCTGTATTAATTATTTTGAGTTTTACAAGTGCTGCTATGGACCTACCTCTGAACACTGGCGAATACGGCAATAGCGATCGCATCACACTCGAATTTTGAGCGAATTTTATAGAGAAGCCTTTAGCTTGGAGACAAACTTAGAGACATTCCTGACTGAATTTAAGCCTTTAGCGAAACCAATCAAATCATAGCTTTCTATCTATCTATCTTTTAGGTCTATTTGTTTTTATTTAGTGCAACTTTCATGCTTATCGCATACTCAGCTCAATCACTTTGTGGACCCTTGTGGGGAGAGAAGGGTGAATCTGGGAGAATGTTTTCTGTGCTGCCTTTTCAAAAGGAAAGAACAAAAAAGAAAGTTGCTAGAATCTGAATCGAGGTCGACGTGCTTGCTACTGAAAAAGCTAAACTCCTTCCATCTACACTGTCACGTGAAAGTGGTTGAGTTTCTTTGCATGTTTTCTGTACACAGTCCACGTTTCTGAGGCATAGAGCAATGTACGGAGGATAGACCCCTAGGTTTGTATTTGTGATGATACCTCGTCTGTTCCAGACATTTTTACCAGTCTGCCATAGGATGCACTTGTCTTGGCGATACGCAGGTCAATCTTTCCGTTTCTGGAGAGTCTGCTGCCAAGATAGGTGAATCTGTCCACAGCATTTATATCATTTCCATTTATCTGGATGCTTGAAACCGAGTAAGCTTTCCCTGGAACAGGCAAATATAAAACTTCAGTCTTTTTTGTGTTAATGGTAAAGCCAAAGTCTGAGCATGCTCTTGAGAAGTCACTGACGATGCTCTGCAGATCGTTTTCAGAGCTGGCATTTAGGGTCAGCAAATAACAGGTCCCAGTTTACTGCTAGTTTTATTTTTGATTTCGCTTTGAGCCTCCTTGGATTGAATAGGCCACCATCAAATCTGTAGGTTAGATTTAAACCGTTGTTCTCTCTATCTGTGAATGCATCTGTCAGCATAGCAGAGAACATGATACTGGACAGCGAGGGTGCTAGGACACAGCCTTATTTTAACCCGTTTAATACTTCGAAGTGCTCTGAAAGTTCTCCATTCCTGAACACGAGCCTTCATGCCATTATGAAATAGTCTCACCATGAATATGAATTTTTGTGAACATCCATACTTTGACATGATTATCCAGAGTTCTTCACTGCTAACAGTGTCGAAAACTTTTGTTAGGTTGACATATATTTAGAAGAGGTCAGCATTTTGTTCTTGGCATTTTTCCAAGAGCTGCCTTGCCGCAAAAATCATGTCAATGGTTCCACGCTCTTTTCTGAAGCCGCGTTGGCTTTCTGGTAGTAGACCATGTTCTAGATTAATGCATGAACCGATTTAGTAGGATGCTTGCGAGGATTTTTCCCAGCAATAGAAAGAAGAGATATTCTTCTGTGATTGTCGCAGATTTCATGTTCGCTTGTATGGATGGACAATTGTGGCATCTTTAAAGTCTTTTTCCCACATAATTAAGAACAGCTCATGAAGTCTTTCAATCAGGGCTAATCCACGTTTTTTGTAGACCTCTGAGGGAACGGAGTCAGCTCCTGGGGTCTTTTCCACTTGCGAGCTGTTGAATGGCAAGATCGGTTTCTTTTAGCGTAAGAGGGGTCATCCATTTTTTTTATTTATTGGTACTTGCTGTAGTCTGTCTATGGCCGCTTCATTTATAATGGAAGGTGTATTGAGAACCTTTTCAAAGTGTTCGGCCGAGCATTTTAGGATTTTTTCCTTATCTGTCAATAGGATTGTCCCATCAGCATTTAGTAGAGGGGATGAGCCTGACTTTGTGGGTCCATAGACCTCGTTTATGGCATGGAAGAAGTTCTTCAAGTCGTGCTTGTCTGCAAGTTCTTGTATTGTTTCCACTTTCTTGCTAAGCCAAGTATTTTGTATTTGGCGTAACTGTTTTTGCACATTTTGCGAATGTTTGTGAATGCATCTTTGGTGGACTGGGAGTTTGGGTTGTTCAGATACAATTTATGGAGCTTGTGCTTTTCATATAATCGTTTTCTGATCTCAGTACTGTTTTCATTAAACCAGTCCTGATGCTTTCTCTCCATAGATCCGAGTATGCTTAATGCTGTGCTATAAATAGCTTCTTTGAATAGTTGCCAGATTTTATCTACATTTCATTCAGCTAAAGGGATGGACTTGAGGCAGTTCTCTATCGCATCTGTATGCTAGTCTGACCGTGTTTAGCCTTTTTAGGGGTTTAGATTTTTGCGGACGACTAACTAAAATTTATTATACAAATCGTGTGATTTCGCTTTTTTTTTATATTTTCCTTGAGGGGATTTCCAGACCGCCCCCTCCCTTTGATTTACCAGTGCACTAGAGTGTTATGTCCCAAGCAAATGTATCATCTTTTTTATCTGCACTGACACCAAGTTCAACCCTCTCAACCATATTTCCCGCGGTCATGTGACACACACAAGCTCCTCAAACACTTGCTTCAACCAGACTTCCACAGGGACCCATAAGTTGGAAACCAAGAGTCTTTTCATAAGACAAACAAAGATCCTGTCTTCTCTCTCTCTCTCTCTCTGTATTTTCATACAATATCTCTTACTTGTTTCTTTACAATACAACGTCTTCTTTGTTAAAAAAAGGATTTGCTTTTGAAAGACTTGGTGTAGTCGTGAAACTAACTTGAATTAAAAAAGATCTTCAGTAATAGAGAGTACAAAGAAACACTCGTAGATCTACTTTTCCCACCGGGCATTTGCACACAAAAATAATTCAACAAAAAAATCCCTTCTATTTTAATTTGTGCTGTGGGGTTGAAAGCTTAAAATGTATGGTTATTAGTACTAGGGGATGGTTTTAACTTTCTACCATTGTAAGTTGACATTTTCTTTTGGTTTTATTGTAATTTTATTTGTCAGTTTTATTACAAATGATGACTATTTAAAATAGATATTCTTACTAACATCTACATATATCAATAATTACTCTATAATTTTTATATGAATTTGTTTTTATATGAAAACCGTTTTCTTACAACAATCAAAGATGTGGCGTCTTGAAAGAAAACAAAATCGTTATTTTCAGTATCTTCATACTTCTTTATACTCCATTTATTAAATGTAACCTTTTGTCAAGACTGATTGTTTAATTTTTTGATTGATTCATGTTTTATCAGGTTCAGATAATAATTGAGCAAAATTTTAACATGATCAGAGAATGGGAAGTGAAAAAAAAAACGTTCCCAATTTTTACCATACAGACAGACAGAGTTAGTTAATGAGCTATGTTAAAAACAATAGCTGACATCTGATATTAGCCCAAACAGAACATAAAACAACAACATGGTTTCGATTTCAGGTTACAGGGCCACTTGTTCTCTGCATTCAAATAACACACTGGATATTCTGACTATTCGAAACATTAAGGAGTCATTCACAACGAAGGTCTAAATGGAGTCATCCAGAAAAAAGGTCACTTTTAATAGATAATGATGGATTAATAATACATTATTTTGTTTGATTTCAAAAATAGAGGAATAAATGCTATTAATAAAGGCTATCTTGCAGAAATTCAGATAAACAACCAAACATTAGACTAAGTGCAAGAATATAAATACCTAGGTACAACCATCAACAACAAACTGAAATGAAGTGATCACTGTCAAAACCTTTCCATCAAAATTTATCAACGGCTGTTCTATCTTAGACAGCTAAGAAAAATTTAAAACAACAAAACAATAATTAAACTTTTCTATACAGCAGCCATCAGCAGTCTAATTAACTTTGCCATTATCTGCTGGTATGATAACTTCACTGGCACAAAGATATAGACCAAATAGAATAATTTAAAAAGCATCATATATCACTCGAACACAGCCACTATCTCCTGAAGAACATTTTTATGAAAGATGCCTTTCCGATACACAGAGGTTTTTAAAAGACAGCCTGCACTCACTAAACCACTGTTACATCAGATCTGGACAAAGTGGTCGTCTCCTTTTAATTAGGAGTCTAATAAGTCTAATTCATAAAACGCTTGTTGTATGTATGTGTTTCGTGTGTGAATGTTGTTCGTATTTGCAATTGTTACAGTAGTTATGCTGAGGTGGTTAATTGTAGTCAAACTAAAGTTTCCTTTGTTTGGACAAGTAAACATTCTCTTCTCTCTTAATGAGAGATGTGGATTTAGTCCCCTCATTACATTGGAACACTTTTTTCTTTCTCTCACTTGCCATTCACGGTTCAAATAGACATTTGGCAGAACTAGTCTAGTCAATAACACTACACGAATCCTTCCAAACAATATCCAGTTAGTTCATCACTTAGTTATAAATTAATCAATTTTGTTGTACAGAACAGAAAACAAATTTTCAGATAAATGGCAGTAATTAGCGGTTATTTCCCCTTAGATAAGCTTTCGTTTTAAAGAAGTATTTTTTTTTTCAATTGCTTGTTATAAATCCTGTCATCTATCCACTTTTAGTGGAAAACGTAATTGATATTTTTAGCTTTTTATATGATAATTTTGTAGGATATTGTTTTATTGTTTAAAATTAAACTATAGTATACGCCGCTATTTAGCAGGGCCGACCTTAGACCACTGCAACCTATGCGACCGCTGTGGACCCCGCACTTTCATAGGACCCGCGCTAATTCTAGGTGTATAAATTATTAAATTAAAACATTTGATAACTTATAACATATTTCCCACGGCCTCCTGTCGATTTACCAAGAGCTCCTGGAAATCTCCTGAAATTGCAAAATATACGAAAAAGTCCTTGAAATATCCGGAAATTATTAAAAATCTTTTGAAAACTCATACAAATCTCCTGAAATATATACACAAAAAGTGTCAATTTGGGTGTCATTCAATATGGAAAACGCCAACCCTACACGAGTTTTAAAAAACGGCATTATGTAATACCCGTAATTGTGGAATCTAGTGAAAGAAGCTTCTCGCGACTAAAACTAATGAAGAATTACTTGAGGTCAACAAATCTCAAAGATACTGTTACGTTCTCTCTCTCCAAATCATCAGGCCTTCCGTAAACACTGCTAAAACTCAACACAACACATCAACACATCAAGAACTTGACAACAAGAGCTCCACTATATCGGGTACTTTAATAATGAGTGAATAAGTAGATAACAGCCAATACTAGACAATTGGCATCAAACACATCAACAACTGAATTGTCACTCTGTACATCACCGTACAAAACTCTACTGTCTCTCTTTCTGGACTTGTACATCAACACATGAGGACTCGACCAGGACCGACTTCATAGCCGACTAACAGTCCCGGTCTCGACGCTCTCCGGTCTTGAACTGCCGCTTTCCAACACACTGTCACTCGTACACGCAGGCTTTCGATCACATGACCATAACATTGGTCATATTTGCGTGTAATCGTGTAATCGTAGTACTGTCCCTTGTCCATGGCCCCGCTGACCTGAGTGATTCACGTGTGTGTCAGCTGAGCCTGAGTTAACCCTTTTGCGCCGCCAATAGGGTCGTAACAATACATTGAAACATTTTGTAATTCCTGCTATTGAGAGTGATTTATGTAGGAAATAAAAGTTTGATGATATACACAATGGTTAAGTCCGGCCCTGCTATTTAGTGACTGGTGAATACTACTTCTTCTCCCCCCTCTTTTTTTCCCTCTTAAATTACGTAGGGTAACTCTAGTCCGTCGACTTGCAAAAATAATAGAGTGATCTTTCCATTACGTGGTGTCCAAACTCTAGAGCCATAAAGAGAATTGGATCTATATTATTCTATATACATAGATTTGTACAATATGACCCAAGACACGAGGAACGTTTACTAGAAGCAGTTTATGAGGTTGATACTTGTATAGATGTATATATATATATATATATATATATATATATATATATATATATATATATATATATATATATATATATATATATATATATATATATATATATATATATATATATATGGCTCCTTCTGTCTCAGAAGACAATGGATACGCCCAGATGAGTCACTGGCTTTGGCTGACTGATCAGGGATTCTTCCATCTGGCATGAGAGTGACATGACCAAGCCAGCGTAGTCTTCTCTGTTGAAGGAGAGCATAGATGCTGTGCATGTTGGCTCGTGTTAAAACTTCCTGGTTGGTGACACGATCCCTCCAGGAGATGCACAGTATGTGTCTCAGGCAGCGTAGGTGGAAGCTATTTAATCTGTGTTCTTGACGCATGTCAGTTGCCCAGCTCTCACTGCCATAAAGAAGCCTGCTCAGAACGCAGGTATTGTAGACCAGGATTTATGTTGCCGTATTCAATTTGTTATTTTCCCACCCACGCTTGGAGAGTTTTGCCATTGCCGCAGAAGCCTTTCCCATTCTTTTTGTCAGCTCAGTGTCTAAACCTAGTTTGTTGGCTATTGTTGTTATACATATTCCTAGAAATTTAACAGTTGATGTATATCGCTGAGAAGAGAATGACTAGCTCCTTGGCTACACGGGGAACACTTAAGTTTGGCCGTAATAATCGTTCAAACTAGATTCAACATCAGTTTTGAAAGGATTATCGCGTTCTCAAAGGGACTGTCGTGTTCGGGCATTTCCGAATGTAAGGTTTTATTGATTCAGGAGTTGAATAAATTAATGTTCGGTAAAAGTTTGCACCTCGTCTTCTAAGTCTAGATTTAAAGCCTTATCATTGGAGTTATTCAATAATAAAAAAAAACATGGTTTATTCAGCAATAGTCATAATGTACCGATTATGCAATATCTGGGTAAATTTGAGATTGATTCAAGATTATTAAAAGAATACCTAAGCTTTACTAATATTTTTCATGTAAATCTAATATACATTACATCTAAATCTAGATCTTAGAAGAGTCCTAATTCAGAAGTCTAGGTCTAGAGTCTAGTGTTAGATCTAGATGCCCATATAATAATTATTAATTTTTAAACACTCAACTCTGCCTTGCCCGCTGGCCGATTTGTTAACGACGTCAGTCTTTCAATCGATTAAAATGGGTAATCAGCTTACTGTATAGGTTCAACAAAATGAATTTCTATTGGGAAAAGTGGATAAAGCTGATGGGGGGGTGACACCCTAGCTTGGCGCACCTTTTGACACCGCCCCTAGTGATGCCACTGCATATAAACACGCCTGAGCGTCAGTTGTTATTACAATAATTATTTTCTATGTTCTTGACAGTTATCAAGATAGTAACACACACTAACTAATGTCACATCTTTGTACCCAATGTCATAAAAATTACTTTTTAAAAAAAACAACACAATGCTTTCTTTATACAACTTACAGAGCAATAATTTTGTCCTTAATAACTAACGAATTTTAATTTTTAAAAGAAAAAGGAACATGTTTAACCCTCAACATTAATGTATGAAACTCTTGAATAATAAAATGTTCAAATACCCAAAGACGTAGAGTCCGTACGAGATCCAAATATTTTCTCGTTCTGTAGCCAAATAGGAAATTATTTCTTTTTTTACTTCGAAAAATTATAACGGTTAAATTAGAGTTTTACCAGTCTGGCCAATGAGCTAGTAATTCGATATACATTTATTGTTAATTTCTAGGAAAATCTTGAGCCGTTTTCGAGATCCGTGTCCAGGTTTTAGGTTCCATCCACCATGAAACTATGACTGTAAAAAGGTTGTAAAAAGATAGCCTACATGTATTTATTCCCTATAGCACATTAATATCTCCATAACATAAACAAACTCACTATAACTTACCTTATTGTAGTTCGCAATTAAAATACACACAAACTGAACAGATATTTGTTTATTAAATTAACTAAAGAATTTGGGTAAATATAATCCTTTATATAGACATCCAAAGTTCCATAACTGCAAGACTTGAACACAGGAGTTGCCTGATTTGACGACAAACATTTCAGCCAATGAATTCAGAGATTTCTATTTAGTAGCCTCAAACGTAAGATTTTAAATTCATCTCTTTAAAAAAAGTCTGCATGTATGTGTGTGTACAATGTGTTTGAATGTACGCATGTGTCTGTGTGTAATGGCGTGTGTAGAGGGCGGAGCTTGGCAAGCTACTCTCAATCTGTGAAAGACCGTCATTTCTTTGTATGTAGCTCTATGACAGTCGAACGAGATAAAGCTACTGCATTCACTGGGCCCCAGTGCATTGTTTGAATGTTGACTTTGCCCATTGCAGTGGTGGTCGCCAGTGAGCCGGGGCACGCGACCAGACTAGACAACAAGTCAAAGAAATATGAAGTTCTTTGATCTAAAGGTAAATACGAAATTCGCTTTGCCTGTGTTGGAATCGGGTTGAAAAAAAAAATCTACAACTATTTAGGTCATAAAAGTGAAATACAAAAATGTAAAAAAAAAAAAAAAAAAAAAAATCTGTAAAAATCGGTCAAACAACTTTACCTGATTATACTGAAGTTGATGTAACTTAATCTACTATATATTTACGAAATACCAATTACTCATTGATCACGAAATCTTTTAAACTGTTGTACGTATCCGCATGAAATTTTGTAAACAGGTTTCTTTTACTTTCTAGATGCTTGCTAAGAATGATTATTGACAGAATGTCACCTTGAGGCCGCTATTCGCGAAAAACCTCAAGCTTTCTATCAAACCTTTGTATTTTATTTTCGGTATTTCCCAAAAAGGCCACAGTCTAATTAGCAAGCATAAGTAGAAATGTGTCACAAATTCAGTATTTAAAAAAAAAAAATTATTTTATTTTTCTCCAAGCCTACACATTAAAAATAAGCCTCATCTCATTTCCATTTCCTTTTAGAGGCATCTAAATAAAAAAGAAAACTAACACTAATAGCGTCTTTTTTTTAGAGAGAGAGAACGAGAGAGAGAGAGAGAGAGAGAGAGCAAGTAACACTGTCAAAAAAAAAATCCTAACAGCATTAAAAAGATAAAACTAGATCTATTGTCATTTCTCTACATTCAAGGCGAGGGAAAAATACGATTATTTAATAAATTATTTTCTCCCTTTTATAGAGAACAAAATTTGGGTCTTTGGAAAATGCATTTTTAGCGGCCCCCGTAAGGGGAAAAAGCCGCTATTAGGTTTTTGCAAATTGTCCGTCTGTCACATAGAAAACTAAAAGAGAAATGAAAAATATTAAAATATGCGATGCGGCTTGAAAAGTTTAGGAGCAACGGCTACTTTTGCTTTTCTAGAAGCAAACCGTTTAGTTTATAAAATTAATTATGCGAGCGATTTTTTTCATAAAAATGCACCTATTCTAAAACAATTACATAAATGTAAGGGATGTAATGTTACAATATGTTAACAAAGAAAGTCAATATTTTGTGTATTATCGGTATCACTAAGTGACTTGGACATTTCATAAAAGCAAGAAATAATATTATCCAATTTGTAATTGTGTATTAATTTTTAGCGGCCTTCGTAAGGGAAAAAGCTGCTACTAGGTTTGTGCTAAATGTCCGTCTGTCAGTCTGTCACAATCAGATCTCAAAAACTAGAAAAGAAATTTAAAATATTATTTTACCTTTACCTATCCCTTAGTCTGTTGGACCGTTGGGGCACTAGGCAAGATTTGTCGACCGTCTTTCTCCATTCCTCCCTTTTTTTTTGCCTTGTGTAGAATCTCTCTCAATGGCAGGCCCGTCCATTCTTTTATGTTTTCCTCCCATCGCTTTTTCTGTCTGCCTCTTCTTCTTTTCCCTGGCACTATTCCATGAAGGAAGGTCTTTGCGAGCCCCGTAGATCTTGTAATGTGGCCAAAGGTTTTAAGCTTTCGTCTGTTTACAATAGTTAGCAGGTCGTCATGGGGTCCAATCGCTACAGTAACCTTGTCTCTGATTTCTTGGTTTGTGATGCGGTCTTTGAATGTGATGCCTAGAATCCTTCTGTAGCATCTCAATTCCATTGCTAGGATCCTCCTCTCAAGCTCTGCATTCAACGTCCACGACTCGCAAGCATATAATAATGTGGCCATGACCAGAGAGCGCATCAGTCTGATTTTGGTACCGAGGGCTAAGCCTTTATCTTTCCATATTATTTTTAGTTTTGAAAGGGCTGCTGTGGACTGTGCTATTCGGGCCAATAGTTCGGGTTTTGTTCCCTCATCTGAGACAATAGCTCCGAGGTATTTGAAGCTGTTAACACTAGTTAGCTTTTCACCTCCAATATTGATTCCTCTTTTAAAGCCCTGATGGCTATTGGTCATAATATGAGTTTTTTCGGCATTTATTTGCGTGCCATATGCTGCGGAAGTCTTGTCACCAGGTCAGCTAGTTCTTCTTCTGTCCCTGCTAGGCCGTCAATGTCATCTGCGAAGCGCAAGTTAGTAATTCTTCTTCCTCCAATGCTAACAGTACCTTCATAGCCCTCGAGGGCATCTTCCATTATCCTTTCAAGGAAGATATTGAAGAGTGTTGGTGACAGTAGGCAGCCTTGTCTTACTCCAACTGTGGTTTTGAACCAGTCCCCAATATTATTGTTGAAGTACACCGCACTGGTGGCATCCTTGTAGAGGTTCTGGATAACTTTGATTATGTTTTTATTAATGTTGTACTTTTGCACTGTCGCCCAGAGTGCTACTTGCCATACTCAATCAAAAGCTTTCTTGAAATCAATTAAGACATGGAAAAGATTCTCTTGGTGTTGGAGATATTTCTCACAGAGCATTCTGAGGTTTAGGATTTGTTCTGTTGTGCTGCGACCTTGTCTAAAACCTGCTTGTTCTTCTGATATGATGTTGTCTACGACCGGTTTTAGCCGGTTTAATATGATTTTTAACAGTACTTTGCTGGGATGACTTATGAGGCTGATGGTGCGATAGTTTTGACAGAGTTGTAAGTTGCCTTTCTTTGGAAGGGTTATTATGAGTGATTGGGTCCAGGGTTTGGGCCATTCTCCTGATTGCCAGATCTTGTTGCAAATCATATAGAGTTCGTTTATCATAGTTTCTCCTCCCGCCTGAAGAAGTTCACCAGGAATGTTGTCAACTCCGGCAACTCTGGTCCCCTTCCAACCCCTAAATCTCTCACATGTGGCTCCAAGCGCCTAGCCCTGGAAAACCGCTTCAGCTGGCGGACTAAACCATGTGAGGGGGTGGTGATAACATGGCACCACTGAGCGAAAGGCCTTCTAGACTAAGGTCACCGGCTAGGGCGGAAGATTGCCAGGATGGACTACAACGGCCACGTGTTCAGGACCAAGGCGATCCACCTAATTGGAGGCATTCGGCTGTGGTCAGCATGGAGAGGGATGGGCGCCGCCATGCAAGCAACTAGCCCTCGTTACACCAAATGAGATGATGACCGTTAATAAACCCATACCGCTCGGCCGTCGCTTGGGTTACCAAGGGCCGCGCCTACCGTTACAGACCAGGGCGGGGGTGAGAAGTATACTACTGGTCCATGCAAAACTAAAATAAATACCAGAAATAAAATCACCATAGGAACATGGAATGTGAGATCACTAAGAGACGAAGGAAAAGTTGAAGAGCTCACACATGAACTTAACCGACTCCGTTTCAACATCATAGGACTCTCTGAAATGCGCTGGAAAAACATAGGGGAAACAACAACAGAAGATGGCCATAAACTGTACTACAGTGGACTACCAGATGTTCACGAACAAGGAGTAGGATTTCTTGTACACAGGAACTACAACAACTGCGTTGTGAATTGTTACCCTATATCCAGTCGACTCATCTCCATACGTTTAAAGGCATCACCCTTCAATATCACCATCATTCATATGATGATGAGGCAGTAGAAGAGTTTTATGATCAATTACAGGAAGTGGTCAATAAGGTCCCGAAAAAGGACATCCTTGTTGTACAAGGAGACTGGAATGCCAAAGTAGGAAGTGACTACTACCAAACCTGGAAAGGCACTTGTGGAAAATACAGTAACCTCTCAACCAATGAACGAGGTCAAAGACTTTTAGAATTTGCGAAATACAATAATCTCTTACTGGCTAACACACTAGGATGCCACAAAAAATCGCGTATAAACACATGGCGCAGTTCGAACGGAGAGCACCACAACCAGATCGACTATATCATGGTGCAACAGCGTTTTAAGACAAGCATCAATACTGCCAAAACAAGAAGTTTTCCTGGAGCTGACATTGGAAGCGACCATGACCTTGTTATGATGACCCTTAAAGTACACCTAAAAAAGGTAACAAAACAAGGACCTACCAGGATAAAATTAGACTTGGACAAGCTGAAAGACCCCCAAGTAGCTGCCATATTCGAGGCACAAGTAGGACGACGCTTTGCAGCCCTCAATATCCTGGACTCCAATGAGCAGGATATCGATACGCAAGTCAATATGCTAAACACAGCAGTCACAGATACAGCCCTGGAAATATTAGGGAAGCTCCACCCGCTCAAAAAACCCTGGGTAACAGAGGATATACTCCAACTCTGTGACAAGCGACGGGAGCTTAAAGGGAAAAAGCTGTCCGACCCAAAATATGTCCACGAATACAAAAGCGTCAACAAACGGATTAGAAAGGGAATGAAAGAAGCGAAGAAAAAGTGGATAGAGAATAAGTGTCAAGAAAAGGAACAGGGACTTAATAGGAACAATAGCAAAAAAGCGTACCAATTAGTAAAGGACCCACTACCTCAAAGCATGGAAGAACCAACACAATACAAGACAAAAACAACAAATGCTTAACCGAGGACAAAGATGTGTTGAAAAGATGGACGGAATACTGTTCAGAGTTGTATAACTTTGAAATCTCAGGAGATTCAGAGATACTAAATGTCCCGGCAGTTTCCAACATTGACGATTATCCGATTCTTCGCTCGGAAGTAGCAGCAGCAGTAAAAGCCCTGAAAAAGGGAAAATCAGCCGGAGTTGACAAAATATTATTACACCACGCGTTGAGGCTTTCCAAGTTTAGGTGCAACGGCTACTTTTTGTTTTCTAAAAGCAAACCGTTTAATTTATACAATTAAGCTATTTTTTCATAAAAATACACCAATTCTAAAACAACACATAAATGTAAGGGAGGTAATGTTACAAAATGTTAACAAAGAAAGAGACAATATTTTGTGTATTTTCAGTATCACTAAGTCAAATGTATTTATAAAAATGTTCAAGAAATGTTCACAACAAATATAAATATTTGTTAAAAGTGGTTTAACTGGTCTGTTAACTGGTGTGCTAAAATTTAAAGAAAACATTTATGTTTGTTTATAAAGGCCAAGAATGCACTGTTTATGTAAATATTACGCACATTTTTTAAAATGGACTTTTTATACAGCGACCTTCGTTTAGTAGCGTGACAAGCATCGGCAATACATAGAACTTTTCAATTCCCTCAAAATTTTTACAATATTCAGATTTTATTTATTTTTTGTTTAGTGCTCCCATCAGAATAAAAGACGCTTATTTTCTGCCCTTTGTCTGTTGGTCCGTTTCTCCGTCACGTTTAGATTAAAAAAACAAACAACAAACTAAATGCTATTGAAAATCTGATTTATCCTTTAATGTTCCTTCAGAAAGAGTTTATAAAAAAGTATATGAAAATTAAACACCTAACCCAAAAAGTAAGCAAACAGCTGCAGAGTGAATACATAAACAAATGTAATATCTAAAGATAACAACAAAAACCTATGGGCATACCTATGGGCATACATTTAGTCTAAGAAAATGGAAACAACAGGCATGACGGACAGACAGACTTACAGACAAAACAAACAAACAAAATTCGTCTTTAATTCTTATATATATACATACATACCTATTTAGTATAACTAGAATGAAATGCTAAAATAACTTGACGCACCAATATCTATGAACCCTCGAGAGCCTGCACGTATTGATAAAGACATTTTAGTCTAACTAGGCAGTGTGACGTAGTGGATATTTTTCCTTTGACGTCATATGGAGCTAATTCTTTAAATAAAATGCTAAAAGAACTCACTTGGTGCACCAATGTCTATGAACCCTGGACAAGCTGATCGCATTGATGACATTTTTCAGTCTAACTAGGCAGTGTGACGTAGTGGATTTTTCCCCTTTGACGTCATATGGAATAAATTCTTCAAATGAAATGATAAAACAAGTCGGTATAGTAATGTTTATTAAACCTCGTAATCTGACTCGTATTTTAAAAACACATAAAAGCTAGATTTAGATCTAATCTAAATTTTTTTTACACTAGAGCTAGATTTTTTAAACTAGATTTAGATTTATATTCTTATTTGGATAAGGAAGTAAATTACCTTTAATTTAGAAGGAACATCCAAAAAACATTTTTTACAAAGCCAAATGAATCTTTGTAACATTATAACTTTTGACAATCAAAACTAAATCACATCTTGAATGTTCCTAACGAATAGGCGGATCCCACAAGGTTCCGACTCGGAAGGGGTCCGCCTCTGAGTTTGTGTGACAACACAAACTCTCTTTGTAATCTTGTTTTCTCTAGGCCTGAAACTGATGATATGAAGAAATGTATTAGGTGTCTAATACCGTACATTGCTTGCTTTAAGATTATAGGTTGCTTTAAAAAAAATTAAAACTAACCAGAAGAGGGGTGTGGGAGGAGGTAAAAGTAAAAATATAATAAATATTGAATTGAGAAGCTCGAAGAAAAGTCATATGAGTGCGTGTACATGTCGGGGGCGCATAATGGTCAAAAGTCTATGTCGGAGAAATTACAACGGCAGGTTAAAATAAAATAAAATGGGGATTCCAGAGAGTGAAGTGAGAGACAGGCAGACAAATAAGGAAATAGAGCGGGAGGTAAAAGTTCATAGGAACAGATACACGGGCTAAAAAAAAAGTATATTTTGTTGATCGTTCAAATGTCGTCCGTTTAGTACAATTTAAAAAAAAGTATAAAGCCTGGGAACTAATCAACTGGCTTAGGCGGTGTATACTGCTAGTGGAAATATTACCTTTGTATATACCTTTACAATATATTGAAGTCAATGTAGCTAAATAAAATTAACGTTATATCATTGAAGTCATTTAATTAGCTAATTAGAACTATTACTTTAGTAACATTGTAGTCACGTGAAGTAGTTTCCAAAACCTTCACATTCTATCAGAACAAATGTATAAGAGATATTTTTGTGATTTCAACAGAGTGAACAAGTCTTCAGCCTAAATATTGACTGCAATACAAAGTTGGTCAATCCGTTTTACCATCTTATTTTTATTTATCAGAACTGTCTTTTAAACTTCTTGTTTCAAGTCAACCGGTCTACAGAAGTGATAAGAGCATAGGGTATTGAGAAACTAAAAGCATAAAATAAAGCTTAACAAAAACAAAAATTGGTAAGAGTATTTCTAATCGCACAGATTTATTGTTGTTAGTCTAGATCTATTACAAACTTAATTGCATGACTGATCTCAGCTAATTGATACAATTACACTTTTTATAGGCTTTGTTTTTTTGTTTGTTTTCTTTTTTTAAGTAAAATTATAGCGGCCCCCGAAAGGGGAAAAGACGCTATTAGTTTTGTGTGCAATGTCTGTCCGTCTGTCTGTCTATCCCGTTTAGATCTTGTAAACTAGAAAAGATAGTGAAAATCCGACATCATAATATTTTAGACCATTCAAAGTTCTGATGCAACGGCTACTTTTTTCTTTTCTGAAAGCGAAAATCTAATTTTTTAAATCACTTATGCAAGCAGTTTTTTTCATAAAAATACACCACTTTTACAACTATTCACTATTAATAGTAACAAACACGCCATGAACATAAAACACAGGACCAGATAACAAAAAATATTTTACGGACATGTTTTTTTCTTGAGGAATAAGACAGAGCAATTATACGTTCATTATAAGACATTAGTTAGACCGGGTTCACATCTTCTTTCTCCATTCTTCTCTGTCATTTGTCTTTGATAGAACTTCATTCAGATGTTCTTTCTGAAAATATTAAACCTGCCTATTTACCTGCCTGGGTAGACCACTTCGGGGGCTAATTTTGAGTTTGTGTCTTCACACAAACTGTCTTTGTAACATTGTTAAAAATGTTTTTCTTGTTTTGTTTTCAGTGTGTAGCCTAAGTCCGGCTGCCAGTTTTCCCAAATTAAAAGCCTGATAAATGCTCTTCAGTCTTCTCGTAATTTTCTAATTTTGTACTTGTCCACTATTTATCAAAACAACAAAATCAATACAACGTTTTGCTACTGCGTTGTTTCCCAATAAGCAAAATTGTATAAAATCATTCTTATGCTTGTGATTGTTTCTACTGGCACATTTTTACTAAGTTGTCTGCTTTTGCAAAAGTTTTTTTTCCCCACTTGGATGTCACCTCTAGTGACACCACTGTTCGATATTACTACATTTTACTTTGTGACGTTTTGTGATAATTATTGTGTATGACAATTGAATTTTGTAACCAACAGTGTGAAAAGATTGTGATTGTTTTGTATTACACTGGGCGAGATCGTGTTACTGTTTCAAGTTGATGACGTGACTGAATGAGGACAAAAGTTATGTGTGTATTATTGTATGTCATTACATTAACATGATATTAATGAAATAACATTAATTAATTGTGTTACATTCACATGAAGGAAATCTATTGTTTGGAAAGAATGAAGCCTTAGTACAGAACAGAACACAGAGACATTATTAAAAAAAAACAACTGTCGGCATGTTTCTTGACAGAACAACAAATGTCCTGTTCCTGCTATTACCGAAGTAAGATGATGTTATGCTAGCTATGTGCTATAGATATATATGACTTCTGTATAACTTAGCAGCTAATCATGATTGGCAGTGAAGTAGAACGGTGGTGTGACAGAGTGGTAATGCGATAGAAATCCGAGCCGAGGAGTTTTGAGTTCGAATCTTTGAGATTTTGATCTTCAAGTTTTTTTTTTAAAGTTATACTTTGGTGTCAGTTATGATCTATACTCGGTGTTTAGGCACAGCCGTTTCAGGGCCGCCATTTGGGTCTTCAAAACGAGAGTCATGCGCATATGTAGTTGGTTCTTTGTTAGGTGTGTTGTGTTGTTGTTTTTTTTGTGTGCAACATAATAGTTTGTGCGTTGTATCTATGGACGCGCTCTGTTGGCGTCATTGCTTCTTGTTGTTTTGCTAGGGTAGCAGATTCTTGAGATTCTTTTTTTCCCAGTATTGGGTAAGTTAGGTTATTCTTAATTTCTTTTTTAATTCGAAGCTCTAAATTCGTTGTCATTATAATCATGTAAAAGGCGATCACAAGGAATGCCTATTTTTCTTCTTTAGGGACTCAGGCTTGGGACTCTGCTGAAGTCAAGCCTGATCTGTATTTGTATGGACCTTCTTGGCCATTCTCCATGGCATTGGGATGTGGGCATCGCGAGCCCGGAGTGGACTTGTGCACAGTGACTAAGGTGTGCTTGCATGTTAACTCTGTTGTAGAATTGCACATAACATAGGCGCACTGATCTAGTATTCATTATTATGTATCACCAAATACCATAATTGAATAATAATAATCTTTATTGTCCGTATGGAAATTTGTCTTACAATTTGTCCATACACCAAACAAAACATTGTAACTATAAGAAAAAGCAAAATGCACATTCACTCCAGACTCACTCATAATTTACATATGAAAAGTTTATATCAGATTATTTCTATTTCATGATTTGATTACAAGGAGAAAAAAAGAGTGTTTGTGTCTGTTTGTCTTTGCTATCAGTGTCTTGTATCTCTTTTGTGATGGTAAAATCACAAAATCCTGACCAAAAGGGTGATTCTTTATTTCTAGAATCTTTTTAGCTTTTTTTATGAATGTTTGTCTCAAATGTATGCCCTATCCTATCATTGCTTCATTAAACCTTTGTTCTATAAACTCTCGTTGTTAATTAGTATACGTTAATAAATTGCCATGACTTGTTCCCTTGTTAATTACTTAATATATAAACTGATAGACTGTCAGGGTTGCCGGGACGAGCCATGGCCAAAATTACAACCCCGACAACGAGCAAGTGAAATATCAAATATTCGCATCAAATTTCGTACACATGTTCCTTATACCACCGAGATGCTCACTAAGAAGGCAAAAGGCAACAGATACGCAACCTGAGCGCTGCGATTTGCGAAAAAAACGCCAGCTCTATCAAAACTTTGTCTTTTATTTTCGGTATTTCCTTAAATGGCTGCAGTCTAACTAGAAAATATTTTTTAAATCCTGAAAATAGAACTTTCAGTATATTATTAGTCTTTTTTTTCTCTTCGAAAGAGAGACACAGACAGAGAGACAGAGAGAGACTGAAAGAGAGAGAGAGAGAGAGAGCAAGGGGTAGATCCATTGTAATTTTGTTACATTCAAAAGGGGTGAGATGAACTATTACAATAAATAAAACCAAATTGATATTTGAAATAAAATAAAACCAAATAAATAAATATTTGCGAAAAACCGAAAGCTTTCTATCAAACCTTTGTATTTTATTTTCGGTATTTCCCCAGAAAGGACGAAATCTACATATAGAGTAGAGTCACTAATGCAGAACAGTCATGTTTGCGGAACAGCTCGTCGAAATTAATTAAAATCTACTTTATTTTGAAATTTTCTGCTTAACTACTGTAACGGTACTGCGCATGGCCCATTTCTCTACATTTCCAATATAAGGGCTTCCTTTTACAGCAGAAAATTAATTTTGACTTTTGACTCCAGGTTAAAGTTGACAGATGTGGAATCGTCCATTATTTTTCACGTACCAGGAGAACCGCAAGGGTCAGGGCTTAAGGTTTTTTAAAAATGATAATGACACATCATCTGCATGATACACCTAATTTTCGGTTTATAAATGGATGTGGAAACACTTCATTTCATAGCTATCTACCAGGAATTCAATTTTTAAAAAATTTGGAGATTTTTACCCAATTTTTTAGTTTTTAAAGATAGTCACAATTGTGGAACACTATAGATGTTATTTATTTGACCTGCGCATTTACATTGTTATTTAGATTATTGGAGTAAAAATATGAGTTTATGAGTAACATAAATTTAAAACCATTTATTACATATAATATAGAATTTATGATTACCAGACGTCCAGCAAAAAGAGGACAAATTATAATATCAAATAATAACTTATATATAATATTAATATAACAAAAAGATTAGAATGAAAAATAAAACCTTGTAAGGAAAATCAGGGTAGTGTGACGTCAATTACAATTAAAGAAGAGATAAAGAATCAAAAAGTGACAATGTGTGTCTTTAGCTTTAATAAAATAAAATTAATGTAAAGGATCGCTCGTGAACATTGTGTAGAAAGTTGGATCAAGGCGTTGTTTTGTCAAGTAGTTCAAAGAAGTAAGGTTCTTATTTTTTTAACCCGAACCTATGTAACATATAATTTAATTTTTTAGATCTAGATCTAGTAATTGATTAACAAAAATACAGACAAAAAAAATCACAATTTAGTGTTGCATTCAGTCTTTTGATAAAGAAGATTATGTATATAGAAATTGCAAAATAATAATTATGAGACGAGAGTACTCTTATTTTTGATGTTACATAGGTTAGGGTTGACAAACAAATAGACGACATTTTTTGTAGTGTTAAAAAGTGTCCATGTCCAGTCTAGGTCTAGTATTAGTCTATAGAAGTCTAGGGTCTAACCATTACGGAGCAAAAAAATTAAAACTAAAAGTAGCAGCAAACTGTTCCGCATTAGTGACTCTACTATAAAGCATTTCAAAAGGTAGCACGAATTTCGTATTTTTACTTTCCCTAAGTCTACTTATTTTTAATATGCCTTACCTCACTTCCTTTTCAAAATAGACACAAAACACTGCATGCATTTTTTAAACAAATCTTACAAAGAAAAAAAAAGCTAGATCTATTGTAATTTCGTTACATTCAGTAGGAGTGAGATTAAACTATTACAATAAATAAAACCAAAATTGATGTTGCTTTTTATAGACAGAACAAAATACCAAGAGTAATGTCGAAATGGGAACGGGAATATGGACGAAGGACTCACATTTTGTTGTTATCGGGGGGGGGGGGGGAGTAAACGTGTTGCTCAAATGAGCGTGTAATAAACGGGTGCATGAACACGTCTATGTTGCAGAAATGACAATGCGCAGGTTAAAAGAAATTTGGGTTCCAGGGAGCGAAAAGAGAGCAAGAGAAAGAAACAGAGCGAGTCGTGAAACTTCACGGTAACAGATAGACTGATTCACGGGCTACAAATATTCTTACAAAGCTTCTATCAACTCACTCTGTCTGACTGTGCAAAGCTTCTATCAACTCACTCTGTCTGACTGTACAAAGCTTTTATCAACTCACTCTGTCTGACTGTACAAAGCTTTTATCAACTCACTCTGTCTGACTGTACAAAGCTTTTATCAACTCACTCTGTCTGACTGTACAAAGCTTTTATCAACTCACTCTGTCTGACTGTACAAAGCTTTTATCAACTCACTCTGTCTGACTGTACAAAGCGTTTATCAACTCACTCTGTCTGACTGTACAAAGCGTTTATCAACTCACTCTGTCTGACTGTACAAAGCGTTTATCAACTCACTCTGTCTGACTGTACAAAGTTTCTACACGTTATTTCTCCCACACCCAATCTCGGGTCAAGAAGAACAATTTGCACAATCATTTTTTTTTTTTTTACATTACTAAACAAGCAACAATTTTTAAAAAAATTAAATATTGGTAATTGATTATTCATCTCGAACAGGGAAAAACATTGTACTTGACTGAAGTATGATATAAGCTGAATTAGTCCTCTTTATATTTTGTTGATAGAAAAGTTTGAAACTAACAATACATAACTATTAAAATGTGTAGTTTTTATAAGCACTTCCCTGGCATCGTGGTTTGAGAAGGATGATGATGCTTTAGCCTTCAAATTCGAATTCTGGTCATTCACCTTTTTTTCAATAAATGCATTTAAAAAGCGATCACCGACACATCCCTTCTTTCTCTCACCACCAATAGGCGTAGCCAGGATTCTTTTCGGGAGAGGGGGGTTGGGGCAATTTTCTTTCTCCCACCCCCGGCATATATATATATATATATATTGTAAAAAGATAAGTGCCGGTATACAGTGATGGATTGCCTAACTTTTAACAACTAATAAATTAATGACAATCGTTAAAATGCAAGAAAAGTAAAAAAAAAAAAAAATTACCCACATTGAAAAAGTATCGGTGCGTACCGTCATAGAATTTTATTTAGAGTGTGTAATTTGCTTTTATTTTATATTGAAGAGGTTGTTTTTAACTCAAAACACCATCTATGGGGTATTATCTTAAATCCCTCTGAAGGGGGGCTTAAACACAAAACCCCTTTTGGCTAAGCTCATAGAATCTTGTGACTGGTGTGTGCCTTAGTCTTATATTGAAGAGAGGGTTTTATAAAAAAAAAAATTAGGAGGAGCTTTTAAAATCAAAATCTTTCTTGGCTATGATCTTGGAATTTTTTATTTGTTTTATATAAGAGGGGGGTTTAATCGTAAAACCCCTTGGAATGGGATTTAAAACTTTAAAACTCAAAACCCTTGGCTGTGCTGGGGCAAGTGATGGCTTAATATTAAAATATCACCTAAAATTTAAAAAATCAAAGCAAAAATTTATCACAAAATCATAAATCCCACCACCCCCCTGCGGGGGAATTACATTTCGGGGGAGGGGGGGCGTTTGAACCCCAAGGACCCCCCCCCCCTCAGGCCACCACCACAACTAGTCGAGACAGGTGATGTGCTAAACAAAAACAAAAGCATGAAATTGTGCTAAACAAAAACAAAAGCATGAAATTGTGCTAAACAAAAACAAAAGCATGAAATTGTGCTAAACAAAAACAAAAGCATGAAATTGTGCTAAACAAAAACAAAAGCATGAAATTGTGCTAAACAAAAACAAAAGCATGAAATTGTGCTAAACAAAAACAAAAGCATGAAATTGTGCTAAACAAAAACAAAAGCATGAAATTGTGCTAAACAAAAACAAAAGCATGAAATTGTGCTAAACAAAAACAAAAGCATGAAATTGTGCTAAACAAAAACAAAAGCATGAAATTGTGCTAAACAAAAACAAAAGCATGAAATTGTGCTAAACAAAAACAAAAGCATGAAATTGCGCTAAACAAAAACAAAAGCATGAAATTGCGCTAAACAAAAACAAAAGCATGAAATTGCGCTAAACAAAAACAAAAGCATGAAATTGTGCTAAACAAAAACAAAAGCATGAAATTGTGCTAAACAAAAACAAAAGCATGAAATTGCGCTAAACAAAAACAAAAGCATGAAATTGCGCTAAACAAAAACAAAAGCATGAAATTGTGCTAAACAAAAACAAAAGCATGAAATTGTGCTAAACAAAAACAAAAGCATGAAATTGTGCTAAACAAAAACAAAAGCATGAAATTGTGCTAAACAAAAACAAAAGCATGAAATTGTGCTAAACAAAAACAAAAGCATGAAATTGCACTAAACAAAAACAAAAGCATGAAATTGCGCTAAACAAAAACAAAAGCATGAAATTGTGCTAAACAAAAACAAAAGCATGAAATTGCGCTAAACAAAAACAAAAGCATGAAATTGTGCTAAACAAAAACAAAAGCATGAAATTGCGCTAAACAAAAACAAAAGCATGAAATTGCGCTAAACAAAAACAATAGGTAAAATATTTTTAAATCGCACAGATTTATTGTTGTTTTCTAGATCTATTACGAATTTAATCACATGACTGATTCAAACTAATTGATACAACTACGCTTAATATAAGCTTAAAAAAAATATTTTTTATGTTTTTCTAGTTGTTTGTTTTCAACAATGTTCATGCTAATAGCATGCTTAGTGCGCTTTGGTCTAATCCTTTTTGTGGACAATTTGGATAAGGGGAGGGTGTCCGTGCTGCCTCTATATGTATAGATAAGATGAGTACCACGCTGAAACGGTGGCACCAAAGAAGATGATTACGTTCTACGCTTGTCCATAGGTCAAATCTAGTCATGCATGTTTATTAATGACTTAAACTCTGCCCAGTCGTCCTGGCCTATTCAGGCAACCCATTCCATTGAGCAGAATATATGATTATCTAGTAGATAAATTTTACCAAACACTTTAGATCGATGCTACGGCCATTGTCCCTGGAGTTGTGTGGGTTAGAGTCTTATCATGACTGAGGTAAGAGTTATTTCTGTCTGGTCTCTTTATTGGAACAGTGTAAGGTGTATTAATACATTTCTTTTGTAACTTTGTTTCAACAACAGAAATCAATGATTATCTGCACTCCATCTGCACTCTATTAGATTCAACATTGGACTCTAGTTAAAGAACAGAGAAGTACGCTAATCCCCGTCTGTATTTAGGCACATTTAGGATCATTGTGTTGGTAAATGGTTTCCAGCCACATTATTAATCAGGAGCCGAACCGGGGAGTAGTATACGCCCCCTCCCTCTTTTTTTTCTAAGCCTCGCTCTCTGTCACTGTGAAAGTTACGTAGGTTAACTCTAGTCCGATTTGTAGAAAAATAAGAGTTATCTTTCCATTACTTTTTTATTATGATGTATTGCATGGTAGGGCCACGAAGATAAAACGATAGATAGATAGATAGATAGAGAGAGAGAGGGAGAGAGTCAGTGGTGTCAGACCTAGAGGCCAAATAGTCTCCTACACTTGAGTCACGGGCCGCAGGACCATAAAAATGGCTGAGTTGAACAGAACCTTTGCGGTTCCATCTCACTTGCCAGATATGACCCTTAGGGTGTAGATCACTGGCTAGACTTTTCACAAAACTTATATTTACTCCCTTTGTCTGTCTGTCTGTCTGTCTGGTACAAAACTTGTACACGTTATTTCTCCCACTTTCCATTCTCAGCTCAAGTTGAAACTTTGTACACTTATTATTATACAATATCGAAGACAACAAAGAATCAATTTTAAAAAAATAATTAATTAATTAGAGGTAATTAACTAACTATACAATATGTTTTTTAGAAAAGGGAATATACATTTTAAAGTATTCAGCGATATTACAGTAATTGTGCGGCTCTTCCTCTTATATAAGCTTTTCTAGTAGTTTTTTTTTTAAAGTATCTTTAAAAAATTTCTTGTTTGTTGTTAACGCTGCAAATAAAAAAAATCTCTCTTACAATTTTTTTAAAATTATAAAATGTCAGCACTGCTTCGTGTGTTGTCAACTGTCACTCGACCACGGCATGATTGATGAAGTTTGAAAGCCTTGTGTTTTTGTTGTTGTTTTTTTTTTTTTTTTGAATGGTTGATGATATCATTAACTGGGGTGACGTTATGAATAGGACATATGACTTGAACATGCGGGAACATTGTGTTGAGACACACCACCATAATGTGTTCCTTTAGATTGTTCAAACAATTACTTGGTCTACACTTCAAACCTCATTACACACGGTTTATGGTTGACTTGTCATCTATCTAGATTCATTCTAGAAGCTAGATCATGCAAGTAACTAACAAACCATCTGTTGCCTAGTGAATTGATCACTAGAGAAAACAAAACAAATAGATGTTTCAACCAAAGCAGGAAAGCTAAATAGCTCGAGGGAAATTATTAACAACTAAAATTTAATACATTTTCCTTTTTTTTATGGTTGATACATTTTCGTTGTAATCGTCCAAAACGTTGAGTCGAAGTCTTTTTAGATTTTATTTCCATGGAATCTCCCCTCCACTAAACTACAATATTTGTTACATTCCTTTTACCGATGGCTCTTCCGGTTAAAGGTGAGGCCGAAGTCCGAGAACACCCACAATCCATAAAATGGCCTCTTGAAGAATGGTGTGTGGATAGTGACATGATTGTTGAGACACTCTTTTATGTTCGCCAGTGCAATGGACTCCGCCCTTCGGTACTCTAACAAGGTTCTATTTTGCTTCTCATGTGGCCTAATCGTCTCCTCTAACGACCGTTTCCATCCGGGCGCCACGTTCGCGCCGAGAACTATTGATGGGTAAAACATTTTCTAGGTCAAGACTTAGTATCACGAGTCAAGACTGTGACCTATTTCAACCAGTTTCTACAAGCCCAGGTCAAGTCAGTGCTGCTGACCGGAGTAAACAAGTTAATTTTAGTCATCCAATCAAAGAAAGAGGTTAAGGAATAAAATAGCAGACGTCAGCTTCTAGAAGGTCACAGTTTATAAAATAATTAGGGGAGAAGTTTCTATGATTCTGGAAAGTACGATTGAGAAAAGTATAAATTAGGGGAAAGTGAGTTAGACTCGGTCCTCGCATTGTAACGGTCTTTGCTTAAAAACGGTCTTGTGTTAGTATGAGTTGAAATATTTGCGGGTCCATTAGTTGAAGTTATACTAGTTGAAGTTATACTAGTTGAAGTTTTGTTGTATCTTTAAGTTTTTGTTTTATGAAGAATTAAGTCAAGTTGTCACTGTATTGAGAAGTTACTTATATGTGAAAGTTGAAGAAGTTTATTAAAGAAGTTTTGAGAGAATGCAGATTGAATTCATTGAATTATCAAGTTATTAATATAATATTATATTAAAATAATCTCCGGCGTGTGATGATTTTGTTTAATCAACAATTAATAAAAGAAACATCACCAAGAAATAAATAAACAGACATCTTCACACTTAGTTCGAAAATCGGGGAGGCATAAGTGACTCTGGATGAATCAGTTGAACGATGTGCTATGTTGTTTTTGTTCAATACAATCACTTTTTTTTTTATTTTGGGATTTATTTATTAAGTTTACTCTATTTAGTCTATTTAGTCAACATTTCAAGGCTATGTATTTGGATTCCTTATATTATATATAAACAAGAAACAAAATTTTCTATCGAGGGCCGCATTTATATATATATATATATATATATGCCATTAGGGGACAAAAAACTTTGGTACAGCAACCCTGGTGCGAAGGGGTTACAATGAGTCATGACCTATGAGCCAGTTGAGCCTGTAGGGGTAACATCAAAAAGGAAGAAATAATTGTACTTGTTAAAAGCCGGTTAAGAACTTCTTAAGAAAACGAATAACACAACCACTACCCCGCCCCATAGGTTCAAAATGAGATAATACACCTGTTGGGAAATTCAGTTCTAGGAAAAATACTAAAGTAGATCCAATCCGTGCCATTTTCTCTATCATTGTTTACAAAACATTGACTTTTAAGACACTATTACTTGTACGTAATAATATTTAAAACAAGCATAATGACATTATTACTTTTTTTTTTGCAGTGGAAAGTCTTTTGGTAAATGTACCGATACATACAGACAACTTGATTTCTTGTCACACGCTAAATTTGTCTAACTGGGAATGGGGAAGGGGGCCCACTAACATATTCTAGAACCCAGGTCCACGGGTACCTTGCTAAGTACTTACAATTTAGAAAACTACTATAGCTAACTGTGTATAATGTCATGTGATTGACATTTAAATTGTAATATACATTTACATTTCATTTTTTGTACACTCCCGATAAGGAATTACAACAAGAGCGAGATCTGAAACTAATTTTACTTGTAATTTTTTCTTATCTTATCTTATATAATACAGACGTTACTTCAAAAAAGAAGATGATTACGTCCTACGTGTCATGCATTTAGTCATGCATATTAACCAATGACATAAATTCTGCCAAGTCACTGGTTTTCCTGGCTAGCTCAGGCAACCCATTCCATGCTCTAATAGCACTAGGGAAGAAGGAGTATTTGGATGGCTGCCTTGTCGTGCGGTTTGCGCGCTGGACTGTCGTTCGGATTTATCGACGGTCGAGGGTTCAAACCCTGCCCGCTCCCATCCCCCGTCGACCTGCGGGAGGTTTGGACTAGGAAGTAAAGTATCTTCAACTCCGAAGGAACATCCGAAACATGTAAAACATTTTAAAACAATGACGTTCTTACGCTGCTCTATTTTTAACCAAGAAATTGATATCCAGTCCTTGGCAAACAGGAAGTCGGTCTTCCACTCTTCATTAGTGTGATGATACGAAACTTGCATACTTAAGTTCATTTGAGTTTTTCCCAGCAAACCGTGAGAAACTTTTATTTTTAACCTTAAAATTATTTTCTTGTCCACCCATAACTAATTTCTTTTAGGATTTATCTCCCCTCGTCCAGACTGAAGTACCGTTCTCATGGGACGTAGCGCGACTTAAAACATAAACTAACCTCTCTAGGACTAATTTTTAATTATTGGCCCTGGGCGGGTGACCAATAAGACAAAAAACTGCCCACAGCGGCTTAATAACTTTTCACACCTTCCCTCCCCCCCCCCCTCCGTAGGATACGCACCGTTCTAAGAATAGCGTATCACGGGCTGGACAGAGACATTCCCTACTCTCACGGTACAGGCCATACATCGGACATGACGTGTCCAGTACATGGATACATGTGAGAAAATCACCTAGCTTTCTTCCCCACCCGTTAAACGAAAAGTCCCATCTATATATAGAGAGAGACCAAAGCATTCTAAGTTAGGCCCGCTAGAATTCATACAGTCTCCTCTGTTAGGAAGTTTATTTTGTGAGGTTTCATTAGGGACAAACGGGTGAGTGTAAACATTTTACTATACTTATTTTATCTTAAAGGAATGTGTGAGTACACATTAGTACACAACCAAATTCCCCGTCATTACATTATGACTTTATTATGTATGTACATCGTACTATTTTATATCGATGCTACATCTTCATGTAGTATCATTATTGCTACCACGGATGACTGCGTTTGTAACCACAGTTATCTGCCCCTAAGTGTACTTCATTTATTTTATTTTGCCCATGTCTGAATCTTAGTGATTAATGTAAACGATGACTTTTCGTGAATCTAAGTGCTGTCTAAGAACTTACATCACCGTGCTCTAAACTTATAGAGCGCATATTTTATTATCCTATTATATCCCACATACATATTATTATGTCTCACACCCTTGTGAACGTATAGTTCCTTGGATGAATATAATTTTGATTAATTATATCAAACCCTTATTACTGTAGCCATATCCCTAGTATTTTATGTTCATCTTATCCTTTAGGATACTATGCACCTCCCCATTGTATGATAGCACATTTATTGTAGTTCTCTTCCTTGTATTTTGTTATCATTAGCTTAAGATTCCATGCTGATTGTCATAATGCTTTATTGGGATAGATACCAATGCTTGCATCTGATTGATTGCAAGGCATATGGGAATGCCTTTAGGAGGTTCCTAAGTATATGTAATATCCCCAGCCTGGTTGCTACACCCGATTGCTGTACTGGTTGCTGTATCCGATTGCTATATCATGTTGCTGTACCTGACTGCTATATCTGAAACATATTACTGTAACTGGTACCTACTTCTGTAAGATATCCACTCAAAGCTAGAAACTACAGCTGAGAGGTCCACCCCACTACAACTTAGTCTGCAGCACCAACCCTCTCTACTGCTAAACAGGCAGCAGCCTCACCATAGAGCCAGCTTGCCTACAGCACAGAGAACATCCCGAGCCGATGTCCTAAGACAGAGCCGGATGACTCATCCTTCTGAGTTCCAGTCCTACGACCACCAGAAGACGACCCACGGGCAAGCAGCTAAGAATATAAGTAGTCAGACATAGGAACACTCTTCCATTCACGCCTAAAGTAGCAATCCATGATGAGCAATTAAGTTAAATATTAACACCTTCAATTCACTTCTTGGTTATAGAATTTTTATCATTTATCTATTGTGAACTTTAGACCATTAAATCATTTTATTGTATGCATTTACCTATTTATCTATTATAAATTTTAGACCATTAAATCATTTTAGTTTATGCATTTATCTATTTATCTATTGTAAATAATTTTAGACCATTAAATCATTTTATTTTATGCATTTAATTCACTGGTCTGTTCTTACAGTTAGTTGAGGTGTGCCTGTTCAAAATCGTGTATATGTGAGCGTGATAAATTAATAAAATTTCCCCTAGACTTTAATGAAAGAGCCAAAAATTAACTAATTAAATATCTCGTCACAATTAGAAATATTAATAACAAAGTCAAAGTCAATGTCATTCAATGAACATATCCTAATGGTACATAACAATTCCTTCCTTGAGATTACATATTCTTGTCAATACCTTGCCGTGCTAAGCCGGATACTGCTGTGGTACAGAACATCTGAATGTTTAGTTTCCAAATCTTCAAGTACTTCTTGGAACTGTCTTTGGTTAAGTCCCCTAGCTCTGATCACTGAGATGTTAGGGTCAATAGCATGTTTGATAATCAATGCAACATTTCTGTGCAGAGGTAAGATTTTATGGTTGAGATAGTGCTCTCCAATTTCATTATCAACCAAAGTTTTTCTCAGTCAAAGCACGGGCTCCATCAGTTGTTACATTTGCCATCTTGTTCCATGACAACCCAAGACTTCACAATTCTTCATAGCATTGAAGAAATACTAGACTTAGTGTGTGTATTCGCCAGAAGGTTTCGACATATTTCAAGTTAGAATAATCTACTTTCAACTTTTTTGAATGACATGATTAGACACTGCTTTTTTAGATTCTTCATCAAATGATTAAAAAAAAATTCAAAAATTTATACATATATTTAAAAATATTTCTAATATTAATGCATTTTTGTATATATAATCTATGTGCAAATCTAATATTTGTGGGTGTCCGAGAGCTGAATGTGGTCAGCGGGGAGTATTTTGCCCTTCCCCTATGCTAGTGTGTTTGTAACTCTAGACCAGTGATTCCCAAAGTGGTCTATATAGACCCCCAGGGGTCTACAAAGAGTTCCAAGGGGTCTACGAAAGTGAAAAAATAAATTGGGGGTCTATGAGATGTCCATGGGGGTCTACGAAAATGGATTTAATTTAAGAAGGTCGTGACTTTAATTTTCACTTCTCATCAATGTAATTACTTTCTACACTAATGTATGATTTGTACCTTAGCTAATCCTATCAATATTTATCCTGCTATTCAAAACAAAATTTGTTATATTTAATTTCAATACTTATTTAAATAGCTTAATTTTTTCTACATGTAACAAAAAGAAATATAGATTGCACAACGTTGATTATTTAAAATTGGGATTCATTCTTTCCTTGTCAAACATGCGGTTGCCTAAGTGACTTTTTATGACGATATGAAACTAATTACATTGGAAGATCAATTGAGACGATGTCACCCTGATAAAAAGAAAAAGGTTTGAAAAACTTTCGAACTCTCAAAGATAAAGTTCAGAATTAGGCCCACAAAATCTCTCTTCAACACCATATAGAGAAGATGGTGGTTTGTGAGCGTCTTACAAGATCTCTTTACATATAGCCAAATACGGAAAACAATAGATAAAAGATTGATTTTACCAGCTGTTATAGTAGTTCTAAAAACTGTGATATTATTTTAAACACATTTCTTTAAGCAACAATACAGTAGGCACATCTGTGGTTTGAGTTATATGTAATTCTTTGCAAACAACATATACAGTTTGGGATCAATGGCCTCACAGGCTCTGACTGAGTGTAGCGCTGTGTGCTGCATACTGCCTAAGGGTCATCTGCTCCTTATTTTTCCTCGAGGTTGACCCACGAAACAGTTCCCATGTTTGGGTATATCTGCAAGGCAGCAGAGGTTTGAATTCAGTTTTACCCCTGCTAGGTGGTTTGCAAGTCTAGGCTAATGAGTCCCTCCTGCCCAAAGCTTACTGGTTTGGACGCCCGTTACTTCGCCCCTTCTCCTGTTTGAGAAAACAGTTCCGCGGACCCAATAGTTGAGCCAGATGTGAAAGATGAAGAAATACGCAAGAAACTGCTCTTTACGAAAACTTTTGCAGTGATACTTAAGACAAATTAATTAATTAATTGATATTTATCGTTTGAAGAACTACTTCATAGAACAACATATTCCTATATGAAACATAATATCCGTAGCAATGGATGATGAACCTGCAAAAAAAAAAAAACAAAAAAAAAAACAACACAAATTTCCAGTGTGTTTGGTGGTTTCAGTAATACATATCAATTGTTATTTTAATTGGTATAAATTTGAATTTAATAATAAAAAAGATAGATTTCTCTAACTTACAAAGTAGCTCTAAATTACTTATTTATTGTTTTACTCATGACAGCTAGAAATTACTTTTAAAAAATGGAGTTGGGGAATTTGCAAAATTGCAGTACCGGTATAAGTTAAGCAGGGGGTCTACCGAAAACCAGAAAACATGGCAAGGGGTCTAAGAGACAAACAAGTTTGGGAACCACTGCTCTAGACCTACATCCGTGTAAACTAAATACTAATCTTACAACATCAGCGTCTCATGACCTATAGGCAGTATTTCTCAAACCGGACTGCACCTTGATGATCAATTTACTTTACAGTGAACCAAAAAAAAAACTATTTTTCTTGTAATTTGTAACCATATCAAATATATAAAACATAAAAAATTTAAAGTAAGAGACATTGTTTACCCCCTGTAAGTTACACCTTGAATAAATTGTATACTGTTAATGCAAGAGACATCAGCAACGATATAAACTCAAAACTTATTAGAGAAGACATTTCAAAACACAATAGTTCACGACTTTCTTATATCAGAACGAGTGAATGTTATCCAACTCTATTACATTGCTATGTTGACGACTTTAACACACACAAAAAAAGACCTACGACAAGACGACTTATTTAATACGAAGAGGATCTAAAGACGATCACACCCTGTCAGGCAGACGTGACCTTCATATATCTTATAGCATTGACCAGTGCTGCTTCTTTATTAAACTTGACATTCGTATTCGCCCGTCTGAAACCTTTTTTTAATACCATCATTTTTTAACTAGAACTCTTCTTGCTATGAACCAAAGTCTATAGGCCTCGTGAGGCGGTGGGGCGATTACTTGAATCCAGCCCCCCCCCCCCGACCCAAACCCATCATGTTCCAATGTTTTGTATAAATCATAGTTTGTTAACATAATTTGTTACATATCTAAATGATCAATGTTACTGATGGATATTTTAACAATTCCTTTTATTACTTTAACCCCATTCTGATATGTTGGATGATTCAGTGCGGGGGGGGGATGCTATAACATCTGCTTACCTCTCCACGCTAGGAAGGTCCAATTTTTAGCAGAAATAAATTTGTAAACATAATTAGTTGAATATCTATATAATTTTTATATTATGTCGCTCCCTTCTAGTGTGTTGGCCGATTCGGCAGGGGGCGTAGTATCTATTGCCCTCCCCACCCCAACCCTTTCATTGGGCGTCGGTCCATATTTTATCCTAGAGATCATAGTTTTTGAACAAAATTAGTTGAACATCTATATAATAATAAAAATAATAATAAATTTGCCTTACAATTTGTGCATTACACACACACACAAAAATATAACTAAGAAAACCAAAATATTAAGGGTGCACCGAATAATCGCTCCGGCTCCAGCTTCTGTCGAATATTCGGCCATTTTTCACTATTCGGTCATATTCGGCTTCTCCCCACCACCGCCAACATATATATATATATATATATATATATATATATATATTTATATTTATATATATATATATTTGTATGTATGTGTTTGTACATAATTATTCTTTATTACATTCTGACCCTTCATTCTTTCAGAAGACGTTTATTGTGCCCTAGAAAAGGTTAGAGGAAAAATTGTAGAGTCCCCGCCCTTGCCAGCATAGGGGTTCTGGTGGAGCTCTGGGACCTCCCATAGCGCTATTTCCGGTATTAAAAGCGAATAAAATGCATATTCTGAGGCATATACAGTGCATTATACTGCTATTAAAAAGTTTTATTCAAAAACCTAATGTTCTATTCTTATTCACTTAGATCCTCCCGCGCTGTTCGGCGCATTGGGCGGCAAGCTGTTTCACAAAAATCTGTCACTAGCAATGTCTGAAGCCTCTTGTCACCTGCTCTGAGGACATCCATGAAAGTGTGACGCCACGTTGTGCTAGGATGTCATCGCAACTCTTATTATGCTTAATTCATTTTGTCCGAGAACATGACCCGCAAACGTCATGCGACGCTCTGTCACAACCTTACTAAGGGGTCGACTTCCAGATCGTCATAAGATTTTCTTGATTGAGACCCGTCTCAGCCATCTTTATTGAACCACATTTAGTGTTTTTCAATTTCGGCTTTATTAATGGAGGTCAGCCACTGGTAGTAATGTGTAACCTCAATTGACTACGCTCTTGGAATTAGGCAAAGAAGATAAATGTTGAAAGGTTGGCTGAGGCACGAGAGCGTTTCAGTGTACTACTAGAGGCTGAACTTCGAAAGCCCCAGGACGATGACCCAGTGAGTAACTGGAGCCAGCTAAAAACGATACTTTAGGACTTGATGGCCAAAGTCGTGGGATACTGCAGTAAACCCAACAGAGACTGGTTTGATGAGAACAATACCGCAATTCAAGAACTGTTAAAGAATAAGCAGATATACCATCGCTCTGTTCTTGCGAACCCTAATGACAACGAAACCAGAACTCTCTATAAAGCTTCTTGTCACACTCTGCTGACAAAGGTCAGGGAACTAAAAAATAATTGGTGGCTTGAGCTGTCCGTAAACATGCAGAGACATGCTGACACTGGGGACACAGGCTCTTTCTATGAGTCGCTTCGATGTGCCTATGGCCCAACTTACCAGACTACAGCACCGCTAAGATCATCCGATGGTTCTACCCTGTTAACTAGCAAGGGGACATACTAAATCGCTGGACAGAACACTACAGCATGCTGTTTGATGATAAAAGGCACGTATCTGAGAAACGCTGGCAAATGTCCCTCAGAAAACTATGAGAGAGGAGCTCGACGACCCACCGACATTTGAGGAAATTGAGACAGCAATATCTAAATTCAAATAATACTAGGCACCTGGCTCTGATGGACTTCCCGATGAAATATTTAAAATGGGTGGTGTCGCCCTAACCGAGAGGCTAACAGACTTGTTCGCTGTATGTTGGGAGAAGTGCGTGGTCCCACTTAAACTTCGAGACTCCGTTATCATATCCCTATAAAAAAAAACGGTGACAAGTCTAACTGCTCCAACTATCGAGGCATCACACAACTGTCAGTAGAAGGAAAGATCTTTGCTCGAGTGTTGCTGGACCGACTAACCCACTCTTTAGTGGACAAGGTCTTATCTGAAATCCAATGTAGTTTTAGAGCCGGTAGAAGTACATCTGACATGATATTTTTTCTGCGACAATTACAAGAAAAATGCAAAGAGCAGAACCTAAACCTATACGCTGCCTTTGTGGACCTCATGAAGGCTTTCGACACAGTCAGTCGCGATGGTTTGCGGAAATTCTCAGGCAGTTTCATGTGGGACAAAAAGGCCAGATCAGACACAATGGTGCCCTCTCTGATAGCTTCCCAATTGAAAATGTCGTGAAGCAGGGCTATGTACTTGCTCCTACTCTATTCGCTATCTTCTTTGGCGTAATGCTGGGTCAAATGAGGCAGCGATTGCACTAAGGCATCTACATAAGGTTTCGTTCAGACGGCAATATGTTCAATCTTCCACGTCTACTATCCCATACAAAAACAAAGGAGATGGTCATAACGGTGCTTCTCTATGCCGATGATTGTGCCCTGCTAACTCGCAATGAACATGATCTCCAGAACGCGGTAAACGAATTGGCATACGCCTTATTCGGTCTATATACCTATAAACCTCGGGAAAACAGAAGTCATGTTCCAGAAGTCACCTAATAATACATACTCTGCCCCAAGGATCACCGTAAACGGACAGTCCCTTAACGTGGTAGACCACTTCACATATCTAGGTAGTATAGTGTCCAATGACACCTCACTTTCAAGGGAAGTTAATAACCGTCTTTCAAGGGCCAGTAGCACTTTTGGACGCCTTCAGGCGAGAGAGTCATCGGATTTAACCCCTACATAATGTGTGGTAAATATACAGAACTCCAGTAATTGGCTTTTCAAAACTCAGGCTGAAAAATCGCTCCGCCTGCCAACAAAAATCAATGTCTACCAGGCGGTGGTTCTATCAACCCTTCTATATGGCTCTGAGACATGGACACTAAACAGAAAACTACTAAGACTTCTTGAGCGCTTCCACCAAAGATTCTTGCGCTCCATCATGGACATACGGTGGCAAGACCGCACTACAAACAGTGATGTCCTTGCGAACGCCGGTATGGACAGTATATAGGGACTTCTTATGCTCCGGCAGTTTCGCTGGTTAGGGCCCTTATCCTGTATTGGAGACGAACGTATGCCAAATGCAGTCTTTTTTGGTGAGTAAAAGTGGTCGACGTAACAGAGGCGCCCCACGGAAACGCATCAAAGACCAGCCTAAGCGTCAACTTTCCTTGGCTGACATAGAAGAGAATACCTGGTTGCATGCGCCCTCAGAACGAAATAACTGGAGGTCACTCACGAAGGCCGCGGGATACACATTTGAGACCAAAAGAAAATCCACTGAATAGAACAAACGCAGACGGCGAAAAGAAAATCTAAATCGACCACATGCGGACAATGGTTATGCTTGCCCTGGATGTGGCAAAATATGTAGGTCACAGCTGGAGCTGCGCAACCACGGGAAATACTGCACTCCTCACTAATCTTCAGACTCGAAGACAAGCCTTATTATTATTATTATATCGAAAAGGGAAGTTTTATCGTTAAAGTCATCTGTTGTGATGGGGGGGGGGGAGGTGTTATACTAAAAATCTACTGGATTGTTACTCTCTGGAGTTGTTTTTTTTTAAATTCAAAATCCCATTTATCTACGCTCATAGTATACTATTGAAGAGAGAGGTTTTCAGCATCAAAAATCTCTGTAAAGGGATTTTAAACTCAAAACCTTCTGGAGGGGTTTTAAAATTAAAAAAGAGCCATCTTAAGGAGGGGGGGGGGGTTAACGAAAAAAAAACATTAGCTTGGCTACGCTCAAAGAATTATAGTGTGTAATTTGCTTTTTTAGCGGCCCCCAAAATGGGAAAAGACGTTATTAGTTTTGTGTGGCCTATATGTCTGTCTATCTGTCCGTCCCGTTTAGATCTCAGAAACTAGAAGAGAAAATGAAAATCGGACATCATGATATTTTATTCATTCAAAGTTAAGATGCAACGGCCACTTTTTTCTTTTCCAAAAGTGAGCTATCTAATTTTTAAAATTATATATGCAAGCATATTTTTCAAAAAATTACACCACTTTTCAATGAAAAACTTCAGGGGAAGTAAGTCTTATTAAAAGGTTCACAAGCTTTTTCATTAATTAAACAACTTCACTCAGATTCGCGCATAGGTACAAAACATTTGCATCTAAGGTCACAATGATAAAAGTGTCAATGGATCATTATAAAATATATTTTCCATTAATTAACTAACTAATTGAATAGAATACTGATTCAAATATTATTTTTAAAAAACAATTTTGATACGTACTTCGTTTCTCTTGTAAGTTTAAAAAAAACAACTACTTTTTACGGGGCAGTTTTCACACATCCTCATTAGGCTATATATTTAATAACAATCTGAATCTAAATTACAATAAATAGAGGCCAGATCTGCATTGATCTATATACGAGTTCTAGTGTGAGATCTATTTCTAGATATAAACTTAGACTTAGATCTTGAATCTAGATTTAGATCTAAAACTAGGTCTAGATCTAGCTAGATCTATGTCTAGTTTGTATCAAACTGAAATTATAAGGAAAGATTCCAAATATTTCAAATAAACCGTACTGTAGTGTTTATCACATCTGCCCAACGCACAGAAGGTTCTGGGTTCGAAACCCAGATGAATTTTTTTTAGTTAATAAATATTTCTACATTTGTTTGTAAGTCACATCCTGTAAAATAGATATGCATTTTTTTTTATTTTTTAAAGTATATTTTTTACTGCCTAATAGATCTATGTTCTATCCTCTATCAATGTCTAGATCTATCCGTCTGTCTCTAGGTGGACCACTTCGGGGGCCGATTTTAAGTTTGTGTGTCCGCACAAACTGTCTTTGTAACCTTGTTTTATATTGAAGAAGTATTTTTTTCAGCTTCAAACCCCGATGAATGGGGGTTTAAACTCAAAACTCTTTTGGTTACGCTCTTAGATTTTAGAGTATAAAATTTGCTTTTTTTTTAATCTTGAAGAGGTATTTTTTAGCTTCAAACCGCGCTGAAGGGGGTTTAAACTCAAAACCCTTCGGCTACGCTAAAAGCTTTTGAGTGCGTAGTTTGCTTTTTTTATATTGAAGAGGTATTTTTAGCTTCAAAACCCGCTGAAGGGGGGTTTAAACTCAAAACCCCTTTGGCTACGCTCATAGAGATTCGAGTGTGTACATTGAAAAAGGGGTTTTATCGTAAATTTCGGAGGGGGTTTTAAAATCAAAACTTTACTTAGCTATGCTCTTGGAATAAGGGGATTGCCGTATGCATTTTTTTGTTGTTTTTTTATAGAAGATAGGGATTTAACTGCAAAAACCGCCTGTAGGGGGTTTTAAACTCAAAACCCCCTTGGCTGTGCTTGACAAGTGATGCTTTAGTATTAAAAACTCATCTAAAATAAACAAAATCAAAGCAAAATAATCAGTCACTAAACTCCGACCCCCCCCCCCTGATGGGAAGATTTCATTTCAGGGAGGGGGTGAACCACCACCCCTGGCTACGCCCATAGTGGCCTCATACATAATTACACACCATCTCATACGTTACACAGATTAGTTTATGATAGGTCTATCTGTTATTAAATTCTGTTAACTTTAAATTATCAAGCAGTAATAGAGTTTAAAATAAAAAGGTAAATAAAAGAAAAAAAAAGATTAATATGAATATAGGTATGTTATTTAGAAGATTTACAAAAACTTCAATAAAACGAGCTATTTAAAAGTCATGTAGGTACTCCTTCCCTCCGTCCGTCCCGTTTAGATCTCGTAAACTAGAAAAGAGTGAAAATCCAACAGCATAATATTTTAGACCATTCAAAGTTCTAATGCAACCGCTACTTTTTTAAATAGTATTTAACTATTTACCATATTTTTAACACATTTATGCAAATGGTTTTAGATTTTTTGTCAAAAGAATAAATTTCATACATGCGTATTGCTAAGTTAAATAACGTATTTCATACTAACTACACTACTACATTTACACACAAACAAAATTTAAACGAGAAAAATCTATTTAGTATGCATTTAGTGGGACATCATTTAAAACAACATTTAGTAAGTTGTTTTTCATATTATTATCTGGTCAATTTCAGTGCTTCCGCCGCTGCCATAGAGCACTTGACTAAATGAAAACAAAATATTTTTACGGAAATATTTTTACTTGAGGATTTAAAAAACAGTTTGACCCTTTACAAAACAGTTAGATCAATTAGACATTCATTATATAACATCAGTTAGGCCAGGTTCACATCTAACTTCACATTCACCTTCACCTATCCTTTTGGTCTGCTGGACCGCTGGGGCACCACACATGATCTTTCAACCTTCTTTCTCCATTTTTCTCTCTCTTTTGTCTTCGATAGAGTTTCATGTTCTATCTGAAAATATTGAAACCTGCCTTTTTACCTGCCTGGGTGGACCACTTCGGGGGCCGATTTTTGAGTTTGTGTTCCCACACAAACTGTCTTTGTAACCTTGTTGTTTTTTTTTTTGGGGGGGGGCAATAATTATAAAATGTAGTGGGTACTAGGTGATAAATCATTTTCACTCTACCGTGTTTACGTATAAGAGTAACAATTCAGTGGATCAATAATATCCAAACTAAGGCCTGAGTCATGCTTCTTTCTGATGGTTCCTCCACGTATGAGTCTATTCTGGGTTTTATTAATTTACTTTGGATTTAGTTGAGTCTAGTTTAGGTTTGACTGAGACTGAGTCTATTCTAGTTTTAGTTGAGCCCATTCTAGGTTTGACTGAATCTTTTCTAGGTTTGACTGAGTCTATTCTATGTTTGGCTAAGTCTAAATGTGGCTCAATAAAAAATTACTAAGACGGATTTTTGGAGTCAGTTATATAGGTCGGGTCTCAAACAAGGAAATCCTTTGCCGAACTGGTAGTCGACCCCTTAGTAAGGTTGTGACAGAGTGTCGCATGAAGTTTTGCGGGACATGTTCTCCAACAAAATGACCTACGCATACCAAGAGTTGCGATGACATGGAGGCCAATACGAGAAAAGGGCAAACAGGGACGTCCTCGTATAACTTGGCGCCACATTTTCATGGAATACCTCAAAACAGTTGCACACCAGGTGGGAAGAGGTTTCAGACATTGCCAGTGGCAGGTCTTTGTGGAGACAGTTTGTTGCCCAATGCGCCGAACAGCGTGGGAGGATCTAAGTTAGTCTAATTCTAGTGTTGTATCAAGCCTTTATTTAAGGCAATTTTCCCCTAGCTCCCCATTTCACTTTCCTCCCCTGTGGGAGGTTGTAAGTCAACTATCAGAATAATTTATTCGTATTCATATTTATAATGTGACCAGCCACGTTCCGTTGGATTATTGTCAATGTGAGCTTGCCACTTTGTCGAACAGCCTAACCTCAGCTCATAATCTCACTGTAGGCAATTAGAACCAAGCAATGACGGTGCTTAGGGTTTGATAGACATAAACTTATTTTAAACTTATTTAAAATGTACATTCCGTTGCTGTTTCATGTGCGTCTGTGTTTTTCACATTTCAATCCACGGATAGTTGTCTTTGCTGACTGAAAGCTTTGGACTCCAATGTTTAGGTAGATCATATTGTAAAACTAAAAGTCAAATGAAAATCCGAAATTTGTTTTTACATTAACTATTACGCCTTTATCTAATGCCATGATGTCGAATGTCATAATGCAGGGTCCCCTAAAGAAGTCAAGCCCCCCGGGTCCCCAAAGCCATAGCTACGCCACCGATTACTACTGTATCATTGGTGAAATCTTGATCACATGTAAATCGTCAACCAGTCGAATGTTTGCAAAGAATAGCACTTTATCCATCTCCACATGCATGTTTATCTTACATGATAAAATAATGACTTATAGCTTACAAAAGAAAAGCAGAGACTTTCGATATTCTTTAACAATTTATCTATATCCTTTTAGGTCTTTTCATATATTTGAGAAGTAAACTAGACCGCTGCTTGTAACTCAGACATTTCCCGAAAGGGAAATACTTGGGCTCAATTTTTTCTCTTTGTCGACTGACGTCACACTATTTCTGCCTCAAGAAATAAGTTAATGTATTAAAATTGACACAAGAATGTCCCCATTCATCTACACACGTAAGCCGCGTGTTTGAGTTGAAGAAGCATGTCAGTATTGCTGGGGTGTGTTTTTTTTATTCACGGTGAAACTTTTACTTCGTTCACATTCTCTGTACCGTACATTGTAACAGCGACACTCGAAGAGAGCTGGTCACTGGCGTTGGGGAGGGGGGATTTTTACGGTGAGGTGCCTAAAGGTGCACGAAAGACGAGGACAACACGGTGAAAGAAAGGTGACTGTGGCACGCGCTAGACAGGTCGTCATGAGCCTTTCATTTCTGTGGCAATCATGGAGTCTATGTCAATATCAGGAATCCAAGTTCAGATCATACAATGAATAGGGTGGATAGTATAGTCTTCATGTCTATAGCGAGGATAGTCCTATGAATACAGTTTTATTGGCAACATGCCTTAGAGGCACCATTAAAAAAAACTCAGATTTAAACATGTATGTATAAAGATCACTCAATGGAAATTTAAAATACCAAATTTTATGCTTTTATTTTTACTAATTACCACTTTCTCTAATTGTCTCTATTTCTCTCTCTATCTCTCTCTCTCTCTCTCTCTCTCTCTCTGTGTCAATATTCAAATGTCTGTCTATATATTACTCTCTCTTTGCCTCTATTTCTCTCTCCTTCTCTGTAGCGTGTGTAGAACTAAACGCTTGACATGTACATGTAATGCACTAAATTCAAGACACCCGAGCCATCTTGTTCTGTTAAAACAAAACCAAGTTTGGTAGACGGATAACTCGATACACTACATTCTAGTCTAGTGTTACTTTTTCCTTGACTGAACACTTCGCACATTCTTAGTATTTAGCTGAACACTTTGCTTCAGGTGGTGGCCTACTAGTTCATTATTGCAGTGGATCGTGGAACACCCAGTCAAGGCCTCGTGGAACACCCAGTCAAGGCCTCGTGGAACACCCAGTCAGGGCCTCGTGGAACACCCAGTCAAGGCCTCGTGGAACACCCAGTCAAGGTCTCGTGGAACACCCAGTCAGGGCCTCGTGGAACACCCAATCAGGGTCTCGTGAAACACCCAGTCAGGGTCTCTTTGAACATACAGCCAGGGCCTCGTAGAACACCCAATCAGGGTCTCTTTGAACATCCAGCCAGGGCCTCGTAGAACACCGAGTCAGGGTCTCTTTGAACATACAGCCAGGGCCTCGTAGAACACCCAATCAGGGTCTCTTTGAACATCCAGCCAGGGTCTCGTAGAACACCCAATCAGGGTCTCTTTGAACATCCAGCCAGGGTCTCGTAGAACACCCAGTCAGGGCCTCTTTGAACATCCAGCCAGGGTCTCGTAGAACACCCAATCAGGGTCTCTTTGAACATCCAGCCAGGGCCTCGTAGAACACCCAATCAGGGTCTCTTTGAACATCCAGCCAGGGTCTCGTAGAACACCCAATCAGGGTCTCTTTGAACATCCAGCCAGGGTCTCGTAGAACACCCAATCAGGGTCTCTTTGAACATCCAGCCAGGGTCTCGTAGAACACCCAATCAGGGTCTCTTTGAACATCCAGCCAGGGTCTCGTAGAACACCCAGTCAGGGTCTCTTTAAACATCCAGCTTAGGGTCTCGTAGAACACATAGCCAGGGTCTCTTTGAACACCCAGCTTAGGGTCTCGTAGAACACCCAATCAGGGTCTCTTTGAACATCTAGCTTAGGGTCTCGTAGAACACCCAGCCAGGGTCTCTTTGAACACCCAGCTTAGGGTCTCGTAGAACACCCAATCAGGGTCTCTTTGAACATCCAGCTTAGGGTCTCGTAGAACACCCAATCAGGGTCTCTTTGAACATCCAGCTTAGGGTCTCGTAGAACACCCAGCCAGGGTCTCTTTGAACACCCAGCTTAGGGTCTCGTAGAACACCCAGCCAGGGTCTCTTTAAACATCCAGCTTAGGGTCTCGTAGAACACCCAGCCAGGGTCTCTTTAAACATCCAGCTTAGGGTCTCGTAGAACACCCAGCCAGGGTCTCTTTAAGCATCCAGCTTAGGGTCTCGTAGAACACCCAGCCAGGGTCTCTTTGAACACCCAGCTTAGGGTCTCGTAGAACACCCAATCAGGGTCTCTTTGAACATCCAGCTTAGGGTCTCGTAGAACACCCAGCCAGGGTCTCTTTGAACACCCAGCTTAGAGTCTCGTAGAACACCCAGCCAGGGTCTCTTTAAACATCCAGCTTAGGGTCTCGTAGAACACCCAGCCAGGGTCTCTTTAAACATCCAGCTTAGGGTCTCGTAGAACACCCAGCCAGGGTCTCTTTAAACATCCAGCTTAGGGTCTCGTAGAACACCCAGCCAGGGTCTCTTTAAACATCCAGCTTAGGGTCTCGTAGAACACCCAATCAGGGCCTCGTAGAACACCCAGTCAGGGTCTCTGCTTCTGGTCTGTTGACTAGGGACGATAAAAAAAATTATGCTGCTTAAGCACGTACGGCTGGTCTGTCTCGTAAATACTACAACACTAGGGTTCCGCGGAAAACAGTTTGAGAAACACTGATTTCAATCATCCTGCACATGGTCTATTACTCTATTATATATATATAGTTCGTCCATCGTGGTTCGATGATGACCACTTTGTCACTCAGGGTTCTGAGGGTTTTGCACTGGGGTTTTATGCCTCATCATGTGGCTGGTGAGACATATGTGAGCCCGGAATGTTCGGCTGCACACTGGGCAGGTTATTCCAGCTGGAGCTAGTGTCGTGGGCCTTTTTTTCTCTGGCGTTTTTTTTTTTTTGCCAGCGTGGTTCTCTTTTCCTCTGCAACCTGTGCTCCAGTTTTCACAGCGCGACGCCATGATGCTCTGTTATGTGCCTCTGTCTCCCAGGTGGTTGAGTCTATGCTGAACGCCTTCAGAGAAGCTTTGAGGGTGTTCCTGATGCGATTTCTTTGACCACCTTGCGATCGCTTTCCTTCACTTAGTTGGTCATACAAGAGTCGTTTAGAGATGCGGTAGTCTTCCATTCTGCAGACGTGTCCTGCCCATCGCAGCTGAGACTGCATCAGGGTTGTATGGATGCTTTGCAGGCCGCTCTTCGAAGGACTTCAGTATCTGGTATTATGTCTTGCCATTTGACATTCAGTATTTTTTTTTAGACATGTCATGTGGACGTGATTTAGTTTCTTTGCATGTTTTTTGTACACTGTCCACGTTTCTGAGGCATAGAGCAATGTAGGGAGGATGACGGCTCGATAGATCCCTAGCTTTGTATGTGTGGTGGTACCACGTCTGTTCCAGATAAAAAATTGTGAAGCTGCTACATCGCGTACGGCTGGTCTGTCTCGTCAAAACTGCAACTCTAGTGTTCCGCGAAAAACAGTTTGAGAAACACTGATTTCAATCATCCTGCACCTGGTCTATTACTCTATGTACGACTGTGTGAGCATGATGTGTCTGTTAGGCTGAACCGAGGGGCTAGTCTAATTATAAGGCAAAAGAAACAATCATTCTCAAATACACACAGATATTGTAATTAAAATTATATTTATCTAACTAGACATTTCAAATATCTAATAATACAGAACTAAAGTCCTGACACCCCACAACATACGTTTTAGCCCGTAAATTATTGTATCTGTTACAATGAGATTAAACAGACCTCTCTCTTTCTCTTTCCTTTTCTCTCTCTCTCTCTCTCTCTTTCTTTCTCTTTCTGGAACCCATATTTTTTAGTTTTTTCACCCTGCGCATCGTAATTTTCGACATGGGCGTTTCACTTGATTTGGAATATTATTTTTTATTTCTCTGAAATTCACAGATGTCGTCATTGAAATCAGTTGAGAAAAGACAAGATTCTGTTGAATAAACACACTAGAATAATTATAACGATAACACCAATATTGTTTTATTATTTTTATTTTAAAATGTAGTAAGAAATTGATGTCCTTTATTTATAAGTAAAGTCAATTCAATAGTTGCACGTTTCCTGTGATAAAAAATGACCATAAAGGACTGCCATAGAAGAAAATAAAATGACGCTTTCACTGGTTCATTATACAGACGCCTGCAATACTGTATTTGCTTGACACCCCTGGAAATACAGACACATATCATCTGAATGTTCATTTTATATTTTATCATTTGTTTAAATGTCAATCGTTTAATATGGGTACATTTACATGTTTCTTAATTAGCAACAACGTCGACCAGATAAAATTAAATCATAGGCGACAGACAATTTTTTTTCAATATGCAAATTGAGACAAATAGATTAAATATATATTATTATATTAATGTATATAAAATACTACATTAGATATTATATAGATAGTGGATTAGCTAGTGCTCCTTGCAAACATACGTCTAACGGAAGTGTTGCCAACTGTGCCAAATAACTACTGTTGAAAAGACGGGCGCCAAAAAGCAGTTCCATAAGGTCGAGGGTTAGGGTTAGGGTACCATTAGGTCGAGTTTTAGTCGATTTAGTCTAAATGTTAAAAATGTGTACGCATCATTTCTCCCACTTCCCATTCTCGGATCAAGTTGAAACGTTGCGAAATTATTCACTGTCCCTAACAAAATACAAATCAATCAAACAATTAAGAACTCAATTATTTAATAAATGGTAATTTTGTTTGATACAGAAAAGGGGAAAAATCTTACAATATTGAGATTTATGGCTACACAAGTGCCGTTTATTTTTCTTATCTAACCTTTTTTTTCAAGGTATATTGCTTTTTTTTAAATTTTATTTCGAACTTTGGACTTATTCAGTTTTATTTTTCAAAAGATAACTTGTTGCTGCGGAGAAATGTTTGAGCATTGCAGAAATTCCTACTCTTAGACTAGGGGTTGGCTAATTACAGTCCGCGGAAAAATGCAAGTATATTAAAAATAACCAATTTTAAACATTTATAAAAATTATTGAAACTCCTGCTTCTTATCACTTATAATGAAGAGGCTACAGAACCATTGTCTCTACACGTCATTCTAAAATGTTTCAAGAAAACGATGATTATGCTTATTGTCAATATTACGAAACAGTCAAAGACACAAACTCAGGACAATTTGTATTCAGTGCTATGAAGAACTGTGTTGAAAGTGTTGGGTTGGCTTGGAACAAGTTGGCAATCGTAACATTAGAAGAAACCCGTGCTTTGACTGAGAAAAACATTTTTTTTAAAATAAATTAAAGAATAATATCCCAATAATAAATTCTAAAAGTTTGCACTAAGCTCCATTGAATATAAAACATGATGACCTAATTATCTCAGAGCTAAGGGCAGTTTCGATAAGTACTTGAAGATTTAGAAACAAAATATCAGAATTCGGTACCACTGTAGCATCCATTGGCTTAGCATGGACTAAAAAATGCTTTTTCGACACTAGAGGGTCACTCAACTTTGGAGATTCGAGTTTTTATAGCATTTCATTTATTCATACCGATTGACCGATTGACCTAACAAGGAACAAAGCTTTCGACTATGTCACACGGCTTCGACCAGGGGTCTACAAAGGGAAAAAATGGGGGTCTATGAGATGTCCACGAGGTCTACCATTTAATGGATTTTATTTCATTCGTGACTTTTCACATCCCATTAATGCAAATATTTTATGCACTAATATATGATTAGTACCTTACGAAATCCTTTAAATATTTATCCTGCTATTCAAACGAAAAAAAATTGTATTTAATTTCAACACTTATTTTAATAGCTTAATTTTGTCTTTTTGTAATTAATTTTTAACACAAATAAATGTATATTGTACAGCGTTGATTTTTTTTTAATTGGGATGATGGTGGTTTATGAGCGTCTTACAATATCTCTTTTACTTATAGCCAAATACGGAAAACACTATAGGTCAAAAAATTGATTTTACCAGCAGTTGAAGTAATTTTTTAATTTTTTTTTTACAAACTTACATATGATATTATTAAACGAATAAGCAACAATACAGTTCAAGGACACATCGGTGGTATTAGTTATAACATTAAAAGTTTCTTATGTAATTCTCAGCAAACAACATAAACAGTCTGGGATCAATCTCTGACAGGGTTTATCGCTGTGTGCTGTGTGCTGTTAACTGCCTAAGGGTCACCGACTCCTTATTTTTCCTAAGGATTGACCCACAAAATCTTCCCCTTGTTTGGGTATAGCTGCAAGGCAGCAAAGATTTGAATTCAGTTTTCCTTCTGCTAGGTGGGTAGCAAGCCAAGGCTAATGAGCCCTTCTCCTGTTAGTGAAAACAGTTTGCGGACCTAATATTTGAGCCACGTGTGAAAGATCAAGAAATACACAAGAATCTCACCTTTTCTAAAACTTTTGCAATAATACTTAAGACAAATTAATTAATTAATTAATATTTAATGTTTGAAGGACTATTTCAAAGAACAATACACAGAAATACATATTAATTGTTATTTTAATTGGTTTAAATTTGAATTTTATCAATAAATCTCTATAACTTCAAATGTAGCTTTAAATTACTTTTTCACTCTTCTTTAACTACAATTAGAAATTAGTATTAAAAATGTTGATGGATTGCAAAAATACAACGCAAGCTAAGCAAGCGGTCTAACGAAAACCAGAAAACATAGCAAGAGGTCTACAAAACAAAAAATGGGAACTACTGATTTTTTTATCAACACGAGAGAGGTGACGATGGTTTCTAGAGATTGGTCCTCGTGTTCTTATAGCATTTTATTAAAAGAATTCATTCCGAATGACGTCAAAGGAAAAAAACTCCCAATACGTCACACGGCCTAGTTAGACTAAGAAATGTCTTACACATAATATAAGCTTTTTTTTAAAGTATATAATATGTTTTTCTTGTTTACAAAACTTATATCAAGTTACTCTGTCCGTCTTTTAAAAAGTTTATACAAGTTTTTCTCCCAATCTCAAAATCAAATGAAATTAAAACTTTACACAATGATTCATTGGCATCGACAAGATATGAATTAATAAAGAAAAAATAACCAATTAGTTAATTCATTCATTACCGGTTATAAATTATTTTGTTTTCCTCCGTCAAGGGAAATGAATCCTTCAGTATTTACATATAAGGCTAACCCATTAAGTAAATAAATATGTTTTTTTTTCTCCCAAACCTTTTCTCGAATCAAGCTGAAACTTTAAGCAATTATTTATTGTACCTAGCAAAAGATGGAACATTTAATTAATTAACTCATTTTTATACTGATTCTTGTGTTGTCAGGTAAAAGAAATAATTATGAAAAATTTCAGCTTGATTCGAAATTGGGTGTGGGATAAATAACGTGTCCAAACTTTTTAGCAGACAGACAGAGTGAATTGATATAACCTTTCGCTAAACTTGAATTCATACCACACCTACAGGCATCAAAATAAAAATTTACCGTTTGGTTTCACAAATATATTGCGTCCAGGTTGAAACAGACTCCTATCTACACGAGTGTACATCCGACAGGTATATCCGTCGAAAAGAACAGCCTGGCATTGGATCAAACTCATGCATAGCTCTTGGCAGGACGGGGCGGTGCTTGTCAGTGAAAGTTGTGGACTTCTTAGATCAAAGATGTCGCCTCCTATCTGGTAACAACAGGGTAGACCTTCGGAAATTGGAAATACATAATTAGAGAATAACAAGTATTAGGTGGTGAAAGAATTACTAGCACTACATCAAACTGTGCACGACCAATGGATTACAAAATTAGAATAAAAATATTAGAACCAATAATTTTAGTTGTAGTGCTACAAAGTTCGTTTTTAAAAAGCATACACACCACACCGTTTCAACAGGGCGCCTAAGAAAGGCAGCTTTGAACTTATAATTTAGATATAAGAGTGGCAGAGACTCTATGGGGATCTTCTGAAGTATGTTCTTCCCCTTTTACGAGCAGATACCAGTGTTGCGTTGAAACCCGCTAATATAAAGTATGCCTTAACACTTCTTAGGCCCATTAGTAGTAGCGTTCTCGTCTGCTTATATTTTAATGCTCGCTCCCCCACATACAAACAAAACATACACACACTACTTTTTAATGAAACGCCTCTCGCCAACAATACACCATTACACTTTATGGACCTTGTATATTCAGTGCAACAACCAGCCATACAGTAACGCCATAATTTTTGCCATCCTCCAATAGAGAGCATACATTCCTAACCAAGAACTTTTAAGTCCCTCCAATAGGAACCTGGACAGCTAATACCAAAATTGGCTCTAACTATTTTTTTAATTTTAACAGTTGATGTAAATCTTTGAGTAAAGAATTGTTGGCTCGTTGGTCACACAGGGAAAACTCGAGTTTGACCGTTATAATTTTTCAAAACACAAAATAAATATAAATTTGGCTGGAGACTATAGCTGGGTATAGAGCCAACTTGGCGTAGTCAGCCGTATTACCGTAATTGGGACATAACCGAGTACATTTAAAGTTTCTTCAAATTTAGTAAATTTTATAAGCGTTTTTAAGTTAATTTAATATAGTTTACATCTAGATTCTAGATCTAAAAGTAGATCTAGACTAGATCTTAAGAGTTGCAAATCAGAACTTTAGGTCTAGTGTTAGATCTAGATGTCTATAAAATGATCATATTGTTACGAATCTCACTATCCGGCTCTCTGCAAACTGCACCTTGCACCACCAACTGAAAGAACTTGACAACTCAGGGCTCCAAATAATGTAATAGTTTAATGTCAATAAATAACAGCCAATACTGTACAATTGGCAGCACGTAACACAAGACTGTACAAATATCTATCCTGTTAATAGCCGTGCCGCCGTCTCAACTCTTGCACTGGTCTCTCCGTCTCGTCTGGGATTTGTACTGAGCAGTAGTAACGAACCGTAGATCGGGAAGTTGTCACTGACTCGACTCTGATACCTTCGCTCTTTATATAGGGTCCCTGCTGGCTTTCTAGAACCGGGCAGAACGTCGGTCGACCATTCTGGGTGGTCATATGACTACATCCCTCGTGACGCTCCTGACCTCTGTTCACGACGCCGATCCTACTCGAACCTTCATGTTGACACTCGTCTCGGTTTACCGTCGTAGCTCGTCACGGTTGACGGCTCGTCAACCGTTGGCCTGGGGCGATTTGTGTCGGCTGACTACACACACACCACTACCCCCATCTGTGCCACCACCAAGTTTACAACAATATTGTTACGAATCTCACTATGCAGGCTCTCTGCAAACTGCACCATACACCACCAACTTAAAGAACTTGACAACTCAGGGCTCCAAAGTAACGTAATAGTTTAATGTAAATAAATAACAGCCAATACTGTACAATTGGCAGCACGTAACACAAGACTGTACTAATATCTCTCCTGTTAATAGCCGTGCCGTCGTATCAACTCTTGCACTGGTCTCTCCGTCTCGTCTCGGACTTGTACTGAGCCTTAGTAACGAACTGTAGATCGGGAAGTTGTAACTGACTGGTCTGATACTTTCGCTCTTTATATAGGGTCCCAACTGGCTTTCTAGAACCGGACAGAACGTCGCTCGACCATTCTGGGTGTCAGATGACTACAACCCTCGTGACGCTCCTGAGCTCTGTTCACGACGTCGATCCTTCCCGAACCATCATGTTGAAACTCGTCTCGGCCGTACTGACGTAACTCGTCACGGTTGACCGCTCGTCTAGCGCTGACCTGGGGCGATTTGCGTCGGCTGACTACACACACACCACTACCCCCATATGTGCCACCACCAGGTTTATAACAATATCAAGAAATAATCGCACAAATAATAATAATAATAATAATAATAATAATAACAATAATAATAATCTTTATTGTTCGTAAGAAAATGTGTCTTACAATTGGTGCATTACACTAAACACAACATTATAACAATAAAAAAAACAAAATGTACATTCACACCAGGCTCACTCATAATTTGCTTGTGAAAAGTTTATATCAGATGGTTTTTATTTAATGATTTGATTGCCAAGGACCAATGAGTTTTTATGTCTGTTTGTCTTTGCTATCGCAATCTTGTATCTCTTGGAGATGGTAAAATCACAAAATCCTGACCCAAAAGGAGATTTTTTATTCCTAGAATCGTTTTAGCTTTTTTTATAGATGTTTGACTCAAACAGCTGTCCAAATGGGTTTTGTTTTTAGCCAATAATTTTACCAGCAGCATGGATTCTATGAAGTTTTTTTAAATTTTTAATGTTCAGATTGCCATACCAGGCAGTGATATTAAAACTTAAAATATTGCAGATGTGAGCGTGATGAAAAATAGCCTAGACCTTTTCGCTAACATTAAACGAGGACAGTTTTCTCAGTAATCTTAATCTTTGCTGCCTTTTTTTGCTGATATAATCAGTATTTGCAATAAAATTTAGTTTATTTTCTAGGATATTACCAGAGCTTTAAAAATATTTTTCATGAATCTACGTTTCAAGAATGACCTCTCCGCTGAACAAACTGTTACAGGCAGTGACTAGGAATAATGTAAATGGGCTTTTGTTGCTGCACATAAAAACTACATATATATTTCAGACGCGAATAGCCTAAATTTTAAGAAAAAGAAATTAATAAAGTCATTTCTCTAAAAAAGAAGTTACGAATATAAAACCACAGACCTATATATACTACAGTCAATCTTATCTTATCTTATATAATACAGACATTTCATCAAAATAGAAGATGATTACGTCCTACGCGTCATGCATTCAGTCATGCATATTAACCAATGACTTAAATGCTGCCAAGTTACTGGTTTTCCTGGCTAGCTCAGGCAACTCATTCCATGCTCTAATAGCACTAGGGAAGAAGGAGTATTTGTACAAATTTGTCCTAGCATATGGGATGAGGAATGTGCCTTTATCTTTGTGTTTTCTGAGTATTTTATTAAATTTTGTTTTTGTATTTGAAAATTATGGTTCAGTGTTTTATGTATAATTGCTAATTTACTTTTGAGTCTTCTGTCCTGAAAGCTTTCTAAATTTAGTGATTTTACTAAAGGTGTTACTCTAGTCAAATGTGAATATTCGTTTGTTAGGAATCTCACCGCTCTGTTTTGTGTTCCAATTTCTTAATGTTTTCTTGAGTTGAAGGGTCCGAAACAGAGGATGCATATTCTATTATGGGCCTAACGAAGGTTAAATAACATTTTAGTGTTATGTTCTTATTTGATTTATAGAAACCTTAATGCTTTTTTTTTATTTTTCCATAGTTTCATCAATATGGGGATTCCATGATAGTTTTTCATTTATTATAACACCTAGGTATTTTGAGTTTTTTAGTTTGTGTTACTGATGGAACATTAAATTTATCTTTTTTGTTACTCTTAATAACTGACATTTTTCAAGGTGGAAAGACACTCTCCAATTTGATTCCCATTTCTGTAATTCATCTTATTCTCTTTTTTAAATTTCTTTATCTTGTGTTGTTTTATTGTTCTATATATTATGCAATCGTCTGCGAATTCCTGACTTTTGTTCCTGAACTAATGCAATTTGGTAAATCATTTATATAAATTAAAAATAGTAGTGGACCTAAGTGTTCCTTGAGGTACACCTGAGTTTACTGTTATTGGTGATGATTTAGAGCCATTTATTATTACATTTTGTTCTCTCCCTATCAGAAAATCTTTAATACACTGATGCAATGAACCATCAATGCCAAAATATTTTAATTTTTTAAGCAAACTATTGTGGTGAACTTAGTCAAAAGCTTTGGAAAAATCTAATAAAAGAGCATCTATTTGCTCACTGTTATCTAAACCTTTTGAAAAATCTTCAATTAGTCCTTTTAATTGTGTTTCACATGATCTATATTTCCTAAAGCCAAGTTGGTAAGGAGTAAGGACATTATGTTTGTCTAAGTGGTTTATGACGTTGCTACATATTATGTGTTCTAGGATTTTGCATGTGATGCTGGTAAGTGATACTGGTCTGTAGTTTCCTGCGTCAGATTTTTCTCCTTTTTTTAAATAGAGGGGTGACATTAGCTTCTTTCCAGTCCCTTGGTACTCTGCCCTGGTTAGAAGATGTCCAGACGCTTTATTAGGTTTGATGTTGGCTAATAGTTTTTGAATTCCATTTTCTTGTACTACTATATCTTCTATGTTGTCTACTTGGTTCAAATTAAGTAATATGTCTTTGTCTTCTGGGGCTGAAAATGCTGATGCAAAGTATTTGTTTAGGATGTTTGCTATAGTTTCATTATCATTATGTATTATGTTTTATTCATCTTTTAATGGCGCTATGCCTGTTGTTTCCATTTTCTTAGACCTAATGTATGACCATAGGTTTTTGTTGTTATCTTTAGATATTACATTGTTTATGTATTCACTCTGCAGCTGTCTGCTTATTTTTTGGGTTAACTGTTTAATTTTTATATACTTTTTGTAAACTCTTTCTGCATTAGTTTCTTTAAATTTTCTATATAGGTTTTCCTTCTGTCTACAAAGCTTCTTTAGTCTATTATTAAACCAGCATTTATTTATTTTGTTTGATGTGTATTTAGTTGGTATATGATTTTCTATAATGCTTTTAATATGGTTTTTAATGAAATTCCAGAGGTCATCGACTGGTTGGTTAATGTCTTTTTCTAATAAGAATGTTTGTTGGAAGTTTAATGCAGCTTGGTGTAGTTGTGTTGGGTTGCATTTGTTCTTCTTCTTCTTCTTCATCGTTCTCATTGTTATGTTGGAGTGTTCATATGACTAGACCAATACATGAGATGAACTGCGCAGTGGTTTCCAAATCAGGGAGCTCTCCATATAGTTTTCTTTCTATTGGGGTGATTTGGGGCCGTGCATTTGTTCAAGAGTAAGATTTTTCTTTTGTATTTTATATTGGCTACTGCTTTTATCTGACTGTGTATTTTTATGATCTCATGGTATGATAGACCTGAGATAATATCATAATCAACTACTAATCCAGGTCTGTTGGTTAAGAAGAGATCTAATGTGTTGTTTAATCTAGTTGGCTTTTTAATGATTTGATCTAAACTTAGGTTGTGTAAAGTTTCTATGAAAAGCACATATATGTCCTTAAGGTTTTGGTGTTTATCTATGGTTAGTGTTTTCCAATTTATATCAGGTAGGTTGAAATCACCAATATAAAAAAACTGCATTTTTATCTATACAATATTGAATATGCTTCTACATAAAGATCTATTTTTCAACTCCAAGACCTAATATACCAATATAATAATATTAAGACCTAATATATTGTTACGAATATCACTATCCAGGCTCTCTGCAAACTGCACCTTAAATTACCAACTTAAAGAACTTGACAACACTATAATAGTTGAATAAATCTGCGCCAATACTGTACAATTGGCAAAACGTACACTGTACAAATATCTCTCCGTTAATAACCGTACCGCCGTATCAACTCTTGCACTGGCCTCTCCGTCTCGTTTCGGGCTTGCACTGGGCTCAACAGTTCAGGACTGACTTCACACAATAGGCTCGTTGTGTCGGACTCGATCGCAGACCAAGATCAAGACGCCAGTCGTCTCAACTGTACTTGACAGTATTCCGCACCGAACCGTCGTAATGCTCCGTACAGAACCACACCGTTGAATTGTGCCTTAGTCGACCGTGTTCTGAACCCCTGTCGTGAACCGTCTTTACTGCGACATCTCCGCTCTTTATATAGGTCCCTGCTGGTCTGTCTCGAGACCACATGCAACCAGGTTTTCTCTTCTATGACTGCTATTGCAAGTAAAGGTTTTATCTGGTCTTTAAAGCGTTTCCGTGGGGCAGCTCTGTTATTTTGACCAGCTTTTAGCTCACAAAAAAAGACTACCTTTGGCATACGTTCGCTTCCTATAAGGGATACGTGCCCTGCCCAGCGTAACTGTCGAACCATACGAAGTCCGTCTATACTGTCCATACCGGCGTTCGCAATGGCATCGCTGTTTTTAGTGTGGTCTTCCTACCGTTTGTTCATGATGGAGCTCAAACATCTTTAGTGAAAGCGTTCAATTAGTCTTAGTTGTTTTCTATATAATATACATGTCTCAGAGCCATATAGAAGGGTTGAGAGAAATTTTTTTTGTAGGCAGTCGAGCGATCTATTCCGCCAACTCACTCTTGAATGTGTCCAAAAGCACTACTGGCCATGGCCAGACATTATCAACTTCCTTGAAAGTGAGTGTCATTCGATACTATGCTTCCTAGAATTGTAAAGTGGTCTTCCACATTAAGGGTACATCCATTTACGTGATCTTTGGGACTGAGTAGGTTCTATTGGGTAACTTCTGGAACATGACTTCTGTTTTCCCGAGGTTTATAGATAAACAGAAAGAGGCGGCAGCGTATGCGAATTCGTTGACCGCGATTTGGAGATGATGTTCATTGTGGGCTAGCAGGGCGCAATCATCGGCATAGAGAAGCACTGTTATGACCATTTCTTTGGTTTGTTTTTTTGTATGGGATAGTAGACGTCGAAGATTGCCGTCCGAAAGAAACGTGATGTCGATGCCTTCGAGCAATCAATGCCTCATTTGACCCAGCATTACGCTAAAGAAGATAGCAAAAATAGTAGGAGCAAGTACACAGCCCTGCTTCACGCCATTTTTATTGGGAAATGATCGACAGGTCACCATTTTGTCTGATCTGGCCTTTTTGTCCCACAAGAAACTGCTTGAGAATGGATAGGAGTGTAGTTGGGCTTCCGAGCCTGGCCAGAATCCTCCATTAACCATTGACCATGTCGAAAGCCTTGGTGAGGTCCACGAAGGCAGTGTATACATAGGTTAATATAGTATGCTAGACTTATATCTAGTCTAAAATCAAGACTAAGTCTAAGAAACTAGATCTAGACTTCCTTGAGTTACAAAAAATTCTGATTATCTAAGATTCTGTTTTTCTATATTTATAACCTAGATATATATTCTAGAAGTAGATCTATACTGATTCTATAGTTACAATTGGAATTCAACGTGAATATTTATGATTATATAGATTACAGGTTATAACTATATTTGATAGATCTATGACTATTATGACAAGGCCTATGGCATGTGTGAGATCAATTTTTCAAAGAACTATAATTAATGGACTTCATCTAAAACAAGTTCATTCACATGCGATTTTTTTTTTATATTTATACACTTGATAAGAGAAATCAGGTATTAACATCTAGAGAAAACCCGACCCCTTAATTCAAGAAAACATTAAGAAATTAAAACAGACACAAAATAGACAGTGAGATTCATAAAAAAACGAATATTCACAATTGATTACAGCAACACATTAAGTTTTAAAATCACAATTTTTATTTCTAAAATTATTTTTGTGTGTGAAATTGTGTATCGGAAAATGATGGGTACTTGAAGTAAGCTAGACCTAAAAGAAAACCACAGATCTTGGGTAAAGACTCATCAAATAAAGTACTGTAAATATGTAGTTTCACGCGTATGTTTCAGGTTTTTTCTTTTTTATAGCCTCTATCGGGTTTGATCCAAACTACCAGTATTTTTGTGCAGAATTTTTTTTCTATCAGGTACACTTAAATTTACAGCTTAATAATGTCAGTTTAATTTAAAATGAGAACTGAAAAATGCAAAAGATAAATAAGGAAAAAAGTACTTCCGGCCCAATTTCTAATTCTAGTTTTAAAGCAAAGAAACGAAACGCATAAGCGCAACATAGCCCATTTCTTTTTTTTAAATGAACTCTGTCAAGTAATTGAGAAACAATGACATTATATACTTCGTATTGCCACAGTGACTTCGTAGATATAGATTCCTATATTCTGAATTATCAACACTTTTAATTACGTCATTTCATTGTTGGCCTTTGCCTTGTGTTCCCCTTGTAATTGAATGAGTTGTTACCTCTGCTATAGCACTCTACACAAGATAGCAAAAAGAGATAGAGATAAGGGTAAAGAGATGAAGAGGTAGAAGGGTAGAGAGGTAGATGCGATGAAGAGGTAGAGGTAGAGACTAAAAGAGATGCAGAGGTATAGAGATGAAAAGGTAGATAGATTGGTTAGAAGGTAAAAAAAAAGAAACGTCTTGTTGCCTCTCTTACCTCCCATGGGTTCGCCAATGTAAACACTTACCATTTAGACATTTGACTTTTCTTCCCAGAATGCTTCCCCACTTTGACGTCAGACTAGGATGGGAGGTGTACAGTTTACAGACGTTGCTGTCTTGCACATAATGCTCACATTGTGACACTAGACTACACGCTGTCTCACAGAAGTACAGGCTCCTATAAACAAGTACCCATTCCGCGGCTACGCCGATGTCGACATTGTAATGGACTAATGCTGTTATAGCTAATGCAAGAGAAAAAAAAAACACGTTACAGGTCAATACAATACGACGCCTGTTGAGGTCTTTCCTGTTTTTAGGAGCTAACAATTTTACACGAGATCTAGCGTTGTCAGCAGGCACATAACTTCAAATTCAATGAAAATATATTTGTTACACAACCCTCGTTATCTCCAACACTCTTATCCACTTAGGAAACCATTAGTGTTTATATATTGATTGATAAACGAGAAGCTAGTCAATCGCAATACTGCCAGATACGTCTCGTTCTGTCTCGAAGGATGCCTTCAGATAAATCAATGTTGTAAATAGTAAATCGGAAAGAATCTGCTGTGACTAAATTAGGAAGTGGCAAACGCTGCCAAAGCTCGTGCTATTAGAGTTTACTTTTTCATTTGTGGAGTGAGAAATTGTTGATTTTGGGTGAAAATGTCAATTTCTTAAAAAAAATTGTTTAAACAGTTTGTATACATTTTATACTAGGGCACCAAAAAATTTGCCTAAAATCGTCATTTGTATTGAAAAACATTTAAATATACACGTTTGTATATGTTTCAATACAAATTCCCAAAATTACCTAATAAAAACGAATCAAAAATGAAAGTCTTTTATTTTATTTATTATCCTGTTTGCTGCCGCTCATAGAATTTAAATCTGTTCTAGAAAACATATTTAGCGTAGGCATTAATATGCTCTATATTGAGACACCCCATTATTGAGGAGAAGGTATTTGTTGTAGTCAGTCCATGAACCTCTACACTTTTGGTCTGTATGAAGAGCCGTTTTCCAAAATTCAAACAATGCAAACATTGAGATTTTGCAAACATAGGAGACTGTTGAAATTATAACAATTACTGAGGCACCTAACTGCTTAGCATTTAGGGGAGGTAGATCTACAATAAATTAAGTGGTGGTTAATAGTGAAGGTAATAAGATTTTTAAAAAGAGCAATAAATACCTTCTCGTGATATTTTTGCGGTTGTAGTAGTTGTTGATGGTAAAGTAGTGGATTCTGGTGTTTCTGGGGATGCAAGTGGTATGGATGTAGTAGTAGTTGTTGATGGTTAAGTATTGGTTTCTGTTGTTTCTGAGGATGACTGTGGTAAAGATGTAGTAGTAGTTGTTCATGGTAAAGTAGTGGTTTTTGGTGTTTCTGGGGATAACTGTGGTGAAGATGTAGTAGTAGTGGTTGATGGTAAAGTAGTGATTTCTAATGTTTCTGTGGAGGACTGTGGTGGGAGTAGTTGTTGATGGTAAAGTAGTGGTTTCTAATGTTTCTGTGGAGGACTGTGGTGGGAGTAGTGGTTGATGGTAAAGTAGTGGTTTCTAATGTTTCTGTGGAGGACTGTGGTGGGAGTAGTGGTTGATGGTAAAGTAGTGGTTTCTAATGTTTCTGTGGAGGACTGTGGTGGGAGTAGTGGTTGATGGTAAAGTAGTGGTTTCTAATGTTTCTGTGGAGGACTGTGGTGGGAGTAGTGGTTGATGGTAAAGTAGTGGTTTCTAATGTTTCTGTGGAGGACTGTGGTGGGAGTAGTGGTTGATGGTAAAGTAGTGATTTCTAATGTTTCTGTGGAGGACTGTGGTGGGAGTAGTTGTTGATGGTAAAGTAGTGATTTCTAATGTTTCTGTGGAGGACTGTGGTGGGAGTAGTTGTTGATTGTAAAGTAGTGATTTCTGTTGTTTCTGTGGATGACTGTGGTGGGGAAGCAGTAGTAGTGGTTGATGGTAAAGTAGTGATTTCTAATGTTTCTGTGGAGGACTGTGGTGGGAGTAGTTGTTGATGGTAAAGTAGTGATTTCTGTTGTTTCTGTGGATGACTGTGGTGGGGAAGCAGTAGTAGTGGTTGATGGTAAAGTAGTGATTTCTAATGTTTCTGTGGAGGACTGTGGTGGTGAAGCAGTAGTTTTTGTTGATTCTAAAGTAGTGGTTTCTGTTGTTTCTGTGGATAACTGTGGTGGGCTTATAATAGTATCTGAAATTAAATATGTAAATATTATATTTCATTGAGCTATGAATATAAAACAAGCTTGTTATAAAAATACTTATTATATCAAATGGTTAAAAAATACCATTCTCTTTAAGCTTACACTTGCAGCATTGTCAATCTAGAATGTACAGCCTTGCATTCAAAAGTCTATCAAAATTTATTTGTTAGCTTTAACCTGTCTAAAAAAACGTGCATAAAAAAAATATCAGCTTATTCCTAAAACTGTTGCATGAGTTACCTTAAGTCGTTTCTGTCTTAACTATTTTCAGAACATTGTTAACATAGCCTTCAGGTGGGACCCAATATTGGAGCCTCACGTAAAGGCAATACATTGGATTAAAGGCAATATTAGAAGCCTGCCATCAAAATCATTGCATGGGTAGTGAAGTGTTTTGTATTCTCCCGCACTAATAGTCTTATGAAACCATCAGCCTCCCTCCCAAACACAATATTTCTCGGTCGTTTTCCCCCTTGGAGAGAGAACTCTCGATACGCGTGATAATCACAGATTGGGTTGCCTCCTCCTTACAGACTAGAGAAATCATGAAAAATAAAACATTGGTAATAATAGTATACAAGTTAATCTCTGATATACCTACCGACACACTGTTTAATGTAAACATCTTGACTTTCGTCGTCTGCAAATAAGTTAGCTAATGCAACTTGATCGCCGAAAAAGCAGCTTTCTCTAAACACTGCTACAAGGCATGACGTGTCAATCCTACAATCTTGTAAACATGTCTGAGAAAAAAAAATTTAATTTCGTCTATGAAGACAGTGAAATTTTGTGAATCTACTAGGCGCACTCTACCCCGTACCATATGTAAGCCTATATGCACTAAGGCTTCTTACTGAGATTAATCCCTTACAGCACTGTCCTTTTTCCTTATAAATACTTTTGTTACTAAATTTTCTTTATTTCTGAATTGAATTAAAATTTACTTTTTTTTTGCTTTCTATATGTTGTTAACTCTAGGCTGTACGTAAATATTGTACAGTTATAGTGTAGTCTATTTAAAACAATACCTTAAACATCACACTCGCCAACATCATCACACACACACACACACCTTGCACTTGTTAAACATCACACTCGCCAACATCATCACACACACACTGCGCTTGTTAAACATCACACTCGCAAACATCATCACACACAAACTGCACTTGTTAAACATCACACTCGCCAACACCATCACACACACACTGCACTTGTTAAACATCACACTCGCAAACATCATCACACACATACTGCACTTGTTAAACATCACACTCGCCAACACAATCACACACACACTGCACTTGTTAAACATCAGACTCGCAAACATCATCACACACACATACTGCACTTGTTAAACATCAGACTCGCCAACACCATCACACACACACATACTGCACTTGTTAAACATCAGACTCGCAAACATCATCACACACACACACTTCACTTGTTAAACATCAGACTCGCCAACATCATCACACACACATACTGCACTTGTTAAACATCAGACTCGCCAACACCATCACACACACACTGCGCTTGTTAAACATCACACTCGCAAACACCATCACACACACACTGCGCTTGTTAAACATCACACTTGCAAACACCATCACACACACACTGCACTTGTTTAAACATCACACTTGCCAACACCATCACACACACACTGCGCTTGTTAAACATCACACTCGCCAACACCATCACACACACACTGCGCTTGTTAAACATCACACTCGCAAACATCATCACACACATACTGCACTTGTTAAACATCAGACTCGCCAACACCATCACACACACACTGCACTTGTTAAACATCACACTCGCCAACACCAACAGACACACACACTGCACTTTTCACACATTTTATAATGAAAAAATACCTCACAATTTTCCGACCTATAATTTCAGATTCTCATTCGTGTAGGCAATGTTCTCCAACTGATTATTGGCTGCGGCCCTTCGGATCATATTTTGGTTTTTATATGTGGCCCATACACCTTAATGAGTTTGACATGCCTGTTATAGGATAAGTTCTTACAAGGGCTCCTTTTTCCATAGTGCCATCAAAGCATGGAATGGATTGCCTGAATCAGCCTGGACAACTAATGGCTTAACAGAGTTGATGTCTTTAATTAACATGCACGACTAGATTGACACATCGATACTCGTAGGACGTAATTATTTTCTGATTAGCCTGAACGTCTGTGATCTATAATAGAAGATACCTAGCTACATTTCTGGAACCAAAAGGATTTCTTCATTTCTTAACTTTTTTTATGTGTAAATATTATAAGCTACGTGTTGTTTGAGACACTGGTCATCAAATGTTCTCTTCACAAATGTTTAGAGTTGAATTAACTTTAGCATTGCTCTGAAGGAGTCACCCCATGACATCTTATTAAAGTATTCAAGTTGGTTTTAACTAATCTGCGCTCAGACAGAGGGATCACTTCAATTTGCATGCAATTCAAAAGAGAAAATATTTTGCATTATATGCATTTTGTTTTCTTGAATGAAACGAAGACTTTCCAAAACTTACTTGTAAAGTGCCTGCAGTGTGAGGGGTCCTATCGACGTCTCTTATATTCTGCCCTGAACTTAATGTCATTTCACATTCACCTGAAAATATTTTGTCATTTTAATAGTTATATCATAGAAAAAGTCCAAGGAAGGTTTATTAATAAATGTTATTGTATGGCCTTTAAAACCATGTCAAAGAACAGTCTTAGGTCCACAACTATTTGTAATTTACATAAATGATTTACCAAATTGAATTAAGTTCAGGAACTAAAGTCAGATTATTTTTAGACGATTGCAGTTATTAAGAGTAACAAAAAAAACTAAAACAAATTGACTCCACTTATCTTATTCATGATAAACTAGTAACACAGACGAAAACGCAAAATACTTAGGTGTTATAATAAATGAAAAACTGTCATGGAATCCCTATATTAATGAATCTATCAAAAAATCAAACAAAGCATTAGGGTTTATTAGAAGAAATTTCTATAAATCAAATTAGAACATAAAACTAAAGTGTTATTTAACCTTGGTTTGGCCAATAATAGAATATGCATCTCTGTTTGGGACCCCTCAACTCAAGAAAATATTAAGAAACTGGAACAGACACAAAATAGAGCAGTGAGATTCATAACAAACGAATATTCACATTTGACTAGAGTAACACCTTTAGTAAAATCCCTAAATTTAAAAAGCCTTTAGGGTAGAATATTCAAAAGTAAAGTAACAATTATACATAAAACACTGAACCATAATCTTCAAATACAAAAACAAAATCTAATAAAATATTCAGAAAGACACAAAGATAAAGGCACATTCCTCATTCCATATGCTAGGACAAATTTGTACAAATACTCCTTCTTCCCTAGTGCTATTAGAGCATGGAATGTATTGCCTGGTGTAACGAACGATCGATGTATTACGTAGACAAGATTGACGTCTGAAGAGACAAAAGCCATGTCTCTAAGATCAGTGAAAGTTTGGAAAGGTTTTGCCCTAAATGGTAAGTAGCTTTAAAGTTTAACAGTACCGTCAAACTTAGTCAATATTTTTTATTTAACAGTACAAACAAACGTATTATGCTCAACTTCCTCTAAATGTGATAGCCGGAGTGTACATCACTTAGGTCTCTGTAAATGACAATTTTAACGATGATGCAGGATGTAATCATATTGTTCATACACAGTGTTACAGTTACTGAGACTGAACTAACATTAACTACAGGAACTACTTGCGAAATGTAAATAAAAGTAGACTGATTGTAGAACGTGATAACATATAAGTTTTTTTTTACATGACATCAATCCAATTTTCATGGTAATATTTGATGAGTATAATAATTTTAGAGCCTCATTTATAATACAATCACATGACAAAGTACATGACTTGACTTCACATACACGTGTTTCATCAATGCAACTGTTAGCTTCAACTTCTTAAATTCCACTCTTTAGAACTTTCTACAATAACTTGTTACCAGATACTATCTAGCTATGATTACTGCAGTTGACTAACTTCTGACTAAACTCAACTTACTTCTCTCAACTAACTATTTTAACTTTTTCTCGACTGACTGGGTCACAGTTCCTTGAGCCCTGTCTTCCCTATCTTGGTGAGGCCGAAGAGTGTGTCCCACGAGGGAGTTCTTTTTTATTACTACAATGTACTGATACTATTTCTTATCTTATCTTATATAATACAGACGTTACTTCAAAAAAGAAGATGATTACGTCCTACGCGTCATGCATTTAGTCATGCATATTAACCAATGACTTAAATTCTGCCAAGTCACTGGTTTTCCTGGCTAGCTCAGGCAGTTCATTCCATGCTCTAATAGCACTAGGGAAGAAGGAGTATTTGTACAAATTTGTCCTGGCATATGGGACGAGGAATGTGCCTTTATCTTTGTGTCTTACAGAGTATATTAAATTTTGTTTTTGTATTTGAAGATTATGGTTCAGTGTTTTATGTATGATTGCTACTTTACTTTTGAGCCTTCTGTCTTGAAGGCTTTCTAAATTTAGTGATTTTACTAAAGGTGTTACTCTAGTCAAATGTGAATATTCGTTTGTTATGAATCTCACTGCTCTATTTTGTGTCTGTTTCAGTTTCTTAATGTTTTCTTGAGTTGAGGGGTCCCAAACGGAAGATGCATATTCTATTATTGGCCTAACCAAGGTTAAATAACACTTTAGTTTTATGTTCTTATTTGATTTATAGAAATTTCTTTTAATAAATCCTAATGCTTTGTTTGATTTTTTTGTAGTTTCATCAATATGTGGATTCCATGACAGTTTTTCATTTATTATAACACCTAGGTATTTTGCATTTTTAGTATGTGTTACTGGTTTGCCATGAATAAGATAGGTGGAATTAATTTGTTTTAGTTTTTTTGTTACTCTTAACAACTGACATTTTTCTGGGTGGAAAGACGTGCTCCAATTTGATTCCCATTTCTGTAATTCATCTAATTCTCTTTGTAAAATATCTTTTTCTTGTATTGTTTTTATTGTTCTATATATTATGCAATCGTCTGCAAATAATCTGACTTTTGTTCCTGAAGTAATGCAATTTGGTAAATCATTTATGTAAATTAAAAATAGTAGTGGACCCAAGACTGTTCCTTGAGGTACACCTGAGTTTACTGTTATCGGTGTTGATTTAGAGCCATTTATTATTACAGTTTGTTCTCTCCCTATCAGAAAATCTTTAATCCACTGATGCAGTGGACCATTAATGCCGAAATACTTTAATTTTTTAAGCAAACTATTGTGGGGATCTTTGTCAAAAGCCTTAGAAAAAACTAATAAGATAGCATCTATTTGTTCACTATTATCTAAACCTTTTGAAAAATCATCAATTAGTCCTATTAGTTGTGTTTCACATGATCTATATTTCCTAAAGTAAGTTGGTATGGAGTAAGGACATTATGTTTGTCTAAGTGGTTTATGACGTTGCTACATATTATGTGTTCTAGGATTTTACATGTGATGCTGGTAAGTGATACTGGTCTGTAGTTTCCTGCGTCAGATTTTTCTCCTTTTTTAAATAGGGGGGTGACATTAGCTTCTTTCCAGTCCTTTGGTACTCTTCCCTGGTTAAGTGAAGCCTGAAAGAGTATTTTGAACACTGGGGCTAGCTCATAGCTTAGTTCTTTGAGTAATCTAGCTGGAATATAATCAGGTCCAGACGCTTTATTTGGTTTGATGTTGGCTAATAGTTTTTGAATTCCATTTTCTTGTACTGCTATATCTTCTATGTTGTCTACTTGGTTCAAATTAAGTAATATGTCTTTGTCTCCTGGGGCTGAGAATGCTGATGCAAAGTATTTGTTTAGGATGTTTGCTTTAATTTCATTATCATTATGTATTATGTTATGTTCACCTTTTAATGGCGCTATGCCTGTTGTTTCCATTTTCTTAGACCTAATTTATGACCATAGGTTTTTGTTGTTATCTTTAGATATTACATTGTTTATGTATTGACTCTGCAGCTGTCTGCTTTTTTTTTTGGGTTAAGTGTTTAATTTTTATATACTTTTTGTAAACTCTTTCTGCATTAGTTTCTTTAAATTTTCTGTATAGGTTTTCCTTCTGTTTACAAAGCTTCTATCGTCTAATATTAAACCAGCATTTATTTATTTTGTTTGATGTGTATTTAGTTGGTATATGATTTTCTATAATGCTTTTAAGATGGTTTTTAATTAAATAAATTCCAGAGGTCATCGACTGGTTTGTTAATGTCTTTTTCTAATAAGAATGTTTGTTGAAAGTTTAATGCAGCTTGGTGTAGTTCTGTTAGGTTACATTTATTCAAGAGTAAGATTTTTCTTTTGGGTTTTGTATTGGCTACTGCTTTTATCTGACTGTGTATTTTTATGATCTCATGGTCTGATAGACCAGGGATAATATCATAATCAACTACTAATCCAGGTCTGTTGGTTAAGAAGAGATCTAATGTGTTGTTTAATCTAGTTGGCTTTTTAATGATTTGATCTAAACTTAGGTTGTGTAAAGTTTCTATGAAAAGCTCATATATGTCCTTAAGGTTTTGGTGTTTATCTATGGTTAGTGTTTTCCAATTTATATCAGGTAGGATGAAATCACCCATAATCCAAAAAACTGCATTTTTATTTGTCTCTTTAAATGTAGTAATCTGATTACATAGTTCCTGCATGTATTCTAAACTAGAATTTGGTGGTCTGTAAATGCTGCCTATTATTAGGGATGTTGATGTATTAATTTTACAAAATGTTGATTCTATATTTTTTGAGTTACGTAAGGTAATTTCTTCTGCTATAAGAGTGTTTTTTATTGCTAAAAGAACTCCTCAATGATTATCAGCCCTATCTTTTCTAAAAATTTTATAATTACTATTGAAAATTTCTGCATTATAAATTTCAGGATGTAGCCAAGTTTCTCTTCCTGCAATTATGTCTGGTTTCTCACATTCTAATAAAATTTCTAAATCTGCTGTTATGTTCCTAATGCTTTGAAAATTTATTACTAAGTTTTTAAGGTATTTTGGTATTACTTCTTTAGTAGGTTTGTTTAGTGAGGCTGTTGTATTAATTTTAGTAGATTTAGGTTTAACAGGAGTGGATCTGGCTAGTGGTTGGTGAGTTTGGTTTGGGTTGGTGTTTAGGATGTTGTATGGGTTAGAAGTGTTTGCATCAAAGGAATCAAGCAGTCCTGATGTAAACTGAGGTAACCCACACGGTACACAGTGCCATGATGCGTCTTTGTTGCCTAAGGCATAATACACAGGTGTAGTCATATGGAGACTTGATGTATGGTACCATTCATCGCAGGTGTCACATTGAATGGCTTTCTGTTTCATGGTGCATACTTTTTTGCAGATGTTGCATCTATCTTTAGATCTAGGCCCTGGATTTGACTCTACATGTCCTGCTATTAATATTTACAGTGATAGGTATTTATTTCTGCTGTGTCTGATTGAGAACTTCCATTTGTGATGGGTAATCTTCTTTAATGTTATGGATGTGTATGTTAGGTTATTTTTGAAGTTGCATTGATCTAAAGTGTGATGATTGATTATGACTGTTGTTTCCTTTTTAAGTTTAGTGTTGACTAAGGTAGATCTAGTTCTGTGTTCAGCTAGTGTGTATTTAGTAATTAATAGTTGGATAAATAGCCAGAACAATTTCATGATGACTGTTGTTGATTTTAGTTTTTAAAGGGGTCTAGTCTAAATCTAGTTTAAGGTTTACAATGCCTAAGTTAAGTCTAAATCTAAAGTGAAAGCTAATTTACAATGACAATTAAATCAAATCAAATGGTTTATTAAATTCAAAATATGGACCTAGACTAGATCTAGATCTAATTCTAAATCAATATATTTACGTGTATAACTAACTAAACCAATGCAACTGACAACTGTAAAGGATTCTCATATTTTCATAATGCATTACTACATGTGGTCAGTCTAGCTGCTTTGGGGCCCAAATATCATGTACTTTCCACTTTTGTTACTTATTCTAGTTCCTTTTATACAAAGCTTATATCAACTCACTGTCTGTCTTTTTATATACGTTATTTCACCGACACCCAATCTCGGATCGAGATGAAATTTTGCACAATAATTTCTTTTACCTTGCTATCTCGAGCAAGCGAAAAAAAAAGTACTTTTCTGAAACGTCACTGAAGTGGTGGTATAAGCTGAATTAGTCCCCTCTATACAGGTCGTCGTCTGAGGCGTATAGATAACTCTACAATCTTCCATGTTCTTCACTAGCAAAGTGTTTACCGTGTTGGCTTGAGAAACCTGAGAAGGCTTTCGCCCACGAGTTTCAATTAAGTTCCATCACCTTTTTTTATAAATAAAATAAATGAATTTTCAGAGTTTACCTTGAGTATATTGCATTAACCTTAACATAAGGAATGTCCAGACCGTAACAATTTCTATGTTCATGTCTCTAGTAAAATATTATTCTTTTTAACCTTATTCTCTTCTTTTCTCTTGCTGCAATAAAGGAAAATATATTAGCATAGACCTAAAACAAAATTGTACATATTCAACATTTTTATCATGTCGTGGAGAAAAAGAAGAGAATCAATAGTACTTATAAGTGTCAAGTGGTTACATTTATTTTAAACTTTTTTTTTACTTAGTTCAAGAATTGGTGAAAAATGTCAAAAGTTTTTCCATATCTGCTTTTACCTCACATTATTTTTCATAGTCAAAAAGTGGAAAGATAATGATCAAAACACTGAAGTATCAAGTCAACAGCTAAACAATATTTCAAATTGAAACTAGTTGAAGAAGTAAGTTGAGTGTAGTCAGAAGTCAGTCAAGTACAAGTCAGTCAAGTACAAGTCAGTCAAGTACATGTCAGTCCGTCGACTTCCCTATGGAAAAGGAATATTTAAGGCATAGTGTTGTTTTAATCTTTTAAAATAATAAAAAAAATCTTTTTAACACATAGTTTGGTGTTATTTTTCACTTCAAAACCAACTGGACAACCCAATATCAATAATAAAACTTTAGACCGTGTGGTAAACAAAAAATGTACTGGTATCATTCAGATATCATTCAGAAGATCAATTTCAAAGAACCGTTTTGGGTGTTTTTAATGAACGCATTTTCGATAATAAGATTTTTTATTAATATTACATTTATTTTTTTTTTGTCTAAAGAAAAGAGAAATTAACTTTTAAATATTTTTTTCTTGTTTTTTTTTTTCGATTTAAACGTTACATACCGACAGACAGACAAGTCCGACAACACAAAACTATTACCGGCCTACCATCGAAGGGAGAGGGGAGCCTACATAAAACAAAAAACAACAAAAACATCTTTTGAACCTAGATTTGAAAGGAGAGTTGTGTTGACTGAGCGCCTAAGGACAGCACGGAAACCTCCCAGATACCCCCCCCCCCCCCCCACAAGTTCCACGAATGGTCTAAAGCGCACTGAGCACCCAACTTAAAGAACTTGAAAACTCAGGGCTCCAAAAGAACGTAATAGTTTAATGTTCAATAAATCACAGCCAATACTGTACAATTGGCAACACGTAACACAGGCTGTACAAATATTTCTTTGTGAACAACCGACGTATCAACTCTTTCGCTGGTCTCTCCGTCTCGTTGCAGGCTTGTACTTGGCTCAACTGTTCAAGACTGCCTTCACACACTGGGATCGTTGTGTCGGACTCGATCGCAGACCAAGATCAAGATGCCGTCTTGAACTATTGAGGTGTCTTGACTGTACATAACAGTATTCCACACTGAACCGTCGTAATGCACCGTACTCAATCACACCGCTGAACCACACTGAACTGAGCGATAGTCGACCGGACTATAATGAACCGGGCTGTAGTCAATCGTCTTGACAATAACACCTCAGCTTTTTATATAGTGTCCCTAATGGCTATTTAGAACCGGACAGAACGTCGCTCGACCATTCTGGTTGATCAAATGTCTACATTTCCAATTTTCTAAAAAAAAAAAAAACTTCCCACTTACTGTAGATAATTTAATGACTAAATGTAATTTTATGACTAAACTAGAAATTACATTTAATTGGGTATTTTTTTTAGTGATGCGACAGTTTATTAAAAAAGTTACTTTAATCTTATCATATATAATAAAGACGTTGCTTCAAAAAAGAATATGACGATGTCCTGCGCGAAAATAGGTTTAAGAGAAAAATAGAGTACGAACGACGAAGAGACGGCTTGTACTGAATTTAATGACGTGGACTGTAGAATTCTTTCTGTAATAAAGTTGTGTGTTCTAGAAGGCTGGATTCACCTACTCTTGACTATTTATTCTGTTGGCGTGTTGTACTTACAAACTCGAGACTGCAATTAGTAACATTTTTTTCAACAACTCCACTCCCAACCATTAGAAGTTATGAAGAGGTGTGACATAATGGGGAGTTAATTATTTTTGAGCTATTGTAAAGACTAGAGTGATTCCCCTTATGAAGTTTATATAAGGGCATGTAGACCGTGTTTAGTTGCCACTTGCTCCTGAGTTACCAGCTTGACCACTGGACCTGTGTTGTAAATAGTATTTTTTTCTGTTAGTGGTCGTGTGTCTTGAGGCACTCGGGAGAAGTGTGCCCTGCTCTGGAGATCTTTGGGCTAAGTATATCTTTAGTCATTGTAGTATTTTATATAATGTATTAATTAGTAGATATAGCCTCAAATGAATTCCAGGCAGTATTTTTTTCCCTTATGTTCTGCATCCTGAGGTACTCCCAAATGTGACATTTTTTATAGCTTTGTCTCTGAGGGATTCAACCTGTATTGAATCATCAGATAGGCTTTACCGAATGGATGTCTACAGGTGGGATTCTATGAAGCTTGTAGGCTCATAGGTTTCCCTGAAGCTTATAGTACATCATGACCCTTTTGTTATTGTTTTTTTTTGGCTAAAAGTGGCTGTGTCGACCTGAAGCCTGTAACCCCGAAATGGTCAAAAGTGGTCATATGTTGACCTGAGGCCTGTGTGACGATACGAAACTTACATGCAAAAGTTCATTTGAGTTTTTCCCAGCAAATCGTGGGAAACTTTAATTTTCAACTTAAACAATTATTTTCTTGTCCACCCATAACTAATTTCTTTTAGGATTTATCGGTAATAGGCGATATTATGCCGCCCACGCCTGATCCGGTTCTTTCTGTGGTCCTACCGTAGACCATAGGCTCATAAACCTACCCTCCAAAGCTGTACCATCGCAAATTAATATTAAGCCGAAAAAAAAATATTTAGTTTTTACGGTTCCTTATTATTGCTGTAATAGTGGAAACGCCATATTGTTATGATGTTCTGGAGAGGAAGTAAAGAAAAAAATGTCACTGAACTATATATCGTTTGGAGCACTATATTATAGTTTAGGATTAGGTTTAGTAGAATCAAAATAAAAGGTTTACTGCTAGGTTTAGGGTTAGGTTTAGAATAAGAATTAGGTATAGAAATAGGGTTAGGTTTCGAATTAGGTTTAGGGTTAGTATTTAGGTTTAGGTTTAGTACTAAGTTTAGGGAATTAAGTTTAGGGTTAGGTTTAGTATTTAGGTTTAGGGATAGGGTTAGTGCTAGGTTTAGGGTTAGGTTTAGTATTTAGGTTTAGGGTTAGTGCTAGGTTTAGAAATAGGTTTAGGGTTAGTGCTAGGTTTAGGGTTAGATTTAAGGTTAGGGTCAGGTTTCACTAAACCTATTCTAAACCTAACCCTAATCCTAAAACTAACCCTAATCCTAAAACTAACCCTAATTCTAAACCTAAACCTAACCCCTAACCCTAAACCTAGCAGTAAACTTAACCCTAATTCTAAACCTAATCTTAAACCTAGCACTAAACCTAACCCTAAACGTAATTCTAACCCTAATTCTAACCCTAACCCTAATTCTAAACCTAATAATCCTAATCCTAAACCTAACCCTAAACCTAATTCTAACCCTAACCCTAATTCTAAACTTAATCCTAACCCTAAACCTAATTCTAACCCTAAACCTAATTCTAAACCTAACCCTAATTCTAAACCTAACCCTAAACCTAATTCTAACCCTAACCCTAAAGCTAGCACTAAATCTAAATTTTGATCATACTAAATTCCATCAAAATAATATATAGTTCAGTGATACTTGCTCTTAGTTTATTGTTTTTTAAACTTCTGGAATGGAAAGTTACATCCTCTTAAGAACGTAGTAAACAAAATGGCGTATTTTTCATTACAACAATGATAAAAGAACTTGAAAACTAAATTTTTTTTTTCGGCTTAATATTAATTTGCGATGGTACAGCTTTGGAGGGTAGGTTTAGGAGCTTATTGTCTACAGTAAGACCACAGAAAGAACCGGATCGGGCCTGGGCGGCATAATATCGCCTATTACCGATAAATCTCCCATCGCACTGTTTCTCACGGGACTAATCTCGACATAAAACATTAACTAGCCTTTCTAGGGCTAACTTTTAATTTTGACCGCTGTACAGGTGACCAGCACACAATAGTTGCTGCACCAGCGCTACACGCAGCGGCTTAATAACTTTTTCACACCTATTTCTCCCTCCCCCCCCCCCCCGCAGGATACGCACCGCCCTAGCATTGCACTCGGGCTGGACAAATACATATTCGCCTTAGTCCCTACTCTCACGGTACAGGCCATAAATCGGACATGACGCCTGACGTGTCCAGTACATAGATACATGTGAGAAAATCAGCTAGCTATCTTCCCTACCCGTTAAACAAAATGCCCCAACTATATATAGAGAGAGACCAAAGCATTCTAAGTTAGGCCGCTAGAATTCATACAGTGTCCTCATTTAGGAAGTTTAGTTGTGAGGTTTCATTAGGGACAAACGGGTAAGTGTAAACATTTTACTATACTTATTTTATCTTATAGGAATATGTGAGTACACATTAGTACACAACCACGTTCCCCGTCATTACATTATGACTTTATTATGCATGTACATTGTACTATTTTATGTCGATGTCGATCTTCATATAGTATTATTAATGCCGCTATGGTTGTCTACATTTGAAACTATAGTTATTATATTTAATTTGTTATGTTTCATCCATTCCTGTATTTTAGTGATTGATGTAAACAATACCCTTTCGTGAATCTGAGTACTGTCTAAGAACTTAGATCGCAGTGCTCTAAACTTACAGTTGATTTGATTTTTGTTGATTTGTTGATTTGAGGCACATCGGCACAATTTAGGCCATGTCGTGCCTGCAGTCCCTTAAGGACTACTCTCTCTCTCTAAACAACAAGGGCCAGATTCTATACAGTAATATAATTAAAATTAAGGTCTATTCACAGTTAAAATAGTAAAGGTAGTAAAAATTTAAATATTTGGTAAAAATCTAATGTAAATAGTGCATGTTCACAAATTCAGAAATCAGATCTTCGTAGATAGCCCCACTTCCCGAATAAAGCCCAGTACCTTCCCAGGGTCGACATTATTAAATAGTGTTTTTAAAATGTTTCGCCCTGACATCCTGGTATCTGGGGCAATCAACGAGGATATGTTCCACGGTGAGGCGAGAGTCACAGTACTCGCAAAGTGGGGGCTCCTCTCTCTTCAGTACAAAAGAGTGCGTGATGTAGGTGTGGCCAATCCTAAGTCTGGACATGGTTGTGCTACCACGCCTTGTCAGACCCTTAGATGTGGGCCGCCACCTGACATCCGCCACAATCTGCCTGAGTTTACTGTGAGTCTCAGCCTCCCATCGGTTCTGCCACTCTCGATAGGTGGCAGAGGCAATACTTTGTCTCAGGTCCGAGTAGGGAATTTGGGTTCCTGACACCGCATGATTTAGGGCTCTCTTTGCTTCTCTGTCTGCGGCTTCGTTTCCCTCAATGCCAACATGGGAGGGGACCCAGATGAAGGTGACATCCCTACGGTCGGCTGTTATTAGGTCCAACAGCTTCAGGCTCTTATGTACCAATGGGATGTCAGTCTTCATCCGCCCCAAAGCTTGCAATGCAGATTTGGAGTCGGAGCAGATTATAAATTTACTCCTTTCTGATGCTTTTACGGCCATAAGTGCAAGCAATATTGCGTGCAATTCGGCCGTAAAGATGGAGCAGCCATCGGGGAGTCTACGGGAGATTGTTTTGTTCCGAAAGGAGCAGGCACACGCGACCTTTCCCTCCATTTTGGATCCGTCTGTGTAGATGGTGCCACAATCTCCGTAGCTCTCCTGCAGTTCCCTAAAGTGGACCTGTAGTATGATTGGGTCTGTATTTTCTTTTTTGAAATTAAGGAGGGATAAATTTAATTTAGGTTTATTCATTAGCCAAGGAGGATACTGAGGGGTTTCTATTTTAGAGATTTGGTCAATGGGTGGGGTTAAATTTTGGATGGGTTCTCTCATTCGAAGGCCCAACGGCTGTATGACGTTAGGCCTTCGATTGTATAATTCTACCTCTGTGGGGTTAAATATGGAGTCAAAAGCAGGGTTCGTGGGGTTGGATTTTAGCTTGACTATATACTGCATTGCAAGCTTTTTCATTCTTATATCCATGGGGAGTTCTCCAGCCTCCACATGGAGACTTGGGATATGTGATGTACGAAACGCGCCGAGACAGAGACGCAGGGCAGCATTTTGTATTGGTTCCAGTATTTTTAGGTACGACTTCCTTGCTGCTCCATATATTATGGATCCGTAGTCTAGCTTGGATCGAATTAGACTCCGATAGAGCAGCAGCAAGGTATCTCTGTCAGCTCCCCAGTCCGTATGGCTGAGTACTCTTAGTATGTTTAATGACTTTTGGCATTTCTTCTTAAGTTCCTTAATGTGGGGGAGAAAATTGAATTTGGAATCTAAGGTGAGGCCTAAAAATTTTGTAGTTTTCACGACAGGGATCTTCTTTTTGTGTATAAATAGTTCAGGGTCTGGGTGGAGCCCCCTTAGATTACAAAAATGCATACTAACTGTTTTGGAGTCAGAGAATTTGAAACCATTATAGTTTGCCCAACCCTGAATTTTGTTTAAACATAACTGTAATTTCCTTTCTAAGGTGTTCATGTTTTTCCCATAAGTAAGAATAACAAAGTCATCAACATACAAAGAGCACTCTATGCCAGGGGACAGCGCATTTATGATGCTATTTATTTTAATGTTGAACAGGGTGACTGACAGAATGCTGCCCTGGGGTACACCCATTTCCTGGTCATGAGTGTCAGAAGCGAAGTTGCCCACTCGGACCTGAAATTTTCGATCTTTCACCACAAAACGGGGGAGGTGTCCCTTAAGCCCCATAAGCGCGAGGTCACGTAGAATGCCATGTTTCCAGGTTGTGTCATAGGCCTTTTCTATATCGAAGAATACAGCTACTAGATGTTCTCTTCTGAGTAATGCATTTCTAATATAAGCTTCCAGCCTTACCAGGTGGTCAGTTGTTGTCCGCCCCTGCCGGAATCCGCACTGGTAGTTTGAGATCACTTTATTCCTTTCCAGGTACCAGACCAGCCTACTGTTAATCATTCTTTCCATGGTTTTGCAGATGCAGCTTGTTAGTGCTATTGGTCGATAGTTAGCTGGGTCAGAGCCGTCTCTTCCCGGTTTAGGTATCGGTATAACTGTGGCTTTCCTCCAGCTGTTTGGGAAAGCGCCTGTTTGCCACACACAGTTATAGACCCCTAGTAGGACTGCCAATGAGGGTTCGGGAAGGTGCTTGAGGAACTGGTAATGGATTTCGTCTTCTCCAGGCGCTGTGTCATGTGACTTGTCCAGCGATTCCCTCAGTTCCTCAAGCGAGAACGGTTTGTTGTAGTCTTCATTGTTCTCTGACCTGAAATCAATGGGGTGTCTTTCCTCCCTGGTTTTGACTTTTTGGAACTCTGGCGTGTAGTGTGCAGTGGATGATTTTTCTGCTATTGAGGATGCAAGGCAGTCAGCTATTTCTCTGGGGGACGTGACAGTTTGTCCTTGGTTTTTCAAATGCCCTATTGCATTTGATTCTTTCCCTTTGATTCGCCTTACTGCCTTCCAAACCGCTCTAGCAGAAGTTTTGGCATCCAGACTGCCGACAAAACTTCTCCAGGAATTCCTTTTGGCTGACCGTATGGTTTGTCTAGCCTTTGCTCTAGCTATCCTGAATAGCTTTAGGTTTTCCTGGGAAGGATTCTTTATAAATGCAGCCAGTCGTTTTTTCCTATCACCAATAGCACTTTTGCAAGCTGTATCAAACCATGGTTTGCTAGGCCGTTTTGGATTTGCAGAGGTTAGGGGTACAACTTTCCTGGTTATACTTAGTAGCTTGCTAGCAAAGGTATCAGCTGGGTTCTGTTCATGGAGGATATTTTCTGTGATATCCTCAGAGCATCTTTTTTGGAATTGTTCCCAATCGGCCTTATTCAGTTTCCACCGCTGAGGTCGTCCCAATGAAGGGAGATTGTTAGTAATGATGATTGGGAAGTGATCACTTCCCCGTAGATCATTCTAACTGACCATTTAAAATCGTCCAGAAGTCCGGGGACGCATACGGTGAGGTCAATGCATGTGAATGATCCAGTTCCTGGGTGCAAGTAGGTCGGTGATGCATCATTAAGTATGCATAAATCATGTTGGAGGAAGATATCCTCCAGCATACGACCTCTTGTGTCGGTATTGTTGGATCCCCACATGGTGTTATGGGCATTGAAATCCCCAAGGATTAAATAAGGCCGGGGGAGTTGTTTCAATAGGTCCTCCATGTCTGTTCGGTTTAATGGAGCGCCTGGTGGTAGATACAGGCTGCAGCAAGTGATAACCTTGTGAAGGGTTATCCTAGCTGCTACGGCCTGTAGTGTGGTCTGTAGTTCTACCCTCTCATGGGGGATGCTATCCTTCACAAGGATACAGACTCCACCTGATGCTCTCTCAGCATCCTCAACATTCTTGGTGTAAGCACGGTAGCTTCGGAAGCTGATGCAATCTTTTAGAAATGTTTCCTGTAAGCAGACAGCTACAGGAGTCTCAGAGTCCATCAGTAGCTGCATTTCCTCGTAATTGGCCTTGAGGCCTCTACAATTCCACTGTACAATTCTGGAATCCATGGCTTATTCTAGATGACCTACTTGGAGCTATTTGGCCTTGGGAGGCCCCCGGAGGGGTTTCCCTTTATTCCAGTGACCTTGGTATTTTTATTCTTGGGTTTGGATGGAGAAGAGGACAACCCCCTTTTGGGGGAAGTCTTTCTCTCTGGAGAGGGGAGATCCCTCTGGTTAGAGCGGAGGTTATTTCCTCCTCTCTTACCTCGGGCATCCTCTCCGCTTTGATTTCTCCCCTTAGAGAGTTGGTCAACCTCTAACTCAGTAGAGGTTGGGGTGTCTGGCTGGGTTCTCTGAGGAGAACCTGTGTCAGACATGATATCTCCGGGTTCTCCCGGAGTATTGGTTTTGACATGCTGCTCAGTCTCCATGCTCTCATCAGCGAGCACAGAGAACCTGTTCTTTGGCATGACAACAGGGCTTTCTTGTTTCTTCAGAGGTGTGTTCTTTGGCGGTGTTTTCTTCTGAGTTGGGGGAGGAGGAGGGGGTGGTGGGGTCAATGTGTCCGTCTGTGTGGCTATGGATCTTCCTTTCTTAGCAACAGCCTGGGCGTATGTCTTTGTCAAGCCGAATTGGCCCTTGGGTAGGGCCAGTACAGCCGATTTCGCCTGGCTAAAGGTACATCCGTTTCTTGCCTTGTACTCCTGCACGGCAACCTCCTGTTTCCACACAGGGCAGTCCTTGGAGTAGGCTGAGTGGCCAGCTTGACAGTTTGGGCATTTGAACTGGGCTGTGCAGCCCTTGTCCTCATGACCCTCTCCAGCACATCTGGCACACACAGTGTTCCTCTTACAGACTGCCGCGCCGTGTCCATAACCCTGGCACTTGAAGCACCTCATGGGGTTAGGTATGTAGGGCCTCACTGGAACTCGTAGGTATCCTGCCTTCACATACTCTGGCGGTGTCCTAGTTCCGAATGTGAGGATAATAGTGGCGGTTTTGACCTCCTCACCCTCCCTGCGCCTGGTAATGCGCCGGGCATGGGTGACTCCTTCAATGCCCTCCACTATTTCCTTCTCGGAACATTCCAGTAGGTCCCTAGAGCTGATTACACCTCTGCTGGTGTTCAGACTCTTGTGTGGCATGACTTCCACTTGGAGATCACAGAGTCTTCTGCATCTTAAAAGCCCATCAGAGTGTGTCTTGCTGTCTACTTCTACAAGGAGTTCCATTGTTTTGTGTAGCTTAGACACACTCTTGGGCTCTCCCACTACTGACTTGAGTCCCTTATAGATAATAAAAGGGCTCAACTTGGTCAGGCTTTTTCCCTCCTCTGTGCATCTAACCACCAGAAATGATGGCCAGGTGGCACAGCTTTTTGGGACCTCCTCTTTTTTATCGTCAATTCGTCGTTTCTTGCCCAGACATAGGTCTGGGGCAAGTAGTTTTGTGTGTGTTTTTTTGTCCATATATATTTTGGTTAATTCGGCACCTGTGCTCCCCACCCGCCATCGAGTCCAACAAGGGGACGGGCCATTCGGATGTCCAGAATGAGCCCGCCAGGGCTACACAGGTGCTATACTCAGTCAGCTGCTACATCGGACATGTGTCCGATACAGCAGCTCCCTGATTGACCCTCCAGCCACCGCCCTCCAGCATAGGTCGACGACCTATGCTGGTAGCTCGGCATGACCAGCCGGTTGACCCAGAGCGGGCCATCTGGGTCTCAGGTCTAGGGGAACTTGGAGCCAAAGTATTGTGTTGTTGTGGTTTATCCTCAGATAGCCACCACTCAAACACCAGGATCTCTTTATCCCCCCTTACCCATCGCAGTCCACGGCAAACGGACTGGTCTAGGACGTAGTGAGAATTTAAAGTTAAGGAGACAGTGTGATGATCAATGAAGGCAGACTTAGGAAAAGAGGAGGCAGACACAATGATAGAAAAGAAGTAGGGCACTTTTGAGCTCCAAAAGTGCTAAGGAAAGAGGAGCGCAGTTTAACGTCATGTCTCGGGACGCTAAACTTACAGAGCCCATGTGAAATTAATTATTTCACATTTCTATTATATCCCTCATACATATTAGTATGTCTCACACGCTTTTGAACTTATAGTTCCTTGGATGAGTTTCATTTTGATTAATTATATCAAACCCTTATACTGTATATCGATCCATAGTATTTTACTTTTATCTTATCCTTTAGTATATAATATGCTCATTCCCCATTGTACTATAACTGATTGCTTATCGTCGTAATCAAATTTAATTGATGAATCTTGAGTAGTATCATCCTACATTGTATGATGACACATTTATTGTGGTTATCTTACTTGTATCTTTTTGTTATTGAGTTATATGCATGCTTTGAGATTTTATACTTAATTGTCTTAAATGCCTTATTGGGATTGATACCAATGCCTACATCTGATTGATTGCAAGGTATATGGGAATCCTTGCTCAATGCCTTTAGGAGGTTCCTAATTGTCTGTCTTATCCCCAGCCTGGTTGCTACCCCTGGTTGCTACACACGATTGCTACACCCGACTCCTATAACTACCAGATCTCCAGCTAAGCTGTAACCGGAGCAGACCACACCAGATACCCCCCCCCCCAATTATATACCTGTTAGCAAGAAGGCATTGCCTACTGTCCTTGGCCTTAACATATTGCCCAGTGTCCACAGTGCCTTAACTGCCCAGTATCATCTGCCCAGTACCCGGCCCAAACTGTCCACTGCCCAATAGCTATTGCCTAATGCCGACTGATTAGAGCAACCTTCGCCGCAGAAGATAAACTGGTGTTGAGTTAGCACGGCTCTCTACGAGCTAGAGATCACAGCTGAGAGATCACCCCACTACAACTTAGTCTGCAGCACCAACCCTCTCTACTGCTAAACAGGCAGCGGCCTCACCCTAGAGCCAGTTTGCCTACAGCATAGAGGATATCCCGAGCCGACGTCCTAAGACAGAGCCGGATGACTCATCCTTCTGAGTGCCAGTCCTTCGACCGCCAGAAGACGACCCACGGGCTAACAGCTAAGAAAATAAGTAGCCAGACATAGGAACATTCTTCTCTTCCAATCACTCACCAATTAGCAATCCATGATGAGCAGTTATGTTAGATATTAGCACCTTCGTTTAATTTCTCGATAATAATTTTATTTGATCATTTATCTTTTGTAAACCTTCATTTATTAAATTATATTTATTTATAAACTTATAATATTTGTCTGTTCTTAAGGTTAGTTGCGGTGTGCCTGTACAAAATCTTATATGTGAGCGGGATAAATTAATAAAATTTCCCCCTAGACTTAAATAAACCAGCCAATTATTAACTAATTTAACATCTCGTCACAACCTGTGACCTTTATTTTTCTACACTGATGTGTTATTTCCAGAATGTGACGATAGTGTATACATTATATGACTAGGGTGGTGTGCCATACAATTGTTGAGTGTATCTTTTGTTTATTTTGTATTGAGAGTGAGTTGATGACTATTTATTTACATAGTTGTAACATATGACTAGGGCGGTTTGCCTTACTATTTTTGAATGTGTAACTTTTATTTTGTGTTGAGAAGGCAAGTCGATGGCCATTCATTTACACAATTATTTGACTTTTTTTGTAAATAAACTTTGTATATATGTTTACCTGTGACTTTAAGTCTTGTGTTGCATACATTAGTTTAATTGTATACCTGGAGGTTATACCTAATAACCTAGGCAGTACTAGTAGGGACCAATGTATTTCTGGACGAGCGTGCCAGCACACCTTTAACACTGATCTGTTGATCTAAAATACCTAAATCTAGGTATAATTCTATTTGAATCTTTTTAGCTATACCCGCTAAAAGGTAATGTGAACTGATCATATTGGTTCATGAATCCTCTTTAGGTCACAAGGGTAAAAGACACACGAATTCATTTTTTGATCAGATTTCCGGACACTTTCTAGATTCATACACATAAAACTCTGTCACTTCTCACTTGTATGAAAAGCTTTTCTATTCTTTTCTATTTTATTTTATTTTATTCTACTAATAAAGGTTATTAATAAAGGAAAAAATATTTTTGAATGAGCCGTTAATATTTTTTATGTTGATCTAAGTTGCTATTTTCTTAACCAATGCCCGAATCCATCAAAGAAACCGGCAACTATAAATGAAAAAGTCAGTAACCTATTGAAAAAGTCTATGACCTATTGAAAAAGACGTACCTGAAGTTTAAAAAACAAAATGTGGTGTATTTTTATGAAAATAAAAGGCTAGCATAATTATTTTTAAAACAAAACGGTTCGCTCAGCAAAACACTAAGTAGCCCTTGCACCTAAACTTTCTAAGCCACAGAATATGGTAAAATCAGATTTTCTATACACTCTTCGTATGCGTTGTTCATTATGTCGGAGAACATGTCCCGCAAACCTCATGCGACGCTCTGTCACATCCCCATCAAGTGGTCGACCCCCAGTTCGGCATAGGATTTCTTTGTTTGAGACGTGATTTCTATGACTGACTTTTAAAATCCGTCTCAGCCCTCTTTGTTGAGCCACATTTAGTCTTTTTCAATTTTGGCAGATGATGTCCATGTCTCGCATGCATAAGATAGATCTAGAGTCTTTTAATTTTGTACAAGAGAAAGAGACAAAGAGAGAGAGAGAGAGCAAGGGATAGATCTATTGTCATTTCGATACATTCCAAAGAGATGAAATATACTATAACAATAAATTAAAGCAAATCGATATTATAAAAATATATGTACATTCGCGAAAAATCGCAAGCTTTTTAAAACCTTTGTATTTTATTTTCGGTATTTCCCAACGATTTTTAGCTGCCCCCGTAAGGGGGAAAGTCGCTATAGGGTGTGTGCAAAATGTCCGTATGTCCGTCTGTCACACTCAGATCTCGAAAACTAGAAGAGAAATGAATAATATTTTTTCACCATGCAATGCAGCCTGAAAAGTTTAGGTGCAGCGGCTACTTTTGTTTTCTAAAAGCAAACCGTGAATTTATAAATTAATTATGCAAGCGATTTTTTCATAATAATACACCAATTCTAAAACAATTACTTAAATGTAAGGAAGGTAATGTTACAATATGTTAACAAAGTAGGACAATTTTTTGTGTATTTTCAGTATCACAAAGTCAAATATATTTATAAAATGTACAAGAAATGTTCACAACAAATATATATATACCTGATATAGATGTTTTTTCTGGTCAACTAGCTGTTAAAATTAAAAGAAAACATGTATATTTGTTAATAAAAGGCTAAGAATGTATGTAACTATCACGTACATTTTTTAAAATGGACTTTTTATGCAGCGACTTTCGTGCAGTAGCGTAACCAGTAGAAGCAAAACATGGTACTAATCAGTTTCCTCAAAATTTTTAAATAATCAGATTTTATTTATTTTTTGTTTAGTTCCCATATCAGGATAAAAGACACTTATTTTTGTGCGTTTGATTTGCCGGTCGAACTGTCTGTCACGTTAAGATAACAAAAACAACTCTAAAATCTATTCCGAAACATCTCAAAAGTTTTAAGTATATATAATAGATTGTTCCGGATGTTTTTGTGAAAATAAATCAATGCCAACGAATGATTGTTTGCTATTCTAACTTATATTACATTAATTTCCCCGTTTAAACGTTGCAAAATCACATGATCAATAATATGTTGTTTTTTAATGTAAATAGCATATAAATGCTAAATGAAAATCTGACTTATATTTCATTAACTATAAATTGTCAAATGATTGTTTGAAATCGTATAATTGACTAAATTACACTTATATTCTTAAACAATACGTCACTATAGTTTATTTATAGATATCAAATTGTTCCGTATTTTCCACTTAAAACAAATTTATGTCAAATGACGTTATTTTTTTTAAATATCGACAATAGGTTGTTGAGGATTTAAAAATAAGAAAGTAATTTATTAGAAACGATTATTGAGAATCGGTTTTTATACTTATTTTGCAGTTAATTTTCTTGATAAAACATAACAAAAGTTGTTTAATCGGTAAAGAATGTTCCGGATTTTGATTTGGAAAAGAAATCGACATACATTACTTTAATTTTCTTACAAATCTTCGCCAAAAATTTTCCAAATTTAGTATGAAAAATCTTCTAACGCCAAATAACTGTTAGAAACCCTCTCTTCTAATAAATAAAACAGATAATCTTCTTCTCATTTACGAAAATTGGTTGTTCCGGATTTCTTATAAAAATTTTGTTTAACTTTATTTATGTAAAATTGCACTTTTCTCCTACACTACATTTAATTTCTTAGATAAAACGTTAGAAAATCTAATAATCGTTAATATTATGTTCCGATTTTTAAGGAAAACAACTTCCTAACACAAAAGTATGGTTTGAAAATCTCTCCAGAAGGCTATGGTACATCTAATTTTCATACGAGACCATCCTAAAAATTTAATCAACGGTATTAGATTTATCTGGAATTCTTATTTTCTTTCACTAAATAAAAATCCGGAACAATTTATTGTAGAAACTTAAAACTATTGCGATTTTTTAGAACGGAAATTAAATTTTATTCAGATTTTCAATAGCTTTTAGTCTTTTTTTTTTTCGATATTAACATGACGGACAGACAAAACGCACAAAACATGCGTCTTTAATCATTATATATACATATATTTGGATAAGGAAGGGTTACTGCTAGTTAATTATATAATTAAATTTAAAGATACTAAATTATATAATATATCAGAAATTGATACCGTTGATTAAAAAAAATAATTCATTTAAAAAAAACTGGACATACATACTTGTATTAACTGAGCCGACATTATTCGAAATGATTAGAACATAAGCATTTCTATTCAAATTACTTAGGCACACTAAACTCAAGTAAATATTCAATGTTACAAAACTCACCTCACCTCTGTGAATACTTTGTTGTGAGGTGGTTAGAGATCTGGTTTGCTTGTACTTTAAAATGTCTCAAGTTGTTGCTAAACCTGACAAGTTATCCCAGCGTTTCTCAAACTGTGGGGCACGTTGCCTTAAAGGAGTCACTACTTTCCTTTAATTTTTTTAACGGACAAAAGTTGTGCTGTATTTGTTACATTCATTACTCTACATTTGAATGTTAATGAAGTGAAAATGTACTTCTCACTAATGTTTAAAAAATTTGTAAGAATTTCATGAACTGACATCGTTTCATCGTCTAAATAAGAACTTTTCAAATACCAATACGTTTTCGTGAAAGACATTTACAAGGACGCATTTCCCTACGTCTCGGCTAGAGTGAGCAAGCCATACAATTATAAAGCAGAATGGTCTCATTTATCACGAATTTTGTCTGCTTAAAGATTATAAAGATGCTCTATATGTACCTCGAATTAGTATTTTGTAATGGCCCTTACAGCCTATTTTTTTTTTCACTAAATTTGACATGCGCTTTTTTTAGTCAATCCCGAAAAGACGCTATTAGTTTTTTGTGGTATGTCTGTCCGTCCGTCCCGTATAGATATCGTAAACTAAAAAAGATAATGAAAATTCGACTTCATAATATTTTAGACCATTCAAAGTTCTGATGTCTGATGTTACGGCTACTTTTTTCTTTTCTGAAAACGAATAATCAAATTTTTAAATAAATTATGCAAGCAGTTTTTTTCATAAAAATACACCATCTTACAATTATTCACTATTAATAGTAACAAACATGGAGGCCTTTTAGTAAGGGAGATGACTATTTACCATTTTTTAACACATTTATGCAAACAATTTTAGATTTTTGTCAAAAAAAATATTTTTTTTACAATTGTATATTTAAAAAAAAAAAATTAAAAAGAAAAAATCTATAATCTATATAAGTTGAACATAATTTAAAACAACAATTAATAAATAGTTTTTCATATCATTATGTGAACCGCAGAGCACCTCAATAACCATGAAATAATAAACTAAAGGAATTTTTTTTTTATGGAAATTTTTCTTTGCTATGGCTTTAAATAGGAGATTGACCATTTACAAAACAATTAGATCATTATAAGACATCAGTTAGGCCAGGTTCACATCTAATTTCACTTTCACCTATCCCTTGGTCTGCTGGACCGTTGGGACACCACACATGATCTGCCAACCTTCTTTCTCCATTCTTCTGTCATTTGTATTTGATAGAATTTCATTTTTATATTCTTTCTGAAAATATTGAAACCTGACTTTTTACCTGCCTGGGTGGACCACTTCGGGGGCCGATTTTTTAGTTTGTGTTTTCGCACAAACTGTCTTTGTAACCTTGTTTTTATCATGTTGAATAATGCGCTGTGGAGCAAGGAGAAGATGTTTCTGTAGTTCAGAACGTAGGGAAATGTCTCCAGAAAGCAGACTACAATGTCCGTGGCTGTGGGGCGCGGGAGTAAATTGTTTTGCCTTAAGGGGGGAGGCTTGGCTTGGTGAACGTTTGAGAAACACTGCGTTGACCTGTTAAAGCGCTTTGCACAACAATAACATGTGATTCAAAAGACCCAGAAAACGAAGGTTTTAGCCAAATCTTTTTCTGATTAAGTACCGATAAACACAAACGCAGCAAGTCTCACCCCTCGTACTTTAAAGCTGCTATATCAAAAAATCTAATGACCTTTTTTATCGCTATATTAATAGCTTTTGAAGGGATATGGTGGCTTGCCGATCAAGTCAGAGGGTAATTATAGGCTTGTAGCCGCAATGTCACAAGAAATAAAGCTTGAGCCTGTTGGAGTCTTTTCTCTGCATGTATATTGGCATAAGGAGTTGCTCGTAAAGTCTAACTTTCACCATCAGCTGAGCTCCATCAAGAGCGAATATTTATCTGTGCTCCATAGAAGGATGGGTTTGAAGAATTAAATGATTTCTAGATCTTGATACCAGGAGTTATTTTGACACACTTTGAGCATTGGCTTCCTTCCCTTACAACTACTTATAAGATAGGTAGACGCCTTTACCTATTACATAAAACTACATTAAATTAGGGACATAAGTTTTAACAAAATGTTTATTCTGAGTTGTTGTATTTTCTACAACTTACTATTCTAAACCTGGCAACGATTAGGAAACTGTAGCGCTATACAACTGTGGTGACGACGCTAAAGGTTTAAAAGTGTGTGCGGTCAGCTAGCACGTGTAACACAGGTCAGCTTGGTGATTATTGTCAACTTTGTCAAAGGGCAAGGGACAGTACTGGTATGAGCTCTGAACTAGAGATGGGAAACGAACCGAACCCGAACCGAACGAACCGAACTCGAACCTCACTTATGACCGAACCGAACCCGAACTTTGAAACTGCTTGGTACGAACCGAACCGAACGAACCCTCCTTATCTTAACCGAACTAATGTTGCAATTTGTTCATCCTTTTTTTTTTATTATTTTTGGTTTAAAATAATAAAAAAAAATTACTTAAATATTTTATTTAAATTCTAATGATTCCATTATACGTTGAAAACTTGGGAGGGGGGGGGGGTATTTTGAAAACTTTAAAAAAAAAAAAAAGGGCGCGCTGGGGTTCCCATGGGTTTTTCCGTATGTGCCGACTCCGCCCTGGCCTTGAATTTTCGCGGGCTGTTTGCAATATTGGTTTTGAGTTGAATAAGCGCCCTCTAATTAGATCTAGATCTAGACTAGTTCCTAGTAAGTATAAAGTCAACATTAAAATATTGTCACTTTTATTTGAGATGGCTGTTAGTTGAGAGTAGAATATTTTTTGCTGATTATAGAGTGTAGATATAAATCTACAATAAGTTCATTTGTGTTCTAGTTTAAAATAAATTTTAATTATCTTCTATTAAGTGAATTATTTTTACAAAATTGTGAAGTATTCCATATTGGAATATTATCAGTGGCGTAGCAAGGGTGGGGGAGGAGGGGGAGAAATGGAAAATCTCCCCGGGCCCCCACTTGAGGGGGACCCAAATGAGTGTTTTTTTTTTACAATATTCAATATTACGCAAAATGCAGGGGGCCCCCCAAAGAGGTCCAGCCCCTCCCGGGCCCCCAAATGATGAAAAATTCCTAGCAATGCCCCTGAATATTTTTACTATTATTTTGTTTTGCATTATTGATCATCAGTATTTTTAATGCAGCGTTTCTCAAACTTTGGGTCCTCCCTCGTGGGTGGGGATGGCGAGTACCTTGAATTGGGGGATGGGGAGACGCAACTTCCTGACAAAAACGGGTGTCATAGAGTGGGTGTGTGTGTGTGTGGTGTCTGGTGGCGATAAGAAGAGGTTAAGCGACTGATTTGTGTTTATGCATTGAGTATGATGAAATTAGCGTAATGCAAATGTGAAACGGCAGACAATCTTGAGACATGAAAGAGTAAAGACGTTGTTTTGTGGTGACCTAGATTTCGTTTAAATATCAGTATATTTCATTAATATTACATCTCTATCAAAAGTTAAATATGTGAATATTGTAATAACAGTTAGGCTATATTGAGTTGTTCACATAAGAACTTTATTTTAAAGTTTATATGTTACTAGACATATGTTACCCGCGACCCGCGGGTCTTTATTTGCGCATTACTTTCGATATAGTCACTGAGAGTGTTTTGTAAGCAATTAAACGAAATAATAATGTAATAAGTAAAGCGAATGTGTCAATGTAAAAATAGTGTGAATAATGCTATCAAATCAAAATAGCTAATAGGCTTAAATCCATTTTTTTTAATTAAAACATTTCTTTTAAATAATCTAGTGGATTGGATTTAGATGTATGTTAAACGTAGCTAATAATCCTTTCACGTTATTTCAGTTTCGCTACGAAAATAAAATTAGTTTTGCGAAAATGGTTTACCCAAAGTCGATACATTCTTATCTATTAAAAACAAAAAGAGCGATAGCTTTGTTAAATAAATGGGATTATAAAGTGAACAATTAAACGAAATAATTTTTAGTACGCGATTCATGAATGAACATAGATCTAGGCCTATCTCAACTCGGCTTCGCAGCTTTCGTAAACGAATGTAACTTTAGAAAACCAATTTTGAATGTTTATTTGATCAAAATATGAAATGAATGGACTTTAATTAATATATTTATGTGTTAAAGTATTAAACTATCTGTGCGAAGAGAAGTTTTATCATCTTAGAGTTGGATTAGAGTTTTAGATCTAGGGATGGGATTATAAAGTAAACAATTAAACGAAATAATTTTTAGTACGCGATTCATGAATGAATATAGATCTAGGCCTATCTCAACTCGGCTTCGCAGCTTTCGTAAACGAATGTAGCTTTAGAAAACCAAATTTGAATGTTTATTTGATCAAAATATGAAATGAATGGACTTTAATTAATATGTTTATGTGTTAAAGTATAAAACTATCTGTGCGAAGAGAAGTTTTATCATCTTAGAGTTGAATTAGAGTTTTAGATCTAGGGATGGGATTATAAAGTAAACAATTAAACGAAATAATTTTTAGTACGCGATTCATGAATGAATATAGATCTAGGCCTATCTCAACTCGGCTTCGCAGCTTTCGTAAACGAATGTAACTTTAGAAAACCAATTTTGAATGTTTATTTGATCAAAATATGAAATGAATGGACTTTAATTAATATATTTATGTGTTAAAGTATTAAACTATCTGTGCGAAGAGAAGTTTTATCATCTTAGAGTTGGATTAGAGTTTTAGATCTAGGGATGGGATTATAAAGTAAACAATTAAACGAAATAATTTTTAGTACGCGATTCATGAATGAATATAGATCTAGGCCTATCTCAACTCGGCTTCGCAGCTTTCGTAAACGAATGTAGCTTTAGAAAACCAAATTTGAATGTTTATTTGATCAAAATATGAAATGAATGGACTTTAATTAATATGTTTATGTGTTAAAGTATAAAACTATCTGTGCGAAGAGAAGTTTTATCATCTTAGAGTTGAATTAGAGTTTTAGATCTAGGGATGGGATTATAAAGTAAACAATTAAACGAAATAATTTTTAGTACGCGATTCATGAATGAATATAGATCTAGGCCTATCTCAACTCGGCTTCGCAGCTTTCGTAAACGAATGTAGGCCTAGCTTTAGAAAACCAAATTTGAATGTTTATTTGATCAAAATATGAAATGAATGGACTTTAATTAATATATTTATGTGTTTAAGTATAAAACTATCTGTGCGAAGAGAAGTTTTATCATCTTAGAGTTGAATTAGAGTTTTAGATCTAGGGATGGGATTATAAAGTAAACAATTAAACGAATTAATTTTTAGTACGCGATTCATTACGGTATTGTCTAATGAAAGAATGTTCGTCAGGAAATCTGTAGTCACAGATGTCAGGAACTAATTTTTGTAAAAAATGCTTTTGAAACACAAAATTGAAGGTTAATTTTATTATATAATGAAATCAATGGATCTTCTTTTGTATTTTCATGTGTTAAGGTAAAAAACTATCTGCGCAAAGTGTATTTCTTAAAATTAGATCTAGGTCTAAATCCTTTCTATCTTTTCTCATGTCAACATTGTAGACATGGCCTAGATCCATAAAATACTATAGATGTAATAGAGTCGGACAACTTTATTTTTTTTGAGGGTCTTAAGTTTGTTTTGGGGCTACAATACATACACTACGGTCTAAGTTGGTACCCAAGGAACACTCCTGCCTAGTTTTATCAAGATTGGTCAAGCGGTTTTGATGTCTATAAGTAACATACATACATACATACACCACACATTCTACTTTATAATATAGATTATAAGGCTTGTCTTCGAGTCCGAAGATTAGTGAGGAATGTTTTTCCCATGGCTGCGCAGTCCCAGATGTGACCTACATATTTTGCTACATCTAGGGCAAGCATAACCACTGTCTGCAGGTGGTCCATTTAGTTTTTCTTTTCTCGTCTGCGTTTGTCCTCGGCAGCGGATTTTCTTTTGTTCTCAAATGTGTATACCGCGGCCTTCGGGAGTGAACTCCAACTGACTCGTTCTGAGGCCGCATGTAACCAGGTGCTCTCTTCTATGTCAGCTAAGCAAAGTTGACTCCTAAGCTGGTCTTTGAAGCGTTTCTGTGGGGCGCCTCTGTTATGGCGGGATACGTGCCTTGCCCAGCGTAACTGACGGACCATAAGAAGTCCCTCTATATTATCCTTACCGGTAAAAATATAAAACGCCTTTATTGGTTCAATTGTACTAGCTGTTTGTAAGCGACAAACCAACGACCAACTAACAAGGAGAGGGGGCGTCGAAAAAAAAGTTTTATTTTTAGTCTAACTTATCTGAATATTAGTATAATTACATGTTTAAAAATTAAAATATATTAAGTAGGAGATGTCATTTTATCTTCTAATAAGACCTTGTCAGCTGTGGACTGCTTTTTGCGAGGTGCGTATGCACAATATGGGTCAAAACGTTTTGAAGAAAACATTTTAAAACATCTCCGCTATTGAGATTCTTCTGCATTTTTTGTCTCAGAATAGTCGAATTTCTTCCGTATATTGCAATTTATTATAGTGACGACTTATGTGTGAAAAAAAATCCTCGATAGAGACGTCTTTACACGAAAAATATTTGTTTATTTATTATGGTGAATAGTGCGTTCTGAAAGAAAGCACATCGATATTAGCCTTTAAAAAAAATATCTCTTCTTACTAAGAGAAAAAGGTTAGAATACGCTTAGCGCCGAGTCATGCCCAGAATTAAACCACTTGCCGACTTGAGCAAAAACCTGCCGCATCTTTAGTTCTATCCCCATTAACAAATTTTTACAATGCTTAAAATGTATGTAGGCAACATTATTTTTGGAAAATGTATTGCCCATAGGCCTATTATATGTTGCAAAGTATTTGTTTTATGTAAAAAAATAAACTTAAAGTGTTTTATCTGATAAATTGTATTAAACCTTATAACTTAATTTTGCTATTACATAATTTCATAACATCAAACCGAGCCGAACCCGAACTTTAGACCTGACCGAACCGAACCAAACCCGAACTATACTCGTCATCGAACCGAACCGAACTCGAACTTAAATCTGACCGAACCGAACCCGAACTTTAAAAGTTGGGTTCGATTCCCATCACTACTCTGAACTGTCCGAGTGTAAACAGTGATATGGTCATGTGATCGGGGCCCAGATATAGAGACAGTGTGTAAGAGAGGCAGTTCAATTCAGCACAGCGGGCCAGTCCGGTACTGTTAGTCCTCATTGAAGTCAGTCCTCGATTACGAGTCCAGGATAGGACAGACAGACTAGTACAGTTTAGTACAGCAGTACGGTGATGTAAGTAGAACATTTGTAGTCAGTGTATTGTCTTGCCAATTTTGTTGTTAATTATTAAACGACCACATTAATTTGGAACTCTTGTTGTCAAGTTCTTGAGTTGGTTGTTGTGTTGAACAATGTTTACAGAGCCTGATAGAGAAGCACGTAACAGAACTTTTCTTTAACAGTTCTTGCGAATGTTAAACTCATTGGATTGGACATGAATACTTCTAAAATGCGAGATTTAAATAAACTAACTCTGATTTTGACAGTATTGCTCAATAAATTCTATTCTAAAAGTAAAAAGTAAATAAATAAAGGTTTCATCAGGGTTGGTGTTACCCGATGGCGTAAATCACAGTGTCTGTCCAGATTCATAATTTAAATAAATAGAGGTTTCATCAGGGTTGGTGTTACCCGATGGAGTCAATCACAGTGTCTGTCCAGATTCATAATTTAAATAAATAGAGGTTTCATCAGGGCTGGTGTTACTCGATGAAGTAAATCACAGTGTCTGTCCAGATTCATAATTTAAATAAATAGAGGTTTCATCAGGGATGGTGTTACCCGATGGAGTAAATCACAGTGTCTGTCCAGATTCATAATTTAAATAAATAGAGGTTTCATCAAGGCTGGTGTTACTCAATGGAGTAAATCACAGTGTCTGTCCAGATTCATAATTTAAATAAATAGGTTTTATCAGGGCTGGTGTTACCCGATGGAGTAAATCACAGTGTCTGTCCAGATTCATAATTTAAATAAATAGGTTTCATCAGGGTTGGTGTTACCCGATGGGGTAAATCACAGTGTCTGTCCAGATTCATAATTTAAATAAATAGGTTTCATCAGGGCTGGTGTTACCCGATGGAGTCAATCACAGTGTCTGTCCAGATTCATAATTTAAATAAATAGGTTTCATCAGGGCTGGTGTTACCCGATGGAGTAAATCACAGTGTCTGTCCAGATTCATAATTTAAATAAATAGAGGTTTCATCAGGGCTGGTGTTACCTGATGGAGTAAATCACAGTGTCTGTCCAGATTCATAATTTAAATAAATAGAGGTTTCATCAGGGTTACTGTTACCCGATGGAGTAAATCACAGTGTCTGTCCAGATTCATAATTTAAATAAATAGAGGTTTCATCAGGGCTGGTGTTACCCGATGGGGTAAATCACAGTGTCTGTCCAGATTCATAATTTAAATAAATAGAGGTTTCATCAGGGCTGGTGTTACTCGATGGAATAAATCACAGTGTCTGTCCAGATTCATAATTTAAATAAATAGAGGTTTCATCAGGGTTGGTGTTACCCGATGGAGTAAATCACAGTGTCTGTCCAGATTCATAATTTAAATAAATAGGTTTTATCAGGGCTTGTGTTACTCAATGGAGTAAATCACAGTGTCTGTTCAGATTCATAATTTAAATAAATAGAGGTTTCATCAGGGTTGGTGTTACTCGATGGAATAAATCACAGTGTCTGTCCAGATTCATAATTTAAATAAATAGAGGTTTCATCAGGGTTGGTGTTACCCGATGGAGTAAATCACAGTGTCTGTCCAGATTCATAATTTAAATAAATAGGTTTTATCAGGGCTTGTGTTACTCAATGGAGTAAATCACAGTGTCTGTCCAGATTCATAATTTAAATAAATAGAGGTTTCATCAGGGCTTGTGTTACTCAATGGAGTAAATCACAGTGTCTGTCCAGATTCATAATTTAAATAAATAGAGGTTTCATCAGGGTTGATGTTACCCGATGGAGTAAATCACAGTGTCTGTCCAGATTCACAATTTAAATAAATAGAGGTTTCATCAGGGCTGGTGTTACCCGATGGAGTAAATCACAGTGTCTGTCCAGATTCATAATTTAAATAAATAGAGGTTTCATCAGGGCTTGTGTTACTCAATGGAGTAAATCACAGTGTCTGTCCAGATTCATAATTTAAATAAATAGAGGTTTCATCAGGGCCCAATTCTCGAAAACGGCTCTAAAGATTTTCATAGAAATTTCACACTGACACTTTTCGTTGAGTAAAGATTTACTAGCTCGTTGGCCATACTGAGAAAGGTCTATTTTGGCCATTATAATTTACCACTAATCCAGGTCTGTTATTTAGAAATAATATGTTATGTTCAGGGTGGCGGGATTTGTGCTTATTGTGTTATTTCTCTACTAAAATTCGCCTGCACCCCCACCGGATCCGCCAGTGTTCTACATAGAAACATAAAACTTCCTTCAGCTTTGAATACCATGATATTGCGTAGTAACTTTCCCAGGTATTACACTATGAATTCTGGAACTTAATTTATACGTTGTATGTTAACTTAGCTTAAATGATGAACTTACTTAGAAACTTACTAGATTTATTTCGTTTAATAGTGTTAAAAAATTAAAGACTAACTTTTCATTTCACAACAAGAATTGTAATACAAGTCTGATATAAGCATGAATGACCTAAGCAGCTGGATTATCTAACTGAACGGTATCGAAATGAACTTTCGATGGAGATTAAGAACCTTTGATTCGAGATTTCTTTGGAGCTGAGTTGTTTAACGCTAACAAGAAAAGCATTCAAAAAACTTTTTGTTTAAATCCTAAAGCTTATACGAAGTGCAAATGTATCAATTAGTTTGGATCAGTCGTGCAATTAAATTTGTAATAGATCTAAATTGTCAACAATAAATGCTGCGATTAGAAATATTTTTTACCAATTGTTTTGGTTTAGTGCTATTTCTTGCTTTTTGTGATGAACTGGCCGAAGGATTGTATTAATAATTTGATGAATTCATATGAAATGAAGAAAGAAACATCTCTCTGTATTTTCTTCAAACTTCTTTAATGACTTCTTCAACTTTCACATCAAATTAACTTCTTAATTCAATAACAACTTGACACTTCATAAATAAAACTTAAAGATACATAAAACTTCACTTAGTATAACTTCAACTTCAATTACTAAAACTTTACTTAATGGACCCGCTAATATCACAAAACTTATTACTAATCAAGAACTAAGCGAGGACCATCGCTCTACAAGAACTACTACTATGCGAGGACCCCCGTCTAACTGACTTTCCCCTTATTTATACTTTCTTTGATCGTACGTTCCAGAATCATGGAACCTTCTCCGTTAATTATTTTAGTAACTTTGACCTTCTAGAAGCTGACGTATGCTATTTTTTCCTTTAACCTCTTTCTTTGATTGGATATCTAAAATTAACTTGTTTACGCTGGACACTTGCACTGGTTTGAACTTGCTTCTAGAAACTGGTCGAAATAGGTCACAGACTCGACTCGTGACATTACCCCCTTGCCTTTTTAGCATTTTGTATGCAATATAAAATGCGTAAAATAACATTATTTCTATTATAATATATGCACACAAAAATCTAAAACAAATTGTTCCTATAAAGTACAGAACTGGTAATTCAAATAATTGTTGCATTACATTTACATTATTCAAAATATTGTACGTATTCAGCATATATAATTAATATTATAGAAAATACATCTTAGTTCCACACATCACTTGTCTCTACATAATATTTGAGCATGAGTTTTTCTAACTTTTGTAACTCAAGAAAATATCAAAATTATACAACTTCACAATACTGAAAAATACATGTCATCTCATCATATTACTTGCTAATACAGAATATCTGAATATTAACTTACTTTTCAATATATGAAATCTAAACATGTACAATGTCAAATTACTCTTTTGGAAAACTATTATAACAACAGTATTAATGCAAATATACTAAGTAATAAACAATTGCATGACATAAGTATTAAAATAAATGTTGACCCAGCTGTACAGTCTTGTTAGATTTGCAACTTCCTTCTTTCCAGGTACTTGAAACAATTCTAGTCTGTCTGTACATTTCTTCTGTTCGGTGACTTGAAACAATTCTAGTCTATCCGTACATTTCTTCTTTCTTGGTTCTTTATAGTTCAAAATACGTTTAACAATATTGTCATGTGTTTTCAGAGAGTTTTGTTCAACTCTGCTGTTGAAAAATGTCACTTTTGGTTTCAATACAAACTTGCTTAGTTTAGCTACAAATGTACGTTGTTTCAATTGGTACAAAATGTCTCTCAGTTCATAAATACGTTTCATTCTAGCTTTAGCTTTAAGCAACATACAACTATTGTCCTTACAATATTCTTTGCTTTTCATATGTTCAAACAAGAACTGTCCAATATCGACACTAAATCTTTCTTTTAGTGACAGTTTACGTTGTAAAACGATTGAACTATAAAACGTTGAGTTTGAATGTTCATGTATGCATTGTTCTAATAAATCCTTTAAGTCTTTCTGCAGTAAATCTCTATTGTGCAAAGTTAGAAAATAAACATTTGAATTGGCAAGTTTGTCAGTTTTTAAGTCAATCACATTGTCTATAAATGTTGATATGTCAGGAACATCATGAAATATCTCAGTATATTCTTCACTTGTATTCAACAGGTCTGTCTTACTTTTCAGCTTTAAATGATCTATGTCAATGTCTTTGATAGATTCAGTTTGTTTTGATGTCGTTGGTAATAGTTCATTTATATTGTCTTCATTTTCCTCTTGAATTGTTTCTAAGCATGTAACATTGTCTTCTAGTTCTTTTGATAAGTTTTCATTATCTGTATCCTCGTTGTATTTTCCAAGCATATGAACATGAAACACTTTGATATATTTGTTATTGTTGATTTTATAAGTTACGTTTGAAATCTTTCTGATGATAGGAAATGGACCTTGCCATGTATAAATCAGCTTGTTTCTCATGTCAGGTAACCATAACTTCACTTTGTCTACTTTTGTTTAAAATTTCTAAACTTTCTGTATTCATTTAATGCTCTTTCATTTTCAATGTTGACTTTAGCTTCTTTAGTTTTTTCACATGGCTGTATCACTGTAATATTTGTATCAAAATCTTGTTGAAATGTTTTCGTTTCTGAGTTATTTTGTTTTGACTTAGACAGTGATTCATTCGAAACAAATATGTTTGAATCTATATTTGATTGACTTTCTTTGGAAGTACTTATGTAACTTTGTTGCTGAGTCATATCACTGTTGTTGCAGAAATTGTCCATCAATGTCAGGCGATTTTCTGTCTTAAAGGTACACGTAAATTGGTTTGATTCGTCAACATTTGAGTCATTTTTGTCTGGTATAATATTTCCACCTTGTTCGTAACTTTGTTCAACTTTCATATTCTGTTCATGAACTTGTTTTCTCTTAGAATTGTTCATTTGACAAACTTGACATTGACTAACATGTTTCTTAACATCTTTTGTAATGCTCGGCCAATAAAATTTGTCAAGAATTCTTTTCTTTGTCCTCGTCACACTCGCTAGTTTGGTATGTAAAAAATTGTGATTCTTTTCAATGATGTCTTGAGTATATTTCAGTGGTAAAATGATTTGTTCAACAAACTCATAGGTATCATAATTAACACTTTTCTTCACAAGTATTCCTTCTTTGAAATAAGGTACATTAAGTCCTGGCTGCTTTTCATTTGTTTGTGCCTTCTTGTACATTCTTGTCAAAGTTGTATCTTTCTTCTGGTCAGCTTTAAATTCTTCATTATTAAATAGTTGAAGTTCAGTAGTATTCTTGTTGTACTCATAAACAATGTAAGGTCCTTCAGTAATGTTTGTCTCTTTTTCTTCAGTTTCATTTCTTTCTTCTTCTTCTTCTTTCTTTAAGTTTTCTTTCTTCTTCTTCTTGTATTTCTTTAAGTTTTCTTTCTTCTTCTTCTTTTCTTTCTTTAAGTTTTCTTTCTTCTTCTTCTTGTATTTCTTTAAGTTTTCTTTCTTCTTCTTCTTTTCTTTCTTTAAGTTTTCTTTCTTCTTCTTCTTTTCTTTCTTTAAGTTTTCTTTCTTCTTCTTCTTTTTCTTCTTTGCGTTTCTTCTCTTCGGCCTCTTTGTCTTCTTGTCTTCTTTTGTCTTCTCTAACCCTTTTTCTTTCTTCTGCCTCTTTGTCTTCTTGTCTTCCTTTTTCTTCTCTAATCCTTTTTCTTTCTTCTGCCTCTTTGTCTTCTCTACGCCTTCTTTCTTCTACCTCTTTGTCTTCTCTACGTCTTCTTTCTTCTACCTCTTTGTCTTCTCTACGTCTTCTTTCTTCTACCTCTTTGTCTTCTCTACGTCTTCTTTCTTCTACCTCTTTGTCTTCTCTACGTCTTCTTTCTTCTACCTCTTTGTCTTCTCTACGCCTTCTTTCTTCTACCTCTTTGTCTTCTCTACGTCTTCTTTCTTCTACCTCTTTGTCTTCTCTACGTCTTCTTTCTTCTACCTCTTTGTCTTCTCTACGTCTTCTTTCTTCTACCTCTTTGTCTTCTCTACGCCTTCTTTCTTCTACCTCTTTGTCTTCTCTACGTCTTCTTTCTTCTGCCGTACGTTTTTGTATATCGTAATTTATTTGTTGAGTGCACCATTCCTCCATTCTTTCTTGTGGGATGTGAAAGGCAGCGACTAATTTGATGTATTCTTTCCACAAGTACGAGACCAAAGCCATTGTAATAGCTTAATAACTTTTCTATTTATAAGTACTGCCTACACTAGCGATGACCGACACCTGTCCACAGGTGAGAGGTTAACTATAGCTGACCTAGTTAAATATCGATCGGTGTCTCCTGTAAGGAATGCAAGTGGTCAGTATTTGTAAACAAACTAGTGTACAACTAACTATAGTAACGTTGCATTCACAGCTTAGTAGATATAGCTTTCACAGCTTGGTAAATGTAGCTTTCACAGCTTGGTAAATGTAGCTTTCACAGCTTGGTAAATGTAGCTTTCACAGCTTAGTAAATATAGCTTTCACAGCTTAGTAAATATAGCTTTCACAGCTTAGTAAATGTAGCTTTCACAGCTTAGTAAATATAAAATGTAAGGTACTGACCTTAAAACAGAAGATTTTTCCCGCAGGACGTTCTCTCTGTCAACTATTATGTGACCTGTTGACTGGAAGTTTCAATCATAAAATACTTTTTCATGAAATGGCAGTAAAATACTTTCGTTGCAATGAATGTACTTCTTGTTGAAGTTTTCTGAAAGAGGCTTTGTCGTTACTAGAGGCTAAGATTTATTTGTTAGAGGCTTTTCCTTTCAAATTCGTAGTACTTGCTAGAATGTGCCGACTTTATTCTTTGGAAATGCAGTATGTGATGCTTGTCTTCGTCGGTGCCTTTATTTATAGATGCCTTTTTTCGTCAGAAGGTGCCAATATATGTAACGTATGTATACTTCGATGTCGCCTTTATTGGTTGATGCCTGTAATCATCGATGCCTTGCCTTATTTATCGGAGGTGTCATAATATGTGACGAACTGGCCGAGCGATTGTATTAATAATTTGATGAATTCATATGAAATGAAGAAAGAAACATCTCTCTGTATTTTCTTCAAACTTCTTTAATGACTTCTTCAACTTTCACATCAAATTAACTTCTTAATTCAATAACAACTTGACACTTCATAAATAAAACTTAAAGATACATAAAACTTCACTTAGTATAACTTCAACTTCAATTACTAAAACTTTACTTAATGGACCCGCTAATATCACAAAACTTATTACTAATCAAGAACTGAGCGAGGACCATCGCTCTACAAGAACTACTACTATGCGAGGACCCCCGTCTAACTGACTTTCCCCTTATTTATACTTTCTTTGATCGTACGTTCCAGAATCATGGAACCTTCTCCGTTAATTATTTTAGTAACTTTGACCTTCTAGAAGCTGACGTATGCTATTTTTTCCTTTAACCTCTTTCTTTGATTGGATATCTAAAATTAACTTGTTTACGCTGGACACTTGCACTGGTTTGAACTTGCTTCTAGAAACTGGTCGAAATAGGTCACAGACTCGACTCGTGACACTTTTAGCTTTCTCAATATGCTATGATCCTATCCCTTGTCTGGACCTGTTGGGAAAATCGGGGGGGGGGGAGGGGGAGGAGATAAAGAAAGGGTTATCTGGATGTTTTAGCTTTTTAAGTATTTATTTTAATAATAAAAAAGTGGGGAACACCACCTCAGTCAAGTACAATTTCCTTCCTTTGTTCGAAATAAGAAACATAATAATTATTTAACAATAGCTAATGAACTTGTTTAATGTTTATATTGATTCTTGCGTTGTCAGGCAAAAGAAATAAGAACTGTCAACCATTTAATGTTTATTAGTATAATACTATTGGTACATTTAAAAAAGTTTATTCACTGACTATTATTGTAGCCCTGCCTTGCACCAGTGCTTGAGATGCGCACTTACGTACTGTTGAACGTAAACAGGAAGACACTAGAATAGAGAGAAGAACAGTGCATCAGGGATTGGGAAGAGTCTGAATGTTTAGAAACTAAGAGGCCAACTTTTGTGCTGCCTGAAGGTTGTAGAAGGGACCTGGAGCGAAGCGGGAAGGCTGTCGTTGGTCCACATTCGGGTATGTAGCAAAGGACTGGTATACTTAGTAGTAAGACTCTGAGGAAGCTTAAGGATGTTATGTGTTTACCCTAGAGAATAAACACAACTATTTATTTCCTGTTAAACTGTGTTGAGTTGCCTGCCTTTTCGTTAAGTGCCTACCCTAGAGTTGCAACAATTGGTGTCGAAGTTGGATTTAGCAGCTCAACAAAAGGAAAGAATGACAACGCTGAGGAAGCAAGACGAGCTGAGCTACAAACAGTTAAAAGAGGAGCTCCGAGTCAGGGAGCTAAGGATCTTCTGTGCCAGAGAAAAGATGAGAGAACGCCTTCGACAAGCCTTGCTGGACGAAGATGAAGATCCGAACTCGTATCTGTTCGAAGCACAACCAGATATCAGAGAGCTCATGAGTACTGTGATAGATCAGATGAACTCGTTCCAGGTACAGTTGGGTACCAAGCTGAAAGAGGTCAACGAGCAGATCTGTACTATGATTAAACAGATAGGTCTCATTACCTCGCTGAACGGGACTGATGAAACGTTTGATACTGTGATGAGCAAGACCGACAACCAGATGACTACCATGTCGACATGTATAAACAATCCGTTACACAACGTAGATGCCGTTGATGGTAGCGCTGTCTATGACTGTAATAGCGAGCCGTGCAAGCTTGGCTCCTACGACAAGAATCCTGACATTTGTTGTGAAAGCGCTGAGCATAGATCTGATCATGTTATCGTGATTTCTGCCTACACACAGACGTTCAACAACAACAAGACCGCCTCGAAGGGAGCGTGCGAGCACCGGAAGACTTGCCAACAAAGTATTTGTCCTGATACTAGTATCAGCAAGAGAAGCGCTGAGGGTGGTGCAGCAGACGGACACCTGCACTGACCAACCGTGAACATGTTTCTTTTCTGGAAGAAAAGACTAAGGTGGGGGTAGTGTTGTAACCCTGCCTTGCACCAGTGCTTGAGATGCGCACTAGCGCACTGTTGAACGTAAACAGGAAGACACTAGAAGAGAGAGAAGAACAGTGCATCAGGGATTGTGAAGAGTCTGAATGTTTGGAAACTAAGAGGCCAACTTTTGTGCTGCCTGAAGGTTATAGTAAGGACCTGGAGTGAAGCGGGAAAGGCTGTCGTTGGTCCACATTAGGGTTACGTAGCAAAGGACTGGTATACTTAGTAGTAAGATTCTAAGGAAGCTTAAGGATGTTATGTGTTTGCCCTAGTGAATAAACACAACTATTTATTTCCCGTTAAACTGCGTTGAGTTGCCTGCCTTTTTGTTGAGTGCCTACCCTAGAGTTGCAACACTATTGTACATTTGGACATTAAAACTAATATGAATTACAAGCAATTTGAATCAGTACAACTATATTCTCAATATCATTATTTTACATTCAAGTAACAACTCATTGTTTCTTTCTTTTCTTTTCCCAAGTAACCAATGCTCCGCTCATTGCTATAAAGATTAAGATATGTCGATAGGTTTGTGCATAATGTGTGTGTGTTGACGATTTTCCAGTTCTATTTTCTAATAAAAAGGTTACAGAAGGCTGGCAGATTTTTAACATGGCAAGGGAGACCAAACTACAACAAATATATTCTATTGAGAAAGGCGCAGTTAAGGCCCTTGTACGCTTGAATTTGTGAGGCTGATTTTCTTTTCGTTGTTACTTTTTTTTTTCTTTTATACAGCATTGGGTTTCAAATGTTTTTTGACGCTGTCTTTATAAAGTTCTCCAGCTGCCTGTAAGGATAAGCTATTATTGTAATAAACTAGAATAGGCTATTAACGAGTTGATGTCAGACCATGTGAGCTTTATTATAGCTTGCAATTTATTTGCACTGTAAAGGGTGTGAAATATTTTTTGAACAAGAGGGACGAATGCAGTCATCTTGGTAAACGTATTTGCGTCTTGCTGAGTTGCGGTGAATATTAGCGCTCGATAAAACAGAGATCTATCGTCATAGACAACCTGAACACTGAAATGCAACGTCGCAGCCTGTGGACAATCTAGAACAACAGCGTGTTTCCACGTCACTGGTCTGTACTACGTGGCAACGAACTATTGGTCTCCACTGCTAACAGGTTGCAACGTTTAAGGTCAGTGTTCAGGCCTTTCATAATGAATGGTCTTGACACGTCCACCAGTCTATGAAGTCAGAGGATATTTGTACAAGTTCTTTACATGCCCTCGTCTGAGTCAAAACGTTGATTTGGATCAGCGGATCACTGGCAGTAGCTGAAATCAAAAATACGATTAGCAGCATCATAAATTAAATGTATTTGCTGGATCTGTTGGTGATGAAACTACAGATGTCTTTGGACGTTCGATTTGTTGATGGCTATTGTATTGGAGAAGACTTCTTTGGTTTTCATCCTGTTGTTTCAACAGACGCACTGTCTGTGTCTAACGTCATTGTCAGAGAATACATTATGTACACTCTAGACATAGACAAACTACTCGGCCAAGGATATAATGGCAGCCCCGTGATGTCTAGCATACAGAACTATGTTCAGGCAAGAGTTCGTGAAAAATATCCAGAATCAGCCTTTGTCCCTCTCGCGTCTCACAGACTTATCCTTGTTATCACTGACCTGAATAATGTTTCAGATATACGTCATGCTGTTGGTGTCATCAAGAAGGTTATCTATTTCTTTCGTAACAGTTCCAAGCTGGAGCGTTGGTGCTAAAGTTACCTCTCTTAACAAAGTGGTCTCTCTATAGCACCTCAGAAGTCTCATTGACTTAATCAAATACCAACTTGACCATGCCGCGTAACACTTCAGGGATGGCATCCAGAGTAAGGCGAGACTGTTGGCAGTCTTGGTATTGAATTGGTGCTTCCAAGAATTAGCAGTTGACAGACACACCGAGCTAAAACCAATTGTTTGGATTTGGGATTTATTACAGAACACGTCATTCCGTATCTTGATTCGTTAGTTTCTTCATTAACGTTTCGTATTTTAAGAAATAATAATTCTCAGCTCATCCTGTTTTGTCTTCATCCTAAACCGATACAAGAGCTGGAACGTTAAGGAGACTCTCAGCACTGTACACGATAAGCGTTCATCCACAGCTTTTTCCATCACGATTAGAAGCAATTCATTATTTAAGTTATTGACAGTTTTGGCAGCCACAGTCGATCATTGGCTGTATCTGTTTGATCGACCTCAGGGAGCCACGGACCGCTCTGAATAACTCAACAACCTGTACAGTAAATAGTTTTTCAAATGTTTGTTTTATTTCATGAAAGTATTTACAGTGCACTTAAAATCGCATAAGGATGGGGACCCAAGGTTGCACCAGTTCTTTTCTTTAATATTCTCCGTAACAAGAAAGTCGACGCTACAACCTTGAGCCATAGGTGGCAACTGCACTCCCTATAAAAAATCTTGCTTGACCTCATGGTCAGGGGGGGGGGATACATAAAGCTGCAGTGATTGAAAATGGAAATAATCCTCACCAAATGTTATCATAATTATTTATTATTTTATTCGATGTCATTAATTGTTTTTTAAACTTTTTATTTAATGTCAACAAAATACCATTATGATTCAACCATCTGTTAATGCCATCAATTAAATTTTGTAGTAAATATCTTTAAAATTCCATTGTTGGTTATTTAATTTATAAAAAAAAATGTCCAAACATTAGGTGTACATCAGTTGTAGTAAAATATTTGTGTAACAAAGTTGTTTGTGTCTTCCTTAATCAAAAGACTCAATGACATTTAAGTTATTTTTATTTCACTTTATTACTTATCATAGACATCCAATTAATTTTGATTGAAGGTTGTTTCTAATTCGTCAATCTCTACGACCGAATGCAGCCACTTGTACATACGGGGCTGGGTCTACACCATCGACTGGACTGAACGTTGTCTGACCTTCATCCCCGTCCTCAGGGTCAGCTGGACCATAGCCTCCATCTTGTTCTAGCAAGGAAAAAAATAATAAAGATTAAAATCGGACCAACCCGAAAATTCAAGAATCATTTATCTCCCCTTTCTCCACACAACTTATTCCTCCTACACACACTAACACACACATACAATATATCCTAAATACAATATATGGGTATTCTTTGAATTTTATTTCAGCTTATTATCGAAATATTTGAAATTGATGCTTTCAAACAAGATCAAATTTTTTATCAAGTTTTGAAAATTATTTTAGTGAGGTTATAAATTCCGTTTTAACTTTTAGGTAGATCAAATTATTAAAATTAAATTGTGCAAAAAAAAAAGCTATTAAATATATATACTGTGTACTTGCTCCTACTCTATTCGCTATCTTCTTTGACGTAATGCTGGGTCAAGGCTTGGTTCAGACGGCAATGTGTTCAATCTTCGTCTACTATCCCAGTTCTCCTAATCAAATGTACAGACCCCTAGTCACAACAAAACCGATTCAAGACAAACAATCCTCCGTCGATAACTCCAGTTACTTTACACATCAACACACTCGCTCAGTTACTTTACACATCAACACACTCGCTCAGTTACTTTACACATCAACACACTCGCTCAGTTACTTTACACATCAACACACTCGCTCAGGTCAGTTTCACCTCAAAGCATAAACAAAATTCAAAAAGTTCTCACGTGGAAAAAAAAAAGGTCAGTCGGGGGGAACAAGTTTACAACACTAGATATATATATATATATAATATAAAAAATGTTTGCACTATTTTGAAATTGATCCCCTGAACCTCCGATTAAAAGTCCGTTGCTGGGCCGACCTTAAACCGATTTCACCGATAGCTTCAAATAGGGTCCCGCAATTTTTAATGCCGGTCCTGCTTTGAAGGTTGCTTGCGTAACACTGCCTTTTGGGATAAAGCTAAGATTACTTTAGAACCAAATATATTGTAGTACTCATATTATAGTTAATTCTCTTTAGCATGGCAATGGATAGTGTCCAACGCTCGGTGATCCCTAAAGCCAGGTCTGTTTATAACTACACTTACCGTAACCACTAACAGTTGTTAAGCTTTCAAAGAGAAGGCAAGAAGCGAGCAAGAAGACGACAACTTTCAGGACCATGGCTGATCGTTGGCAATTCAAGAGTGATGGAAAAGTTCCTGAAACGAAATAAATAATCTCTCATTGAATTCATTTTATGTAAAAGAAGTCACTTTAAAGAGTGAAACTGTAGGACTGTATGTGAGCAGGGGGTTAGGATCAGCGGAGAATTTTCTGAATGACACTGAGGTGTGAGAATGTTTGTTAAAGTGTGTGAAAGAGAGATTGGAACTGTGTAAGAGTGTGGGGAAAAAAATGGAATTGGGTGTAAGTGTCTGCAAAATGTCACTAATAACAAAAATTAAACCAGAAAAAAGTAAGTTGAACTTAATGGCAAATAGAAATAAAATATTTTCATTCTGTGTTGACTTAAGCAAGATGCTTACATCTTAAAAACATTTCTGAATAGTGCCTGCTCAAGAAGATTAATTCAATTATAATACTAGCAAATTTTTAATTATTGTTTAATATTTTAAGCCAGTGATGCTCAAAAAAAAAGGACAACGGGTCAGATTTGGCCCGCGACGTGGTTTAATCCGGCCTTCTGAAGCTTCAGCACAAAGTGTAGAAAAAGCCTTCCGTTGTAAAAAAAAAAGTTTAAAAAAAGTATCTTTATCTATGTTAGAGTCCTCACGTTTTCTCTGAAGGATTGGTACCATGAACTTTAACACATTAATGTAAAATCTAGCGTCTACTTTTGTGTGGAACGTGATAATAAACATATTTGTTTTATAAAGAAAATGTGGATGTTTTGAAAACATGCAAACTGCATTATAAAACGAATATGTGGGAATTGATGCACTAACGGCTCCAGAAGTTTGGATAGGGGCATTTTTTTCCAAACCCTAACACCCAGTAAACCCTAAACCTAAACATAAACGCGTGTACACCATACTTATAATGGCGCAAGAGTTTGGACACGCAAGAAGAAGTAAAGGAAAGATCACTCTTCGATTTCTGCGGACTAGAGTTACTGTACGAAAAAAAAAAGAGGGGGGAAGAACAATTAGTATTCCCCCGTCACAAAATAGCAGGGCCGGCTTTAACCTTTGTGACCAAGAAAGATCACTCTTTTTTTTATTTCTACCCCACGTAAATTTAGCGGCGAAAAAAGAGTTGGGGGGGGGGTGGGGAGAAACAAGTAATCTACTCTGTATTCACCCGTCACTAAATAGCAGCGCCGGACTTAACCATTGTGGGGCCTTATGTGAAACGGATTTCGCGGGGCCAAGTTTGGGTAGGGATACGGATAATAAGTGAAAATGAAGAGTTTGTATTAGAAAATAAATTCGTCTTTGCATTTTATTCAATCTTTACTACATAAAGAATTACTTCACTAGTCTTGCGTGTAGCGAAGTCATTCAGTATATCATAATAATTCTGTTTCCTACATAGATCACGCTCAATAGCAATAATTACCAAATGATTCAATCTATCTACGAGAATTGTTGACCTCAAGTAATTCTTTGTTTGAGGCGCGAGAAGCTTCTTTCACTAGATTCCACAATTACGGGTATTGCATAATGCCGTTTTTTTTAATCGTGCGTAGGATTGGATTGGCGTTTCCCATATTAAATGACACCCCAAATTGACCATATTCGTCTATAATTTCAGGAGATTTGTATGAGTTTTCAAAAGATTTTAATAATTTCGGATATTTCCAGGACTTTTTCGTATATTTTGCAATTTCAGGAGATTTCCAGGACCTCCTGTTAAATCGAAGGGAGGCCGCGGGAAATCTGTTATAAGTTATAAAATGGTTTAATTTAATAATTTATACACCTAAAATTAGCGCGGGTCCTATAAAAGTGCGGGTCCCGCTGCGGTCGCATAGGATGCAGTGGCCTAAGGTCGGCCCTGCAAAATAGCGGCGTATGCTACGCCGCCGGTCGTCTAGTATACTATAAAGCAGAAAATAAGGCGTATGTATGTATATATGTATGGGTGTGTGTCCCGCATAGAAGTCAAAACCGTTTGATAAAACTTGGCATAAATGTTCATTGGATACTAACCTTCAAATTTGTGTTTCAAAAGTTTTTTTACATAAATTCGTTCCTTATATCCAATTCATTTCGCGCCCCATTCATTAGAATTGCTAAAGTTATCTCTCTTTTCACTTTTAACAAATCGGGTAAATCCGTTCCCAAAGAATTTTATATTTGACCATAATTTGACTAGACAGATAACTTGCATATTGCTGATGTAGTCAGTGGCGTCACTAGGGGGGGGTGCGGTCCGCACCGGGTGACACCCGTTAGGGGGGGGGGTGTCACTCAAGTAAAAAAAATGCATGTGGATAACTGACAATTATAAAAAAACAACCGACATTGGCCAAATATTGGCACATGTTACTCACGATTAATAAATAGATCTATATACTTTCTTTTTTCGTTTCGACTAAACATATTATATTTTTTTATGAATTTTTTTCAAAAGGTTTAAAATGCTTTATCATACTTAATATATCAAGGAAAATGTGAAACCTTACTTTCAGGTGTTTACCAGCTGCATATATGTATAAGAACACTGCTTTAATAAAAAAAAAATGTTTTAATGGAATCTATTGAATTTGTAGCTAGCACCGTGATATCAGGATGCCGACCAATAGACACTGTTTGACAAAGGATGACACTCTTCAGCCATAAAATATTATTGAAATCTCACATTGGAAAGTAAATAAGTGGCTATTGAGATTTCTGAAGATGATGATGTTATTTCATTTTTCTGTAAATCCGGCTAAAAATACAATTGCCAACGAAAACAGAAAAATATTTTTTTAATGGGGGGAGGGAGGGGACGGGGGTGACACCCTGGGCTGACTGCATCGGGTGACACCCATCCTAGTGACGCCACTGGATGTAGTCACTGATATTGTGCATTAGAAACAATTAAAGAAAATAATAATGTTATAAGTAAAGCGAATGCATGAATTCATGAACAAAAAAAGAAAAAAAAATATTATGAATGGAGCTAAAAATAGCTAATTAACCTGAATTCAATTTAAACATTGGCGAACGAATGTAGATCTATGTAAAAATGCTTTAGAAAAAAATAATTTGAATTTTAATTTGATTAAAATATGAAATGAATGGACTATAATTAATATGTTCATTTGTTTAATTATAAACTATAATTATATCACCTTAGAGTGGAATTAGAGTTTTAGACCTAGTAATAGAGGGATGTGTAACATTTCTCGTAATGTCTAATGATAGAATGTTCGTCAGGAATTCTAAATTCGCAGATATGAGAACGAATTTATGTAAAAATGCATTTGAAATACACATGAGAAGCTTAATTTTATTAAATAATGAAATCAATAAACTATAATTTGTATTTTCACTGGTCAAAGTAAAAAACTATCTGCGCAAAGTGTAGCTGCTAAAATTAGATCTAGAACTAGATCCTTTCGATCTTTTCATGTAAATATGGTAAACATAGCCTAGATCGATGAAGTTATAATGCTTTCATAGAGTTTGTCAACTTTTTTTTAGGGTCTAAGTTTGTTTTAGGCCTACATTACATACACTACGGTCTAAGTTAGTACCCAAGGAACATTTATGGCAAGTTTTATCAAGATTGGTCAAACGGTTTTGATTTCTATTCGTAACATACATACATACGCCTTACTTTCTACTTTATAATATAGATATGGATGTAAATCCATTTTGCAAAACTACTTTTATTTTCATGGAGAAAGAAAAACTTGAAAGGAACATTAGCTAAGTTTATATACATTCGTCATCCTATTAAAAAGGAACTCTTGAATAATGTTTTACTTGAAAAATAATCTAATATGAATTTACAGGCGCTTACTACAATGCTAATACAACAGATTTGTTCCTTAAAAAGATAAGATACCCCACATATTTAGATTTAGGCTTTGAAGATCGCCGCCCAAAAAAAAAAAACTATTCGAAAAATAATATTTAAAAAAACTGATTTGTAATTGATACATTTTGTTCAATAGGCATGTTTGTAAGTTTGTTTTGTTACAGAGCTATAATTCAAAGCTCTAAACAAAATAAATTCGGACGTGAGATGAGAAATTACGTGGACCAATTAGATTCTACTCTAAACTTTTTGCCTTGTTTAGGATCCAAGTATATATTATGATTTATAGTCCCAAAATTATTTATGCAATAGAAAAATATCAGTATGAGTAAAGGTTGGAAAAAGGTGACTAGGAAATAATATTTGGGTTCAGAAGACAATTTAATTATTACTCGTTTCTCTCCCCCACCCCACTCCCCGCAAATATATATATATATATATATATATATATATATATATATATAAATGTGTGTGTGTGTGTAGACACACACATAATTAATCTTTATTACATTCTGACCCTTCATTCTTTCGGAAGACGTTTATTTGTTGTACCCTACAATAGGTTCTTCCTGGTGTTAGTGGGAAAATTGTAGACTCCCAGCCATTGCCAGCAAGGGGGTCTGGGGGAGCATTGTGAGCTGCCATAGCGCGTGGCCTAGCACTATTTCCGGTACTGAAAGCAAAATGCATATTCTTAGCGTAGCCATTGCCAGCAAGGGGTCTGGGGGAGCGCTGTGAGCTCCCATAGATTGGGGTATAGCACTATTTCTGGTATAGAAAGCCAACAAAATACATATCTGAGGTATCTACAGTGCATTATCATGCTATTAAAAGTTTTATTTCAAAAACCGTATGTGCTATTGTTACTGACTAAGATCCTCCCGCGTCGTTCGGCGCATTTGGCGACAAGGTGCTTCCACAAAAATCTGTCACTGGCAATGTCTGAAGCCTCTTCCCACCTGCTCTGAGGACCTCCATGAAAGTGTGGCACCAAGTTGTACTAGGATGTCCCTGTTTGCGTTTTTCTCGTAATGGCCTCCATGTCATCGCAACTTTTATTATGCGTTATTCATTTTGTCGAGAACATGTCCCGCAAACCTCATGCGACGCTCTGTCACAACCTTATTAAAGGGTCGACTCTTTGTTCGGAATAGGATTTCCTTGATTTAGACCCGATCTCTTATCTTATCTTCTTATCTTATATAATACAGACGTTACTTCAAAAAAGAAGATGATTACGTCCTACGCGTCATGCATTTAGTCATGCATATTAACCAATGACTTAAATTCTGCCAAGTCACTGGTTTTCCTGGCTAGCTCAGGCAACCCATTCCATGCTCTAATAGCACTAGGGAAGAAGGAGTATTTGTACAAATTTGTCCTAGCATATGGGACAAGGAATGTGCCTTTATCTTTGTGTCTTTCAGAGTATTTTATTAAATTTTGTTTTTGTATTTGAAGATTATGGTTCAGTGTTTTATGTATGATTGCTACTTTACTTTTGAGCCTTCTGTCCTGAAGGCTTTCTAAATTTAGTGATTTTACTAAAGGTGTTACTCTAGTCAAATGTGAATATTCGTTTGTTATGAATCTCACTGCTCTATTTTGTGTCTGTTCCAGTTTCTTAATGTTTTCTTGAGTTGAGGGGTCCCAAACGGAGGATGCATATTCTATTATTGGCCTAACCAAGGTTAAGTAACATTTTAGTTTTATGTTCTTATTTGATTTATAGAAATTTCTTTTTATAAATCCTAATGCTTTGTTTGATTTTTTTGTAGTTTCATCAATATGTGGATTCCATGATAGTTTTTCATTTATTATAACACCTAGGTATTTTGCGTTTTTAGTCTGTGATACTGGTTTGCCATGAATAAGATAAGTGGAATTAATTTGTTTTAGTTTTTTTGTTACTCTTAACAACTGACATTTTTCTGGGTGGAAAGACATGCTCCAATTTGATTCCCATTTCTGTAATTCATCTAATTCTCTTTGTAAAATATCTGTGTCTTGTGTTGTTTTTATTGTTCTATATATTATGCAATCGTCTGCAAATAATCTGACTTTTGTTCCTGAACTAATGCAATTTGGTAAATCATTTATGTAAATTAAAAATAGTAGTGGACCCAAGACTGTACCTTGAGGTACACCTGAGTTTACTGTTATCGGTGTTGATTTAGAGCCATTTATTATTACAGTTTGTTCTCTCCCTATCAGAAAGTCTTTAATCCACTGATGCAGTGGACCATTAATGCCGAAATATTTTAATTTTTTAAGCAAACTATGGTGGTGAACTTTGTCAAAAGCCTTAGAAAAATCTAGTAAGATAGCATCTATTTGTTCACTATTATCTAAACCTTTTGAACTCTATAACTGACTCCTAAAATCTGTCTTAGCCAGCTTTGTTGAGCCACATTTAGTGTTTTTCAATTTCGGCAGATGTCTAATTACTGCACTTTATTAATCTAGTCCAGCCACTGGTAGAAATGTGTAACCTCTCTTGGCTACGCTCTTGGAATTAGGTGACTGAAGTTTGCTATAGATTTTATATCAAAAAAGGAAGTTTTATCGTACAAATCAGCTGTTTTGGGGGTTTTAAACTAAAAAAAAAATATTTTAAAATTCAAATCCCCATTTAGAAACGGTCATAGAATTTGGTGACAGTAGTTGGCTTTAGAATAATATTGAAGAGAGAGATTTTCAACTGCGAAACCCCCTTGGCTGTGCTGGGACAAGTAATGATCTAGTATTAAAATCTCACCTAAAATAAACAAAATCAAGCAAAAAATCCCCAAACCCCAACCCTCCTGGATACGCCCATTATAAACTATGTTGCCATATTTGACTATTCTGTTTTAAAACGTCATGTTTTCGTCTGGAAAGGGGAGAGGGCGGTAGAGTGAAAACGTTAATCTTCGCTCCTTTTTATAATTTCTGCATATTATTGCATTTGGCATTAAAGAATTTGAGATCAGAGTGTGTGTGCAACATAATATACGAATGGGTTAAAACATCAATATGTAGCTTATATCATATTTATATTCAACAAATGTTGTTCATAAACTATGATTTCTCCATAAAAATAGGACCGCCCCTTCACTCAGAGGACTGGGGTGGGGAGGGCAGTACAAGCAATCGCCCCCCCCCCCCTCAACGTATCGGCTAAGTTACCAGAAGTGTAGCGACATAATATAAAAATTATAAAGTAGTTCAACTAATTTTGTTCACAAACTATGATTTCTGAATAATAGTAGGACCGCCCGCTCCCCCCCCCCCCCACTCAAAGGGTTTAGGTTGAAAGGCAGTAGATATATTCGCCTGTAGGTGACTACAGACATAAAGATTAGTACGTCCTAGTTCAAATCTGCCGGACGCAAGAAAATGGAGGCATGCAGGGTTCGAACCACTGTGGTGACAGTCCGAAGTGCATACCTCACGACCTTTTATTACAAAATAAATATAACATAATAAGGTGGCGATCACAAGATCACTGTCTTCGAGAATGTCGTCTGTGAAGAAGATTTCGAAAGGAAGTGGCATTGATATTAAAATAGATTTTAATTACGATTGTGAAAAAAAACACTGTTATTACCAGAACGAGCCTACTGTACTAACTGTAATGTATCTGTAGAAGTTCAAGCTGATCAGGTGTTAAAACTGAATAATCCTTTCTTATATACAAGTTCTAACTGAGATTTTTAATTTAAAAATGTATATTAGGACCACGTTTAGGATTAAATGTTGCCACAGGGTTTTTAACTCCTCGCAATCAAGACAAGAGTTTTATTATTTTTTTATCTTATCTCTGAGGGTAAAGCGAACGTGTGGTTAAAATCATGTTTTTTATTGACTTAATTACAATTTTATTTTTTTTTATGACAGTTTCTATTTATCTTTTGATTTAGGATGAAGTTTTTTTTTTCTTTTGATGCTTTCTTAAAGTTTGTTTAGTATAACCAAAATACTGATTACGATTACTGTATGAAAATAAGAATCTGGATAGAAAATAGTCAATGCACTAGCACATCCAAGAAGTTGAACGAAAGGCCTCGGAGAAGCTTGGGTTAGTTAGAAAGCTGGCCAGCACAAAGTGGGGCGCCCGAGCTGACATGCAACGCACACTGTACATAGGGAGTGTCCGCTCGCAAATCGAATACTTACTGCCAGTCCAAGTCTATGTGAGCAAAACGGCCCTTGAATCACTAGCTAAGTACAGGCCCAGGCATTACGGTTCATAACTGGCACCTTTAGGACGAGCCAAACATGCGCTGCAGAAATAATGTGTAACGTGCCTCCTCTCGGCCTGAGAGAGGGCGATACAAGTAGTTCTGGAGCGCTATAAAGGGGGCGATCCAGGGCTCCCCACCCATTTGCTAGTCAGTCGGTGGAGAGAGAGAAACAGGATCCAACGGAAATCATTCATGCACATTGCGTCAAATTTGAGTGTGGGGGGAAAGTCACCTTTGGTCAAAAAGGCACCGCAAATAACATCCGCCTATTTATTGGAGTTGTCATCTTTATGCAGTGGGTGCGTAACGAGGCAGCTGATGCTCTAGCACGAGAAGGAGCGCTGGCCGTGCCTACTGTCGTAGCCCCAAGTACGTTTAACCAAGCAACGACATTAATCCGAGAGCGGGTACATGACAAGTGGTTGAAATCCTGGGATGGCTCCAACAAAACCCGTGGAGTTTGACAGCCCGGACCGCGACGACTCATGATGGAGGCTAAAAAGGTCGGAACAATCTATCATTGCGCAGTGTAGAACGGGGCACTGCCCTGTTGGTGCTTATTTTGCCCGGTTCCGGACAAATTTTGATGCCCGTTGCCGACACTGTGGAGAGTCAGTGGAAACAGTGGCGCATCTCTTGCAACAGTGTCAGCAGCCCCGAGAGCTGCGGGATAGTTTGTCTTCAGAGTCACTTGACCTGTTTGGGAGCTTAAAGACACTACGCCTAACAGCAGAGTTTCTCGCCAAAGCTCTACGGGAGGACTGATCCTTCCAGCCTTGCCACCAATTTGAGTTCATCTCAAGATCCGCTAGTGGTCTAGTGTTAGATCTAGATGTCCATATCATGAAAATACCAATAAATAATTGCTCAAGTATGCATTTTTCGCTGTCCGAATTGGTAACATCGTTCTTTCAAGCAGCTGACGGAGTTAAACTCAGGCGTTTGATGTCCAGTTGAAACCAAATATTGAGTAGTCAATGGGGTTTTGAGTCTAAACTTCCCTCCAGTGGAGTTTGAAGATAAAAAATACCTCTTCAATATTAAAAAAAAAAGCAAATTACACAATTTAAAATCTATGGGCGTAGCCAAAGGGGTTTTGAATTTAAACCCCCAGCCAGAGGTTACAAATTTCTACCAGTCGCTGGGCTTCATTAATAAAGTGCAGTGAAAAGTCATCTTCCGAAATTGAAAAACACTAAATGTCTCTCAACAAAGTTGGCTAAGACGGATTTTAGAAGTCAGTTATAGAGATTGGGTCTCAATCACGGAAATCCTATGCCGAACTTGGAGTCGACCCCTTAGTAAGGTTGTAACAGAGCGTCACATGAGGTTTGCGGGAAATGTTCTCCAACAAAATAAATTACGCTTAATAAGAGTTGTGATGACATGGAGGCCATTAAGAGGAAAGCGCAAACAGGGACATCCTAGTACAACTTGGCGCTACACTTCCATGGAGGCCCTTTGAGCAGGTAGTAAGAGGCTTCAGACATTGCCAATGACAGATTTTTGTGGGAGCAGCTTGCCGAACAGTGGGCCTAACGACGGGGGAGGATCTAAGTCAGTAAGAATAGCACATTAGGTTTTTGAAATAAAACTTTTTAATAGCAGGAATATGCATTGTAGATACCTCAGATATGTATTTTGTTGGCTTTCTATACCAGAAATAGTGCTTGGCGGAGGGGCTTCGCACCACGCTGGGTGAGCTCTTAGCGCTCCAACAGATCCCCTTGCTGGCAATGGCGGGGAGTCTACAATTTTCCCCATAACTCCAGGAAGAACCTATTCAGAGGGCACAATAAACGTCTTCCGAAAGAATGAAGGGTCAGAATGTAATAAAGATTATGCACACACACACCACACACATATATACATATAAATAATTTTTTTCGAGGTGAGGGGGGAGAAAAACATACCCCCAAACCCCCCCCCCCGAGAAAAAAATTAGAAATGAGAAATCCTCTCTCTATATATATATCTATCTTTCTCTCTCTTTCTCTTTCTCTCTTAATCTATCTCTCTCTTTCTTAGATATTAACACATTGACATATATATATATACTTACAGAGACAAGATCTATGTATTATTGTTTCACAGTGCAGTGAAACTTGTCTCAGTGACCTCTCCATACCACAAAAAAAAAAAAGAATTGGTGGCTTGGTGGTGGGGGGTGTGAACATGTAATGAATGATACATGACATTTTGAGAGCCCCAGGGGGAAAGAAGAATGTCCTCCTTCCCTCCCCTAGTCACTTTCAAACATTCAGACCGACTTCTACATCCCCAAGTTAAACAATAAGAAGTCCTTCCCACCTTCTTTAACTTTTACACCCTGCGGAGGATTTTTTAAGTTCTAAATTTAGTATTCATTAGATCTAGATCAAGTTTTTATTATCTGATTCTACATAATTTACATTTTATATTTATTTTCTTCGCACACACACACACACACACACACACACACACATATGCTTTAGTCACTTAACTTTTTGAATTGTCCACATTGGTGAGTTACAATTAATTATTGTTGGATGGCTGCCTGGTCGTGCGGTTTGCGCGCTGGACTGTCGTTCGGATTTATCGACGGTCGAGGGTTCAAACCCTGCCCGCTCCCATCCCCCGTCGTCCTGCGGGAGGTTTGGACTAGGAAGTAAACTATCTTCAACTCTGAAGGAACATCCGAAACATGTAAAACATTTTACAAAACATTTTATTGATTTCATTTTGTTTTTATAATCATGGAACGTGCTACGCCTTTATAGAGCAGGTACTGAAGTGTTAAAGAAATATAGACGAAATATAGAATACCCCTTGTAGCCCTACAGAAAATCAGGTGGAAAGACTCGGACATTCTCAGAACCATTAGTATACTATATTTTATAGTGGTGGAAGCACTAACAACTTTAAATAACTTAGGTACAGGATTTGCTGTTAAAAAGGAAATGGTAGGTAATGTCATTGGATTTAAACCTGTAAGCGACAGACTCTGCTCACTACGTTAGAAAGGAAAATTTTTCAACATATTATTTATCAATGTTCATGCCCCTACTGAAGATGCAGATGATAACACAAAAGAAGCCTTCTATGATGAACTGGAAAGAATTTATGATGAAGCACCAAAGCATGACATCAAAATAGTCCTAGGAGATTTCAATGCAAAAATTGGAAAGGAACCAGCATTCAGACCAATTGGCATAAGATTAGTGGATTTTGCATCTATCTGTAGCACAAAATTCCAACATAAGAATATTCACAAGGTAACCTGGATCTCACCTGATGGCAACACCCAGAATCAAATAGATCATATACTCATAGATAATAGACATGGATCAGACATACTAGATGTAAGAAGTTTCAGAGGAGCAAATGCTGACTCAGACCACATACTTGTAAAAACTTAACTTAGACAAAGAATAAGTATCATACACAATTACCGGAGAAAGAGAGCGCAGCAATACGATAGTCAACAGCTCACAAAAAATCCACTTCTGGCAGAAACTTATAGAATTGCACTCCAAACACAACTAACAATATTAGAAAAGGACAGCGAAAATAACATAAATGAACATTGGGAAATAATAAAGCATGCTATCAAAAGAACAGCAGAAGAGGTAGTTGGATTTAAACAAAAGAATGAGAGAATGGGGTGATATGATGATGAATGCAGACACACAATAGAAGAGAAAAACAATGCTCGAATGATAATACTACAGAGAAACCAGAAACACGAGACAGAAATACAATGAAGCAGGAAGAAGGGCCACAAAAGTTGTGAGAAAGAAAAAACGGGAATGGGAAAAGTCCAAGATTACTCAAATTGAGGAACTAGCAAAGGAGGGAGACATGAGAGGAATGTATATGAAAATTAAAGATGAAAAGAACAAATTTCAAGCTAGATCACACATGTGTGAGAACAAAGATGGTCAGCTTATTACAGAAAACAGCAGGGTCATTGAGAGATGGGCTGAATACTTTGAGGAGATCCTAAATACAAATGAAGATGGAGACAATGGAGAATATGAACTGCCTCATGGAGGACCAGATCCCTTAGTGAACCCACCAGCATTCATTGAAACATCAGAAATAATTAGGACCATGAAGAATCACAAATTACCAGGAGAGAACCAAATCACAGCAGAACTAATTAAATATGGAGGGAAAGACTTACATTCCCAAATACACAGACTAATATCAAGAATTTGGGAAGAAGAAGTAATAGGAATAGGAAACGGCTCTTATAACCCCAATACACAAAAAAGGATCCAAGCTAAATGCTGTAATTACAGAGGAATCTCTCTACTAAATGTGACTTATAAGATCCTGTCTAGGCTTATAATTAAGAGGCTTGAAAAATATTCAGAAGAAATCTTAGGTGACTACCAATGTGGTTTCAGACCCAATAAATCCACAACCGACCACATCTTCACACTAAGATGTATACTAGCAAAATGCCATGAATACAACATACCAATCCACCAACTCTTTATAGACTATAAAATGGCTTATGACAGTATCAGAAGGAAATATCTATATGACACAGGATTTTGGAATACCTAACAAGCTGACAAGACTTATTAAACAACTCAAAAAGAGTTACCAGCTTGACCACTTGACCTGTGTTGTGATTAGTATATTTTTTGTTAGTGGCCTGCTCTGGAGATCTTTGGGCTAAGTATATCTTTAGTATTATTGTATATTATATAAGGTATTTATAAGTAGATATAGCCTCAAATGATTTCCAGGCAGTATATTTTTTACCCTGATGTTCTGCATCCTGGGGTACTCCCAAACGTGACATAGTTTTGCAACCTTTCTCTGAGGGATTCAACCTGTATTGAATCATCAGATTGACTTTACATATTTTTATAGCCTTGTCTCTGAGGGATTCAACCTGTATTGAATCATCAGATGGACTTTACAGATTTTTATAGCCTTGTCTCTGAGGGATTCAACCTGTATTGAATCATCAGATGGGCTTTACATATTTTTATAGCCTTGTCTCTGAGGGATTCAACCTGTATTGAATCATCAGATGGGCTTTACATATTTTTATAGCCTTGTCTCTGAGGGATTCAACCTGTATTGAATCATCAGATGGGCTTTACATATTTTTATAGCCTTGTCTCTGAGGGATTCAACCTGTATTGAATCATCAGATGGGCTTTACCAAACGGATGTCTATAGGTGGGATTCTATGAAGCTTGCAGGCTCATAGGTTTTCCTTTCGTTTTTGTTTTTTTTTGGCTAAAAGTGGCTAGTGTCAGCCTGAAGCCTGTAACCCCAGAATGGTCAAAGGTGGTCATGTGTTGACCTGAGGCCTGTGACCTTTATTTTTGATAACCAGAATGTGACGATAATGTAAAATATGACTAGGGCTGTGTGCCATACTATTTTTGAGTATCTTTTGTTTACTTTGTGTTGTGTCGGCCTGTGAGTTGATGGCCATTTATTTACACATTTATTTTACTTATGTAAATAAACTTTGTATATATGTTTACCTGCGACTTTGTAAAGTCTTTTGTTACATACATTAGTTTAATTGTATACCTGGAGGTTATACCTAATAACCAAGGCAGTACAAGAAGGGACCAATACACCTCTGGACGAACGTGCCAGCACACTTTTAACAGTGATCTGTTGATCTAAAATACCTAAATCTAGCTATTATTCTAATTGAATATTTTTAGCTATACCCGCTAATAGGTAAATTAATTGATCAAAATTTTGTTATATTGAGTGGGGTGCTCTTTTAGAATCAATCCCCATTAATATGTAGCATGGGGTACCCTTACAAGCAACCTCATTTCATTTGTAACACGAGGATTAAGACAAGGTGACTCTTGCATGCTTTTCAATTGACACTGGAGAGAATTATAAGAAATATACTCATAAACACAAGGGGAACTATTACTAATTACCTCAGGAGAGAAAACACGGGTCCACAACCAACAGGGACGATTTACGGCCAACCTCTACCTCTACAATACCTTGCTTATGCCAAAGACATTGCCTTATTGGGTAAATAAACCTCTGACATTGCCAGCTAGAAGAAGCATCAGGACTTGAGGTCAATGACAGTAAAACCAAGTACATCACAATGACAAGAGGCAATCAAACATAGGGACAATATATCAAAATCAAAGACCACCAATTTGAAAATGGTCCAAACTTTCAAATATCAAAATATATTAAACATATATGAATAGCAGTTTTTAAGAGAGAAAGTAGTGAATTAAATGCTACGAAATATGGGACTGCGCCGACCAAGGCTCAAACCAGCGACCCTGGAAACGACAACACCAACTAGCGATAACGCACTAAGCGAAATTAACCTCTTGACCATCGGAATGTCCACTTGTCATTATGAGAGATACACAATTAGTTATAGCCATTGTTTGTCTAACGGCTGTCAGTGTCGGCTCTACTAAAGTTGTTGGTGAACGGATGCTGCGAGTTGGGGGGAGGGGCTAGCTAGGGCATGTGACCATTGACCACTGGGGTAGTAATTTGCATACGGCGAAATGACTCTGGACCAGAAGAATGTTGTTTTGTTTGGACTCGAAGACAAGCCTTATTATTATTATTGCTAACTTAAGTAAAATCTGTCATACTAACTACTACATTTACACACAAAAAATGTTGTGTTTGTTTTAAAGAGAAAAAATCTATTTACTATGCATATAAATAGGACATAATTTAAAACAATATTTAATAAGTAGTTTTTCATACTATCGCGTGAACTGCAGTGCTGTACAAATGTCACAAAACACTTAACTAAATGAAAAAAAAAATTACGAAATGTTTTTTTCTTGAGGATTTGAATAAGAAATTGACCCTTTACAAAACAATTATATTAATTAGATATTCATTATTAGACATCAGTTAGGCCAGGTTCACATCTAACTTCACATTCACTTTCACCTATCCATTTGGTCTGCTGGACCGCTGGAACACCATACAAGATCTGTCAACCTTCATTCTACATTCTTCTCTGTCATTTGCCTTTGATAGAATTTCATTCTGATATTCTTTCTGAAAATATTGAAACCTGCCTTTTGACCTGCCGGATGGACCACTTCGGGGGCCGATTTTGAGTTTGTGTTTCCACACAAACTGTCTTTGTAACCTTGTTTTTTTGGGCAATAATTCTAAAATGGAGTGGGGACTCTTACATGATGAATCGTTTTCACTCTACCTTGTTTACGTATAAGAGTAACAATCCAGTAGATCAGTAATATCCAAACTAAGGCCTGAGTCATGCTTCTTTCTGATGGTTTCTCCACATATGAGTCTATTCTGGGTTTTATTAATCTACTCTGGATTTAGTTGAGCCCATTCTAGGTTTGACTGAGCTTATTCTAGGTTTGACTGAGTCTATTGTAGGTTTGTTGAATCTATTCTATGTTTGACTAAGTCTAAATGTGGCTCAATAAAAAATGGCTAAAACGGATATTTCAAGTCAGTTATATAGATCGGGTCTCAAACAAGGAAATCCTATGCCGAACTGATAGTCGACCACTTAGTGAGTTTGTTACAGATTGTCGCATGAGGTTTGCGGGACATGTTCTCCGACAAAATAAACTACGCATACCAAGAGTTGCGATGACATGGAGGCCAATACGAGAAAAGGACAAACAGGGACGTCCTCGTATAACTTGTCGCCACACTTTCATGGAAGACCTCAAAACAGTGGACACCACGTGGGAAGAGGTTTCAGACATTGCCAGTGGCAGGTCTTTGTGGAGACAGTTTGCTGCCCAATGCGCCGAACAGCGCGGGAGGATCTAAGTTAGTCTAATTCTAGTGTTGTATCAAGCCTTTATTCAAGGCAGTTTTCCCCTAGCTCCCCATTTCACTTTCCTCCCCTCTGGGAGGCCGACTACCAGAATAATTTATTTGTATTCATATTTATAATGTGACCAGCCAGGTTCCGTTGGATTATTGTCAATGTGAGCTTGCCACTTACTCGAACAGCCTAACCTCAGCTCATAATCTCACTGTAGGCAATTAGAACCAAGCAATGACGGTGCTTAGGGTTTGATAGACATAAACTTATTTTAAACTTATTTAAAATGTACATTCCGTTGCTGTTTCATGTGCGTCTGTGATTTTCACATTTCAATCCACGGATAGTTGTCTTTGCTGACTGAAAGCTTTGGACTCCAATGTTTAGGTAGATCATATTGTAAAACTAAAAGTCAAATGAAAATCCGAAATTTGTTTTTACATTAACTATTACGCCTTTATTTAATGCCATGATGCCGAAAGTCATAATGCATGGTCCCCTAAAGAGGTCAAGCCCCCCGGGTCCCCAAAGCCATAGCTACTCCACCGATTACTACTGTATCATTGGTGAAATCTTGATCACGTGTAAATCGTCAACCAGTCGAATTTTTGCAAAGAATAGCACTTTATCCATCTCCACATGCATGTTTATCTTACATGGGTGCACATGATAAAATAATGACTTATAGCTTACATGGGTGCATATGATAAAATAATGACTTATATCTTATATTGGGTGCAAATGATAAAATAATGACTTATATCTTACATGGGTGCATATGATAAAATAATGACTTATATCTTACATGGGTGCATATGATAAAATAATGACTTATATCTTACATGGGTGCATATGATAAAATAATGACTTATAGCTTACATGGGTGCATATGATAAAATAATGACTTATAGCTTACAAAAGAAAAGCAGAGACTTCCGATACTCCTTAACACTTTATCTATATCCTTTTAGGTCTTTTCATATATTTAAGAAGTAAGAAAGACACAAGAATGTCCCCATTCATCTACACACGTAAGCCGCGTGTTTGAGTTGAAGAAGCATGTCAGTATTGCTGGGGTGTGTTTTTTTTATTCACGGTGAAACTTTTACTTCGTTCACATTCTCTGTACCGTACATTGTAACAGCGACACTCGAAGAGAGCTGGTCACTGGCGTTGGGGAGGGGGGATTTTTACTGGGAGGTGCCCAAAGGTGCACGAAAGACGAGGACAACACGGTGAAAGAAAGGTGACTGTGGCACGCGCTAGAAAGGTCGTCATGAGCCTTTCATTTCTGTGGCAATCATGGAGTCTATGTCAATATCAGGAATCCAAGTTCAGATCATACAATGAATAGGGTGGATAGTATAGTCTTCATGTCTATAGCGAGGATAGTCCTATGAATACAGTTTTATTGGCAACATGCCTTAGAGGCACCATTAAAAAAAACTCAGATTTAAACATGTATGTATAAAGATCACTCAATGGAAATTTAAAATATCAAATTTTATGCTTTTATTTTTACTAATTACCAATTTCTCTAATTGTCTCTATTTCTCTCTCTATCTCTCTCTCTCTCTCTCTCTCTCTCTCTCTCTCTCTGTGTCAATATTCAAATGTCTGTCTATATATTACTCTCTCTTTGCCTCTATTTCTCTCTCCTTCTCTGTAGCGTGTGTAGAACTAAACGCTTGACATGTACATGTAATGCACTAAATTCAAGACACCCGAGCCATCTTGTTCTGTTAAAACAAAACCAAGTTTGGTAGACGGATAACTCGATACACTACATTCTAGTCTAGTGTTACTTTTTCCTTGACTGAACACTTCGCACATTCTTAGTATTTAGCTGAACACTTTGCTTCAGGCGGTGGCCTACTAGTTCATTATTGCAGTGGTTCGTGGAACACCCAGTCAAGGCCTCTTTGAACATCCAGCCAGGGTCTCGTGAAACACCCAATCAGGGTCTCGTAGAACACCCAATCAGGGTCTCGTGAAACACCCAATCAGGTTCTTGTGAAACACCCAATCAGGGTCTCGTAGAACACCCAGCCAGGGTCTCGTGAAACACCCAATCAGGGTCTCGTAGAACACCCAGTCAGGGTCTCGTAGAACACCCAGTCAGGGTCTCGTAGAACACCCAGTCAGGGTCTCGTAGAACACCCAATCAGGGTCTCGTGAAACACCCAGTCAGGGTCTCGTAGAACACCCAATCAGGGTCTCGTAGAACACCCAATCAGGGTCTCGTAGAACACCCAATCAGGGTCTCGTAGAACATCCAGCCAGGGTCTCGTGAAACACCCAGTCAGGGTCTCGTAGAACACCCAATCAGGGTCTCGTAGAACACCCAGTCAGGGTCTCGTAGAACACCCAGTCAGGGTCTCGTAGAACACCCAGTCAGGGTCTCTTTAGGTGAGGATGAGGTTGCGTGTCAATGTGTTATGCGCCAGGAGGCCCATTGACTCCGACTTCAGCCTGCTTTTCTTTCTGCGTGTGCTCCCATAGCCTTTGATCATCCAAGATCATCTGCAAGGCAGCAGGTGTTTATTTTCGGAGTTTTCTCTCCTAGATGAACTGCTATCCCTAGCTAACGAGTTTCATCTACCCGGGTTTAGAGTTAGAGCGCCCTATACTCGCTTTTTGCAATCATTTCCCTGGATTTCTGAGATGTTTTTAGTAAATATTCTAACCACTGGAATACTTCATCTCATCCTCCATGACTGCAAACCAGTTGGTCCGCGGCTGTTTACATGCTATTTACAGCTAACCCTTATATCCAAGGGTCTTTCCCCTATCCGCCACCTGGGGACGCGCTTGGTAGAAGGTGGTAGCTCCCCCAAGGATTACAGACCAACAGAGCTCAAGGAAATAGTGAACTGTTTTCTACATACCAATTACCCTAGCAATCAGTGGATCAGAGTTTACACGGATGGCTCATCCCATAAAGCCACCACAAATGGAGGAGCTGGAATACTTATCGAATGGCCAGATGGAGGAAAACTAGAAAAATCCTTTGCAACTGGAGAGCTCTCTGACAGTCACAGAGCAGAAAGGGAAGCACTAGCACTAGCTGCTACCATGCTAGCAAATCATCCAAGTTCCCCTCACAGTCAGATTGTCTTTCTAACAGACGCAAAAACAACCCTCCAAAGCCTTCAAAACTCTGATTCCCCTTATATTAAAAACCTCAGAACAGCACTCACAAAGCTCAACCACAACAGCAAAAAACTGTTATTCAATGGATACCAGCTCACATACAATTAGCAGGAAATGAGAAAGCTGACACACTCGCCAAGAGTGGGAGAACAAACTCACAAGTAAACTCTGCACTCTATCCAGAAGAAATGAAGAAATTAATTGTAGATAAAATAAATGAGAAATGGACGAGCTCCCATTCAAATCACAAGAAAGATGATGCTTACTATAAGCTATCCCGACAAGACCAACGTCTAATCTTTCGACTCAGGACCGGACACAACAGAATGCGACAACACATGTTCCGGAAGCTCAAAATTGGAACCAGTGAAATCTGCCTATGTGGAGTATCACCAGAAAATGCCGACCACGTCCTCCAAAACTGCTCTCTCTACCAAGAGGCCCGTATAAGACATTGGCCCCAAATCACCCCAATAGAAAGAAAACTATATGGAGAGCTCCCTGATTTGGAAACCACTGCGCAGTTCATCTCATGTATTGGTCTAGTCATATGAACACTCCAACATAACAATGAGAACGATGAAGAAGAAGAAGAAGAAGGGTCTCTTTGAACACCCAGTCAGGGTCTCTTTGAACACCCAGTCAGGGTCTCGTAGAACACCCAGTCAGGGTCTCGTGAAACACCCAATCAGGGTCTCGTAGAACACCCAGTCAGGGTCTCGTAGAACACCCAGTCAGGGTCTCGTAGAACACCCAATCAGGGTCTCGTAGAACACCCAATCAGGGTCTCGTAGAACACCCAATCAGGGTCTCGTAGAACATCCAGCCAGGGTCTCGTGAAACACCCAGTCAGGGTCTCGTAGAACACCCAATCAGGGTCTCGTAGAACACCCAGTCAGGGTCTCGTAGAACACCCAGTCAGGGTCTCGTAGAACACCCAGTCAGGGTCTCTTTAGGTGAGGATGAGGTTGCGTGTCAATGTGTTATGCGCCAGGAGGCCCATTGACTCCGACTTCAGCCTGCTTTTCTTTCTGCGTGTGCTCCCATAGCCTTTGATCATCCAAGATCATCTGCAAGGCAGCAGGTGTTTATTTTCGGAGTTTTCTCTCCTAGATGAACTGCTATCCCTAGCTAACGAGTTTCATCTACCCGGGTTTAGAGTTAGAGCGCCCTATACTCGCTTTTTGCAATCATTTCCCTGGATTTCTGAGATGTTTTTAGTAAATATTCTAACCACTGGAATACTTCACCTCATCCTCCATGACTGCAAACCAGTTGGTCCGCGGCTGTTTACATGCTATTTACAGCTAACCCTTATATCCAAGGGTCTTTCCCCTATCCGCCACCTGGGGACGCGCTTGGTAGAAGGTGGTAGCTCCCCCAAGGATTACAGACCAACAGAGCTCAAGGAAATAGTGAACTGTTTTCTACATACCAATTACCCTAGCAATCAGTGGATCAGAGTTTACACGGATGGCTCATCCCATAAAGCCACCACAAATGGAGGAGCTGGAATACTTATCGAATGGCCAGATGGAGGAAAACTAGAAAAATCCTTTGCAACTGGAGAGCTCTCTGACAGTCACAGAGCAGAAAGGGAAGCACTAGCACTAGCTGCTACCATGCTAGCAAATCATCCAAGTTCCCCTCACAGTCAGATTGTCTTTCTAACAGACGCAAAAACAACCCTCCAAAGCCTTCAAAACTCTGATTCCCCTTATATTAAAAACCTCAGAACAGCACTCACAAAGCTCAACCACAACAGCAAAAAACTGTTATTCAATGGATACCAGCTCACATACAATTAGCAGGAAATGAGAAAGCTGACATACTCGCCAAGAGTGGGAGAACAAACTCACAAGTAAACTCTGCACTCTATCCAGAAGAAATGAAGAAATTAATTGTAGATAAAATAAATGAGAAATGGACGAGCTCCCATTCAAATCACAAGAAAGATGATGCTTACTATAAGCTATCCCGACAAGACCAACGTCTAATCTTTCGACTCAGGACCGTACACAACAGAATGCGACAACACATGTTCCGGAAGCTCAAAATTGGAACCAGTGAAATCTGCCTATGTGGAGTATCACCAGAAAATGCCGACCACGTCCTCCAAAACTGCTCTCTCTACCAAGAGGCCCGTATAAGACATTGGCCCCAAATCACCCCAATAGAAAGAAAACTATATGGAGAGCTCCCTGATTTGGAAACCACTGCGCAGTTCATCTCATGTATTGGTCTAGTCATATGAACACTCCAACATAACAATGAGAACGATGAAGAAGAAGAAGAAGAAGGGTCTCTTTGAACACCCAGTCAGGGTCTCTTTGAACACCCAGTCAGGGTCTCGTAGAACACCCAGTCAGGGTCTCTTTGAACACCCAGTCAGGGTCTCGTAGAACCCAGTCAGGGTCTCGTAGAACACCCAGTCAGGGTCTCGTAGAACACCCAGTCAGGGTCTCGTAGAACACCCAGTCAGGGTCTCGTAGAACCCAGTCAGGGTCTCGTAGAACACCCAGTCAGGGTCTCGTAGAACACCCAGTCAGGGTCTCGTAGAACACCCAGTCAGGGTCTCTTTGAACATATAGCCAGGGTCTCGTAGAACACCCAATCAGGGTCTCGTAGAACACCCAGTCAGGGTCTTGTAGAACACCCAGTCAGGGCCTCGTGGAACACCCAGTCAGGGCCTCGTGGAACACCCAGTCTGGACCTCTGCTTCTGATCTGATGACGAGGGATGATCAAATTTTTGTATGCTGCTACAGCACGTACGGCTGGTCTGTCTCGTCAAAACTGCAACTCTAGGGTTCCGCGAAAAACAGTTTGAGAAACACTGATTTCAATCATCCTGCACCTGGTCTATTACTCTATGTACGACTGTGTGAGCATGATGTGTCTGTTAGGCTGAACCGAGGGACTAGTCTAATTATAAGGCAAAAGAAACAATCATTCTCAAATACACACAGATATTGTAATTAAAATTATATTTATCTAACTAGACATTTCAAATATCTAATAATACAGAACTAAAGTCCTGACACCCCACAACATACGTTTTAGCCCGTAAATTATTGTATCTGTTACAATGAGATTAAACAGACCTCTCTCTTTCTCTTTCCTTTTCTCTCTCTCTCTCTCTCTTTCTTTCTCTTTCTGGAACCCATATTTTTTAGTTTTTTCACCCTGCACATCGTAATTTTCGACATGGGCGTTTCACTTGATTTGGAATATTATTTTTTATTTCTCTGAAATTCACAGATGTCGTCATTGAAATCAGTTGAGAAAAGACAAGATTCTGTTGAATAAACACACTAGAATAATTATAACGATAACACCAATATTGTTTTATTATTTTTATTTTAAAATGTAGTAAGAAATTGATGTCCTTTATTTATAAGTAAAGTCAATTCAATAGTTGCACGTTTCCTGTGATAAAAAATGACCATAAAGGACTGCCATAGAAGAAAATAAAATGACGCTTTCACTGGTTCATTATACAGACGCCTGCAATACTGTATTTGCTTGACACCCCTGGAAATACAGACACATATCATCTGAATGTTCATTTTATATTTTATCATTTGTTTAAATGCCAATCGTTTAATATGGGTACATTTACATGTTTCTTAATTAGCAACAACGTCGACCAGATAAAATTAAATCATAGGCGACAGACATTTTTTTTTTCAATATGCAAATTGAGACAAATAGATTAAATATATATTATTATATTAATGTATATAAAATAATACATTAGATATTATATAGATAGTGGATTAACTAGTGCTCCTTGCAAACATACGTCTAACGGTAGTGTTGCCAACTGTGCCAAATAACTACTGTTGAAAAGACGGGCGCCAAAAAGCAGTACCATAAGGTCGAGTTTTAGTCGATTTAGTCTAAATGTTAAAAATGTGTACGCATCATTTCTCCCACTTCCCATTCTCGGATCAAGTTAAAATATTGCAAAATTATTCACTATCCCTAACAAAATACAAATCATTCAAACAATTAAGAACTCAATTATTTATTAAAGGGTAATTTTTATTTGATACAGAAAAGGGGAACAATCTTACAATATTGAGATTTATGGCTACACACTTGCAGTTTTTTTTCCTTATCTAAACTTTTTTTAAAGGTTAATTGCTTTTATTTTGAACTTTGGACTTATTCAGTTGTTTTTTTCAAAAGATAACTTGTTGCTGCGGAGAAATGTTTGAGCATTGCAGAGATTCTTACTCCTAGACTAGGGCTGGCAAATTACAGTCCGCGTGCCACATTCCGCCCGCCGGAGTGTTTTATTCGGCCCGCGGACTCTTACAGATTATACATATAAAAAAATGCAAGTATATTAAAAATAACCAATTTTAAACATTTACATAAATTATTGAAACTCCTTATTCTTATCACTTATAATGAAGAGGCTACAGAACCATTGTCTTTACACGTCATTCTAAAATGTTTCAAGAAAACGATGATTATGCTTATTGTCAATATTACGAAACAGTCAAAGACACAAACTCAGGACAATTTGTATTCAGTGCTATGAAGAACTGTGTTGAAAGTGTTGGGTTGGCTTGGAACAAGTTGGCAATCGTAACATTAGAAGAAACCCGTGCTTTGACTGAGAAAAACATTTTTTAAAAATAAATTAAAGAACAATATCCCTATAATAAATTCTAAAAGTTTGCACTAAGCTCCATTGAATATAAAACATGATGACCTAATTATCTCGTAAATCAAACTTATCAGGGCTAAGGGCAGTTTCAATAAGTACTTGAAGATTTAGAAACAAAATATCGAAATTCGGTACCACTGTAGCATCCATTGGCTTAGCATGGACTAAAAAATGCCTTTTCGACACTAGAGGGTCACTCAATTCGAGTTTTTATAGCATTTCATTTATTCATACCGATTGACCGATTGACCTAACAAGGAACAAAGCTTTCGACTATGTCACACGGCTTCGACCAGGGGTCTACAAAGGGAAAAAATGGGGGTCTATGAGATGTCCACGAGGTCTACCATTTAATGGATTTTATTTCATTCGTGACTTTTCACATCCCATTAATGCAAATATTTTATGCACTAATATATGATTAGTACCTTACGAAATCCTTTAAATATTTATCCTGCTATTCAAACGAAAAAAAATTGTATTTAATTTCAACACTTATTTAAATAGCTTAATTTTGTCTTTTTGTAATTAATTTTTAACACAAATAAATGTAGATTGTACTGCGTTGATTTTTTTTTAATTGGGATGATGGTGGTTTATGAGCGTCTTACAATATCTCTTTTACTTATAGCCAAATACGGAAAACACTAAAGGTCAAAAATTGATTTTACCAGCAGTTGAAGTAATTTTTTAATTTTTTTTTTACAAACTTACATATGATATTATTAAACGAATAAGCAACAATACAGTTCAAGGACACATCGGTGGTATTAGTTATAACATTAAAAGTTTCTTATTTAATTCTCAGCAAACAACATAAACAGTCTGGGATCAATCTCTGACAGGGTTTATCGCTGTGTGCTGTGTGCTGTTAACTGCCTAAGGGTCACCGACTCCTTATTTTTCCTAAGGATTGACCCACAAAATCTTCCCCTTGTTTGGGTATAGCTGCAAGGCAGCAAAGATTTGAATTCAGTTTTCCTTCTGCTAGGTGGGTAGCAAGCCAAGGCTAATGAGCCCTTCTCCTGTTAGTGAAAACAGTTTGCGGACCTAATATTTGAGCCACGTGTGAAAGATCAAGAAATACACAAGAATCTCACCTTTTCTAAAACTTTTGCAATAATACTTAAGACAAATTAATTAATTAATTAATATTTAATGTTTGAAGGACTATTTCAAAGAACAATACACAGAAATACATATTAATTGTTATTTTAATTGGTTTAAATTTGAATTTTATCAATAAATCTCTATAACTTCAAATGTAGCTTTAAATTACTTTTTCACTCTTCTTTAACTACAATTAGAAATTAGTATTAAAAATGTTGATGGATTGCAAAAATACAACGCAAGCTAAGCAAGCGGTCTAACGAAAACCAGAAAACATAGCAAGAGGTCTACAAAACAAAAAATGGGAACTACTGATTTTTTTATCAACACGAGAGAGGTGACGATGGTTTCTAGAGATTGGTCCTCGTGTTCTTATAGCATTTTATTAAAAGAATTCATTCCGAATGACGTCAAAGGAAAAAAACTCCCAATACGTCACACGGCCTAGTTAGACTAAGAAATGTCTTACACATAATATAAGCTTTTTTTTAAAGTATATAATATGTTTTTCTTGTTTACAAAACTTATATCAAGTTACTCTGTCCGTCTTTTAAAAAGTTTATACAAGTTTTTCTCCCAATCTCAAAATCAAATGAAATTAAAACTTTACACAATGATTCATTGGCATCGACAAGATATGAATTAATAAAGAAAAAATAACCAATTAGTTAATTCATTCATTACCGGTTATAAATTATTTTGTTTTCCTCCGTCAAGGGAAATGAATCCTTCAGTATTTACATATAAGGCTAACCCATTAAGTAAATAAATATGTTTTTTTTTCTCCCAAACCTTTTCTCGAATCAAGCTGAAACTTTAAGCAATTATTTATTGTACCTAGCAAAAGATGGAACATTTAATTAATTAACTCATTTTTATACTGATTCTTGTGTTGTCAGGTAAAAGAAATAATTATGAAAAATTTCAGCTTGATTCGAAATTGGGTGTGGGATAAATAACGTGTCCAAACTTTTTAGCAGACAGACAGAGTGAATTGATATAACCTTTCGCTAAACTTGAATTCATACCACACCTACAGGCATCAAAATAAAAATTTACCGTTTGGTTTCACAAATATATTGCGTCCAGGTTGAAACAGACTCCTATCTACACGAGTGTACATCCGACAGGTATATCCGTCGAAAAGAACAGCCTGGCATTGGATCAAACTCATGCATAGCTCTTGGCAGGACGGGGCGGTGCTTGTCAGTGAAAGTTGTGGACTTCTTAGATCAAAGATGTCGCCTCCTATCTGGTAACAACAGGGTAGACCTTCGGAAATTGGAAATACATAATTAGAGAATAACAAGTATTAGGTGGTGAAAGAATTACTAGCACTACATCAAACTGTGCACGACCAATGGATTACAAAATTAGAATAAAAATATTAGAACCAATAATTTTAGTTGTAGTGCTACAAAGTTCGTTTTTAAAAAAGCATACACACCACACCGTTTCAACAGGGCGCCTAAGAAAGGCAGCTTTGAACTTATAATTTAGATATAAGAGTGGCAGAGACTCTATGGGGATCTTCTGAAGTATGTTCTTCCCCTTTTACGAGCAGATACCAGTGTTGCGTTGAAACCCGCTAATATAAAGTATGCATTAACACTTCTTAGGACTATCAGTAGTAGCGTTCTCGTCTGCTTCTATTTTAATGCTCGCTCCCCCACATACAAACAAAACATACACACACTACTTTTTAATGAAACGCCTCTCGACAACAATACACCATTACACTTTATGGACCTTGTATATTCAGTGCAACAACCAGCCATACAGTAACGCCATAATTTTTGCCATCCTCCAATAGAGAGCATACATTCCTAACCACGAACTTTTAAGTCCCTCCAATTGGAAACTGGACAGCTAATACCTAAATTGGTTGTAACTATTTTTTTAATTTTAACAGTTGATGTAAATCGTTGAGTAAAGAATTTTTGGCTCGTTGGTCACACAGGAAAAACTTGAGTTTGACCGTTAAAATTTTTCAAAACACAAAATAAATAAATATAAATTTGGCTGGAGACTATAGCTGGGTATAGAGCCAACTTGGCGTAGTTAGCTGTATTACCGTAATTGGGCCATAACCGAGTACATTTAAAGTTTCTTCAATTTTATTAAAGTTTATAAGCGTTGCATACATTTTTAAGTTAATTTAATACAGTTTACATCTAGATTTTGATCTAAAAGTAGATCTAGACTAGATCTTAAGAGTTCTTAATCTAAATTCTAAAAGCTCTACGGGAGGACTGATCCTTCCAGCCTTGCCACCAATTAGAGTTCTTCTCAGTAAGATGGCATCTATTTGCTCACTGTTATCTAAACATTTTGAAAAATCTTCAATTAGTCCTATTAGTTGTGTTTCACATGATCTATATTTCCTAAAGTAAGTTGGTATGGAGTAAGGACATTATGTTTGTCTAAGTGGTTTATGTTGTTAGTTACATATTATGTGTTCTAGGATTTTACACGTGATGCTGGTAAGTGATACTGGTCTGTAGTTTCCTGGGTCTGATTTTTCTCCTTTTTTAAATAGGGGGGTGACATTAGCTTCTTTCCAGTCCCTTGGTACTTTGTTCTGGTTAAGAGATGCCTGAAAAAGTATTTTGAACACTGGTGCTAGCTCATTGCTTAGTTCTTTGAGTAATCTAGCTGGAATACCATCAGGTCCAGACACTTTAATAGAATTGAAGTTGGCTAATAGTTTTTGGATTCCATTTTCTTGTACTTCTATATCTTCTATGCTGTCTACTTGGTTCAAATTAAGGAATACGTCTTTTTCTCCTGGGGCTGAGAATGCTGATGCAAAGTATTGGTTTAGTATGTTAGCTTTAGTTTCATTTTCTCCTTTTAATGGCCCTATGCCTGTTGTTTCCATTTTCTTAGACTTAATGTATGACCATAGGTTTTTGCTGTTAACTTTAGATATTACATTGTTTATGTATTCACTCTGCAGCTGTCTGCTTACTTTTTGGGTTAAGTGTTTAATTTTTATATACTTTTTATAAACTCTTTCTGCCTTAGTTTCTTAAAATTTTCAATATAGGTTTTCCTTCTGTCTACAAAGCTTCTTTAATTTATTATTGAACCAGCATTTATTTATTTTGTTTGATGTGTATTTAGTTGGTATATGATTTTCTATAATGTTTTTAAGATAGGTTTTTATGAAATTCCAGAGGTCATTGACTGGTTGGTTAATGTCTTTTTCTAATAAGTATGTTTGTTGAAGTTTAATGCAGCTTGGTGTAGTTGTGTTAGGTTGCATTTGTTCCAGAGTATGATTTTTCTTTTGTGTTTTATTTTGGCTACTGCTTTTATCTGACTGTGTATTTTTATGATCTCATGATCCAGACCAGGGATAATATCATAATCTACTTCTAATCCTGGTCTGTTGGTTAAGAAGAGATCTAATGTGTTGTTTAATCTAGTTGGCTTTTTAATGATTTCATCTAAACTTAGGTTATGTAAAGTTTCTATGAAAAGCTCATGTCCTTAAGGATTTGGTGTTTATCTATGATTAGTGTTTTCCAATTTATATCATATATGTTGATATCACCCATAATCTAAAAAACTGCATTTTTATTTGTCTCTTTAAGTGTAGTAAACTGATTACGCAGTTCTTGCATGTATTCTAAACTAGAATTTGGTGGTCTGTAAATCATGGGCGTAGCCAGGGGGGGGGGGGGTTGGGGTTCAACCCCCCCCCCCCCGAAATGAAATCCCCCCAAGGGGGGGGGAACGGAATTTAGTGACTGATTTTGTTTATTTTAGGTGAGATTTTAATACTAAACCATCACTTGCCCCAGCACAACCAAAGGGGTTTTAAGTTTAAAACCCCCTACCAGGGGGTTTTGAGGTTAAAACCTTCTACCAGGGGGGTTCGAGTTTAAAAACCCCTACCAGGGGGTTCTAGTTTAAAACCCCTACCAGAGGGGATCGAGTTTTAAAACCCCTACCTGGGGTTTTGAGTTTAAAACCCCCTACCAGGGGTTTTTGCAGTTAACTCCCCCTCTTCTATAAAACAAAACAAAAAAAAATGCAAACGAAAATCCCCTAATTCCAAGAGCACAGTTAAGGAAGATTTTGATTTTAAAACCCTCTCTAAAATTTACGATAAACCCTCTCTTCAACATAAAGAAAAAGCTAATTACGCACTAAAAATGTTATGAGCGTAGCTAAATGGGTTTTCACTCAGTTTTGAGTTTAAATCCAACTTCAGCGGGGTTTAAAGGTAAAAAATACCTCTTTAATAATAAAAAACAAAGCAAATTATACACACAAAATGTTATGAGTGTAGTCAAAGGGGTTTTGAGTTTAAACTCCCCTCCAGTACCTCTTTAATATAAATAAAAGCAAATTACGCACTCAGAATGCTATGAGCGTTGCCAATAGGGGTTTTGAGTTTAAACCCCCATTCAGAGGGGTTTGATGCTAAAAATACCTCTTCAATATAAAAAAAGCAAATTACACACTAAAATTATTTGAGCGTAGCCAATCCAATCGGGAGTTTTGAGTTTAAACCCCTCTTCTACAGATGGCTTTTTTTTTAAAGTTTTAAAACCCCTCCAGATGGTTTTGAGTTTAAATCCCCCTACAGAGAATTTTGTGGTGGAAAACCCCCAACAGATGAATTTGACGATAAAACTTCTCTTTTCGATATAAAATCTAAAGCAAACTACATTCATTTAATTCCAAGAGCGTATTCAAGAGAGGTTACACATTTTTACCAGTGGCAGGGCTCCATTAAAAAACTGCATTGAATAGTCATCTGCCGAAATTGAAAAACACTAAATATGTCTCAACAAAGATGGCTAAGACAGATTTAAGGAGTCATTTATAGAGATCGGGTCTAAATCAAGGAAATCCTATGCCGAACTGGGAGTCGACCCCTTAGTAAGATTGTGAGAGAGCGACGCATGAGGTTTGCGGGACATGTTCTCCGACAAAATGAATTACGCATAAGAAGAGTTGCAATGATATCCTAGTACAACTTGACGCCACTCATTCATGGAGGTCCTCATGGCAAGTGGGAAGAGGCTTCAGACGATACCAGTGACAGATTGTTATGGAAACAGCTTGACGGCAAATGCCCCGAACGTCAGTAAGAATAGCACATTTGGTTTTTGAAATAAACTTTTTAATAGCAGGAAAATGCAGTGTAGATACCTCAGAATATGCATTTTGTTGGCTTTCAATACCAGAAATAGTGCTTGGCGGCGGGGCTTCGCCCCGCGCTGTTGGATCTCCTAGTGCTCTACAAGAGCCCCTTGCTAGTAATGTCGGGGAGTCTACAATTTTATGGAAACAGCTTGACGGCAAATGAGCCGAACGGCGCGAGAGGATCTAAGTCAGTAGGAATAGCACTTTAGGTTTTTGAAATAGAACTTTTTAATAGCAGGAAAATGTACTGTAGTTACCTCAGAATATGCATTTTGTTGGCTTTCAATATCAGAAATAGTGCTTGGCGGCGGGGCTTCGCCCCGCGCTGTGGGAGCTCCTAGCGCTCCCCTAGACCCCATTGCTAATTATGGCAGGGAATCTACAATTTTTCCACTAACTCATGGAAGAACCTATTCTAGGGCACAATAAACGTCTTCCGAAAAAATGAAGGGTCAGAATGTAATAAAGATTATATATACATACACACATAAATACATATACATTTTTTTTTGGGGGGGGGAGAAAAAAATCCCCCCCCCTAAACCCCCCCCCCGAAAAAAAATCCTGGCTACGCCCATGCTGTAAATACTGTCTATTATTAGGGATGTTGAGGTGGTATTAATTTTACAAAATGTTGATTCTATATTTTTTGAGTTAGGTAAGTAATTTCTTCTGCTACAAGAGTGTTTTTTTTTTTAATTGCTAAAAGAACTCCTCCATGATTATCAGCCCTATCATTTCTACAAAGTTCATAATTACTATTGAAAATTTCTATAGTTATTTGCTCTATATTTACAATTTACGATTTATTTAGGTAGGTGCTATTACACACCAAGTATCAGATTTTAGAAAAACCCAGGTTCATTTTTTTGTGTAACGCTATTCGCTAACACCGTATAGATCTAAATTACATCTATTTAGTAGTATAGTTAAATCTATATATTAAAATCTGTATGAATACGTTGGTAAAATAGTAAATCTAGAGCTACATATTATAAATGAAATTAGTAGATTTATGTTAATAAATTAAGGGGAATAGATCTATTGTTCTAGAATTTTAGAATCTACTAATTTTTTTTTTGGCATCTCGTACAGCGCAAAAGACAAACTTACAAAAGCCATCAAGTCGCAATAGGTTCTGCGTATACAGTTCACGCAATTTACGGTTTGGCGTATACCGTAGGCGTAGTCCTATCACCACATGGCCACATGTGATTTGTGAGACATTCAAATAAATAGTAAACACTGCACTCATCAGTAATCTTCAAAATCACTGAAAATTGTCATTAAGTAGACTCTTTATCTAGATCTACATTTCAGATCGAATCTAGTTTAGAAATCTAGATTCTATCTTAAGACTAGATTGTCACTTCTCTTGATCTAGCTCTACCTGACTAAAGTTTATTAATTAGGACAGGCCTACATCTACTGTCTAGATTATTCTAATTAGAGTCTATATCTAGATCTCGAAAAATTCTTTAGCTAGTCTAGATCAGACTCATTAGATCTATCTATACAATTTTGAATATGCTTCTACTTAAAGATCTATTTTTCAACTCCAAGACCTAATATACCAATATAATAATAATAAGACCTAATATACCAATATAATAATAATAAGGCTTGTCATTGAGTCCGAAGATTCCTGAGGAATGCAATATTTCCCGTCGGTACGCAGCCCCAGCTGTGTACTACATATTTTCCCACAACCAGGGCGAGCATAACCATTGTCCGCCCATGGTCGATTACGATTTTCTTTTCGCCGTCTGCGTCTTTCCTCGGCAGCGGATTTCCTTTTGGTCTCAAATGTGCATTCCGCGGCCTTTGTGAATGACCTTCAGCTGTCTGTCTCGAGACCACATGCAACCAGGTTTTCTCTTCTATGACTGCTATGGCAAGTTGGCGCCTAATCTGGTCTTTAAAGCGTTTCCGTGGAGAACCTCTGTTACGTCGACCACCTTTTAGCTCACACAAAAAAAACTGCTTTTGGCATACGTTCGCTCCCCATACGGGATACGTGCCCTGCCCAGCGTAACTGTCGGACCATAAGAAGTCCCTCTATGCTGTCCATACCGGCGTTCGCAAATGCATCGCTGTTTCTAGTGCGGTCTTATATAATACCCATGTCTCGGAGCCAAATAGAAGGGTTTTGTAGGCAGTCGAGCGATCTATTCCGCCAACTCACTCCTGAATGTGTCCAAAAGCACTACTGACCATGGCCAGACATTATCAACTTCCTTGAAAGTGAGGTATCATTCGATACTATGCTTCCTAGATATGTGAAGTGGTCTACCACGTTAAGGGGACATACGAGTCGGAAAATGACGAATTTTTAATTTTTTTTTCGATTTTTTTTTCTTTCAGATTTTGAAAATTTAACCTTTTTTTTATATGAATCATATTATATTTTAGCATAAAAATGTTTGTAAATATGTGTATTTTGACTTTGAACATGTACACCTTTTGGTGATTATTTACAAATTATCGAAATTTATCAATGTTTACACCTTGGATACGATATTACCAATCTAACAAAGCTAGGACCATGATACATCAAAAGAAAGGTCACGATCCGATTTATATGTTTATCTGGGGTTCAAACTAATGGATTTATATGTTTTTTTGTAATTCGTATTTTTCCGAGCTATATAATCTACGGAAACTTCCTTATATGGCACATCGGCAAAACTCGGAAAAAATCGACTAATCAGAATGTGCCGTTTCATCCGGAAAAGGCGTTTCAAAATGGCCGACAGCGTAAACACATTCTTGTAGTGAAAGTCAATGAAAGCCTTGCACAAGACAGTTTCAGTTGTTTGGTATTTGTAAACATCAAAGAAAATATCTTTTACATTAAAATGCCTCGACCAAAGGGACGAAGAATGCTAGAGAAGCTCAATAAAGCCAGAAATGTTATGCTATCTGACAAGCTGCGTGGAAATTCCTCTAGGTCTAGGTCTAGTTTAGATCCAGCATCAGAAGGACAACGTGGTGCATCCAGATCGAAATTAGACCGTCTTTCAATAAATACTGATGTTCCAAGTGATCTAGATCTACAAGAAACAGAGCAATTATGGACTATTGCTAATACTAATCAGCTTACTGATTTGATGTCGGATGCATTATGCCCTAATTGTTTTCAGTCAAGTTTGACTATTAGAGTTATAAAAGATGAAAACATGGGGTTCGCATCAAAGTTGAAGTTATGTTGTAGATCTAGTAGTTGTGGATATACTAAATCAAAGTTTTCATCTCCAAGAATACAAAAAAGTAACTGTTCAAATGTTGCATTTGAAATAAACACCAAGATGGTTTTATACAGCCATGAGATAGGAAAGGGTTTCACTTCGCTGCAGACATTTAGCAGCGTCCTAGGAATTTCTGGAATCAGCCAGAGAGCCTTTAAAGACCATGATAATAAAATCACAGGTATGTTAAATTACACAATAATCTACTATTAGAATTATTTCTTTAAAAATTTTAATCTTTACCATATAAAAATTATAGATCTAGACCTAGTAACTATAGATCTAGAATCTAGTCAATCTTTACAAAGTTCTAACTTTTGATAAAAAATACATGTAGTATGATCACTATGATGTAGCCAATGTAGGCTCTCTAGAGATCTAAATCTTTTTTTTTTTTTAAATTTTCTATATATTATATATATATTTATAAATCAATTTAATTAATGTTTTTTGTTTTTTTCTTCAGACTGTGAAGTGGAATCTGGGGAAGACATGCTCTACCGCACAGCCAACGCCATACGTCAAGCTTATGCAGAGACGGATGATGACATTAGGGAAGCCATTGAACGAGGAGAAAACCCTTTGATTGACATTTCAGTCAGTTATGATGGGACCTGGCAAAAGCGAGGCTTTACATCGCTTTATGGTGTAGGTGTCTGCATCGATTTACTAACAGGTCTTGTTGTCGACTTCGATATTAGATCTAAGTACTGCCATGCATGCCACATACAGAAAGCTGAGAGCATGAACGCAACTGACCTCGCAGTTTGGAAAGAACAGCATGATTGCTGTACTAATCACCACAAATCCAGCAAGTCTATGGAACAGGACAGTGCTGTAATTCTGTGGAATCGTTCTGTGGCAAAATATAATTTTAGATATGTGGAGATGCTGAGTGATGGAGATTCTTGTGCTTTTAAAGCTGTGCTTGAGTCTAAGCCATATGCTGATAAAGCTGTTACTAAACTTGACTGTATCAATCATGCCCATAAACGTATGGGGACAGCGCTTCGAAAACTTGCCAAAGAAAGCCATCTTGGTGGCAGAGGAGTTGGCAGGTTAACAGAAAAAAAATGTGACAGTTTGCAAAATTTTTATCGTGGTGCTATAATAGACAATATTCCAGATGTGTCCAAAATGAGGAATGCTGTTTGGGCAGGATTATACCACTCCATGTCTACAGATACTGAACACCATCATCGACAATGTCCATTAGGAGAAAATAGTTGGTGCTGGTACCAACAAGCGATTTCGTTGGGACAAGACCCTGACAGCCACTCTAATCATAAGGCATCAACATTTTTGTCTCTAGAGGTGGCTCACAAGCTAATTCCAATTTATCGAAGAATGTCAGATGAGTCCTTGCTTCAACGAATGGCTCATGGTGGTACTCAAAACAACAACGAAAGCCTTAATGCTATGATTTGGACGAGATGTCCTAAAACAAGTTTCATGGGACTTGGCAGAGTGAAAGGCAGTGTTGCTAGAGCTGTGTCAATATTTAATGCTGGCGCCAATGAATTAATTAACGTGATGAATAAGATGCATATTGATGTTTCTTATGTAACATTAAATAATTTAAAAAAGGTCAATGATAAAAGAATTATTCAGTCTGACACTACTAGCCAAGAGGATTATAGAAAAAGAAGAAAGACTGTTTCTTTAACACGGTTTGAAAAAGTCAGAGAGGAATTGGCCAAAGATGGGAATGTATATGGTGCTGGTGCTCATTAGCAATACTACTGTCAATATTTTTTTGTATTATATAATTTTTTTTGTTTTTATTCATTATTGTTAGAGCATATTGACAGTTTAGTTGCTGTTTTAATTATTTGAAACAAAAATGTAATAACTAATTTGTAGCAAAATTTAAACAACACCATCTGATTATGTTTATGTAAATAATATAGATCAACAAACTTTTTCAAATATATTATGATACCTTAATTCAAGAGAAAATGTTAGCAAGTTTTATCTAAACTGACAATTATATATATGCTATCTAAAGAACTCCCTAGATGAATAGTAGAGATATAACAGAACTACTGAACAGTTATCATGAGTTTCAGATTTTGAGTTAGCGCTTTTTTCTTATTTGACATTGTTATATATATGACTGTCACTGAGTGATTTTATATAGTATGCATGTGGCTGTAGTTATCAATGTAGGCGTGGTGGTGACATTGGGTTCTTGTTACAAATCACTGAATAATGAAATGACGCTGGGTGTAGCAGATACAATAAGTTTAATATAACACCACATAGTGAATACACCATACAATTCGACCCAGGAATGGTCAGTATTAATCCAACAGTAATATACGAATATCACAACTTAGTACTTATTCTATAACCAACTACTTTAAACATCTAACTCTACTGCTTATATATTAAGTGACTCAATACAAGTGCTTGCTACCAGATCTCTACGTGGACTGAGTGCCTTTAACTCTCTGGTTCACCTAAGGTCAAAAGTGTTCACCTTAGTGCCACATGGGTTGTGAATAAGATTCACAATATGGAATTAACATACACAATACAGAATTAGGGTTTCTACTCTATGGCACCAACTTTGAGGTGGTGACATTACCTATCACCCCCCTTTTGAAAAAAATTTTGAAGAAATTTTTTTTAGCTTGACGACATAATTATCATAAGTAGGATCAATTGGAATTCTTGGGGTCTATGAAATGTACAATTGCAGAGTTCAAATAGAACTACAAACTTGCAATAAAATATATAATATGACAGTGTTACACAAAATATTTGCTGAATCAAAAAAAAATTCATACAAGGGCAAAATTCTCTAATTCATCATATTCTTGTAAGGCAATTCAAATAATTCTCTGAGTCAAATACTTAACATCCCAAGTAATTCTTTACATGTAGTTCTAATATATACATCAATATTCAAATGTGTTCAATATTTACAAGTCTTTTTCATAATAATATGTGCAAAGTGTGACGAAAATTTCAATGACAATCTCCTATGTCACAATGTGAAAAATTAATACAAGTTTTTAATCACAATATCTATTTATAAAAAAATCTTTGACACTATAGAAATGTTAGAAGTCTGGTTTTTTTTTTAACACCAATAGTACAATATGTACAAATCATGTAGAAAATGTTACAAGTAAGTCTCAATATGTAAGTGATAAGTATAGAAAAATTCAAAATATGTGTCAAAATTCAAGATCAAATTGATTAATGATCATTGTTACAAATTCAATGTATCTGTTTACTTCAATATGAGGTTTGACATCTCCATAAAAAATTGTTGTGCATTAATATTACACAAGTAAATATGTATAATTCAAGTATCAAAATATTTGCTCAAAAGTATGAACATCAAATCAAAGTAATAAGTATCCCTCATAGTGCTTGTTACATGCACCTTATGTTTCAATTAAGTATTTCTCCATATGACAGTTCAAATAATTTGTAGCTAGTAATGGCAAAAGTTTAATGTTACATTGTTTATCAAATAATTATTGAGTACAAAGTTCAAAAAAATCTTTGTCGAAAAACTTCAACTGAGAAAATGTGTCAGTTGTGATACAATCTTTGAGTTTACATTAATTTGTTCAAGCATATATATACAAGCATAACATCCTACTAGTTTAGTTGTATTCATTTTAATCTGTTGTGAAAAAATGTGTAAGTCCAATTTAAAAGAATAATATCAAGTGTCTCTTTCAGCACTTGAAATATCAAAAAGTTTGTACAACAATCTTCTTGTTTACATCAATGATTGTTACAAAAATATAGTCCATAAGAATAGTTTGACAAAAATGTTTTCAAAAAAATACAAGTGTATGTCAATATTTCATTACACTAATTGACATTGAATAAATAAGTTACATTATGAATCAATCTCCTTTTTCAATAGTATTGAAAAATATGACTAAGTTATATAATTGTGATAAATGACATAGTAAAAAAATTCCAATCTTGTTTACAATAGCTGTAGAAAAAAAAATATTGTCACAGTTGTTCTCAATACAATGAGAAAAAATAATGTTTACATTGTATGGAAAAAATTAAGCTAGGTACTGAATAAGTTTGGAAAAAATTCAATATTTGTTTACATTGTTGAGTACAAAAATGTTATTCTTGTTGACAAAAGAATGTGAAAAAAATGTAGGTTACAATGAAGTAATCAAATTCCAAAGTTTGTTTACAAATAGAGTTTTTAAAAAAATGAAGTCTTAGTTCTAGTTTAATGTTTAAAAATAGTACTCAGTGTTTACAAAATAATGCTCAATGTTTACAACATAATGCTCAATGTTTACCAGATGCGATGTATTAAGTCAACAACACTGATATTAATTGTGAGTCCCTTAATTGGTGTTCCATATATTTTATGTAATAACTCTTTGTAATGGCCAAAGTTTTTTATTTGTACCCACATTGACTCTCCAAGTTCTGGATGTTTCCAAACTTTTTTATATCCAAAATCACAAGTTATATCTTGTACTATTTGAAAAATTTCTTTCTGAAAATCAGAATCAGACAGGTCATAAAACCATATTGTTTTATGTATTACTGACTTTTGATGCACTTTAACTTTTGGATAAGATCCAATAATTACTGGACTGATAGTATTTTCAAGTACTACAACTTTTATTTTCCCTTTTATAAATGGTGATTTGATTTCAGCAATGGCAGTTTTACATTCTATCTTTCTAGAGTTTGGTAAGGTTACAATGGCTATATCATTTAAATAATCTTCTTTTTCTACTAAATTGGGCTCTACAAAAGTGATTGTGGATTCTTCATCAACTATGCATACAACATCCTGATAATTGACTTCTAGATCATATACTTCTATCTGTTTGCTGTTTTTAAATGTCAAGGCTAATATTTCTTCTGTTATTATTACTTTAGGTGAGCTAGTGTTAATGTCATTTTGTATTTCTTGTTTTTCAGCTTTATCTTTATCATCTATTTGTATTTCATCTGTTTGTATTTTACTATCATTTGTTTGTGTGTTAATTGTTTGGCAATCTTTATTTAGTTTAGATGCTTCTGTTAGCAAATGAGTTTGACATTCTACATCTATTTTATTTGTATTTGTAATTGACTGTTTAGTTGCTTCATGTATACTGACATTGTTGTAATCATGTGAATTAGTAGTTGATGCTAACTCAATGTTTTCTTGATTCACACTATTAGCCCATTTTACTAAGGCTTCTTCTGACAGTTCAACTATATTCTCTATGTTCCCTATAATTAGTTCTTCAGCTGGGTTGTTCATTACTATGGCTTTGTATTGACCAGTGAACCATGGTGATTCAATGAAAACTAATGCTGTTTCACATACTTCCCATAAGTCTTTATTTGCATAAGTCAGTGTGACCTTGTCTTTTAGGATCTGTTCAGGTTTTACTAGTGATTTCTTTATAATGATTGAGGTGCAGCCGCTGTCACGTAATGCATATACCTTAATGCCATCCACATAGGCAGGATACACTTTTAATTTGGCTACCTTTGTCTGTATATATGCTACTGTTTCATATTCTATTGGTGTTTCAGTTGCTACAGCTGCTATGTTTTGTCTGGTATGATTGTTATTGTGGTAAGTATGTTGTCTATCTTGAAATTGATCTCTTCTAGACATTCTGTTGTTTTGCCATCTTCTGTTTGTTTGATGTGATCTACTGTTAGTTGGACTGTAGCTTTGCCATGTTCTTCTGTTATATTGTTGTTGATAGGATCTATTGTAGTTAGGACTGAAGCTCTGGAAAGTTCTGTTATCTCTTCCATATTTATGGTTTCTATTTACATATTGCTGTTTTTCTGATGCCATTCTCTTTCTGCACTCTGCTTTGGTGTGACCCAATATGCCACAGAAAAAACATTGTATGCTCTTGGCATATTTAAATTTATTTGTAGTTCTTGGATGGTTTTCTGTCACTGTTGCAGCTACATTGTACAATTCCCTTTTGTCAATGGTGATGTTTGGGTGGGAGTCCTTGTATGTTGTTAAGTTTGATATCAATTCAGCTTCATTTTTTATTTTTCTCTCCTTCAGGAATGAGAATGCTGCATCTGTAACATTAATTAGCACATTCTCAATGAGAAAGAAATCTAATATCTGTTTGGGGTCATCTAAGTTGCAGTTTGCGAGTTGTAGCCACTTTGTCATGTTCTGGCGCATGTCATGTATTGTTCTTTTTAAATCTGTATTCTTTGCTAGTTTTATTTCCCTAAAAAGTTTTCGATAGTGCTCCTCCGTTTTGCCAAAATGCTCAATTAGTCTTTGTTTTACTGTGTTGTAGTCTTTTCTTTGCTCCATAGTTAGTGTGTCGATGATGTTTAGTGGTTCACCTCTTAGGTTAGCTAGAAGTTGTTGAGCCATTTGTGCACTATTCATATTTGCTGTTTGACAGATGTATTCAAATTGAATAATGAAATTTTCCAATGTGTCTTCTTTTGGGTCGAAGTTCCTAAATTTGCTATGATACTGATGATGAGATGAAGTTTGACTTGCTGAATTGTCTTTATTTTCTTTTGCTAGCTTGGCCATTTTTTCTTCATGTTCTTTTAATTTTATTTCATGCTGGCGTTCTTTTTCTTTCTCTACGTTTTCTTGTTCTTTCTCTCTCAGTCTTCTTTCATGTAGCCTCTCTTCCCGTTGCTTGTCTTTTTCTAATCTAATTCTATCTATTTCAATTTTGATGAATGCCGCTCTATCATCTTCTTTTAACTTTAGTTTATCCACTATCTCTATTAGTTTTTCATACTCAGCCATTTTCAAAGATTCAAATTAGTAATATAGTTAATTAATAGATATGTGTACTAGATATTTGTAAATGAAGTATTGTACAATAAATACTTATTATTGCTCAAATAGTAATTACAGGTAATAGTAGATATATATTTTGTGTGAAACAATTGAGGTTATGAGGTATCTTAAGTTATTCTTGGTACTTTGTCTAGTTCATAATGTAATACTTTACTGATCAATTATGTGATTATGTATTTTTAGTATCTCCACTTGCAATGTAAAAATTGATTGCAACAAATAATTCACAATTATATGAGCCTTATTAGTCTGGTAAATAGTGATCAATGTATCAATAGTATCAAAATAGTTGAATGTGTTTGAAGAGTATATACAATATAAATCTTGTCAATCTCAAATCAAAATATATCCCATAGTGTATCAAGTGTGTAGTGTAGTGTTGATAATAAAAAATAGGTTGAAATAAGAAGTAAAATAAATATATATATTAATAAGTAATTAGACAAACATAAAAACACTATAGATACTAAACAGTCTGCTTTAAAGAGACATTACAAGATAGTAGAAATAGTAGACAAAAGAATTACAATGAGAAATAACTATGACGCAAAAGAAAATTCAACAGATGTAAACAAGACAATATCAATACAAGAGTTTAACAATATGATAGATACTTGACGAAATACAAACTTAACTAATACAGCTATACGATCAAGTATTTACTTTATCTAAAAGAGTCCCTACCAATACCTGGATGCTTACTTGAAAAAAAATATAAATGCTCAGACTCTATAGATAATTAAATTTAGTCCCTAAAGTCAAATGTATATATAAATACAAATGTAAACAATGAAAAAAAATTGTGGTGTAGTTCAAGAGAACTAATCAATACTCATTAATACTAAAGGGTAATTAAAGTTACTTCCCTTAAATATTCACTTGATGCTTGACTTGTACATAAAGTTCCGGTGATGCTCCACATAAAATATGTCCACGGTACAGTTCATATGTAATCCACTTTCTAAATCCGCAGCACAACGGTACAGTTCATAAGTAATCCACTTGTTAAATCCACAGCACAATAGTACAGTTCATAAGTAATCCACTTGTTAAATCCACAGTACAATGTTACAGTTCATAAGTAATCCACTTGTTAAATCCACAGTACAATGTTACATTTCATAAGTAATCCACTTGTTAAATCCACAGTACAATGTTACAGTTCATAAGTAATCCAATAAATACTTCATATGTTTGACAGATAATCCATTAAACAATTCATATAGTTGACAAGTAATCCAATAAATAATTCATGTGCTTGATAGGTAATCCACTGTTTCGTACAGTTGCTGAAACAAATATAAATAACTAAAAATGACCTTAAGTAGTGACGACAAGAGAGGTCTAAGAGTAAGAGCGCTCTCTTATTAAATGTGCTGTTAGACAGCGACAATAGGAGTGTGTCATTAGAATTATGACGAGCACTCGATGTAGATGATTCTTGAATATGTCAGCTACTTCGACTGACCATATATCAGCTGTCTTCAAACGATGACTTGAATGACTTGTAGTACTAGATTTTCACCCACACCGGTTGTAATATCACGGTTGTCTAGTTTCACCCACAAAGGCTGTAGTATCCAGGTTGTCTCAGCGTATCATGTTTGATCTCTTTAGCTTAGGATGTTAAAAAGTAACTTTGAACAATGCTGTGCTCCTAAAGCTATCTCAACTGGTGTAAAAGTACAACCACATAAATCAGGCTTCCAGATAAATGACACTTAGGACAGTAGTCAACTGGAAAAGTTGAAAATACAGCTCACACAGGAACAGTTCAAATTGTTCATTTCATCACAGATGAAAAAATAGCTCGCTAACGGTAACTGTGTCGTGGCAGGTCAACATGACATGTAGTAGTAGATCTAGATACCAAGTGTGTAGTCAAAAAAATTTAATAAATTCTGGATTCGTTGTAATTCATGTAGAGTTCAATCTTGAAGTACAAGTTAAAATAGTAGGCACAGTTAACTTTCAATTTCAGCTCTGTTTTCTGTTAGTAGTGTTAGACTAGCTGAAGATAATAATAATGTCACTCTTGGATCACGTGAATCTCACTTGAAAAATTGTGTGCTGGTCTCAATAAATGTAGATCTAGGTCATCTCTATAATGTTGAATGTGTCGCTGAACGACCAAATGAGAAAAATAGTAGAGTCTATAATAATCAGGTTTTAGCTTTCTTGCTCGTTGAGTGGCGTCATGATTTGTGTAAACAAATATTTTTTAGAGTTACTTTTTCATGTGTTAACTAAATAGTTCACTTGCCAACTTCAAAAATATCCGTATAAATGTTACTGTAAGTCACTGTAGTATTAAAATACTTCTGACAGCAATAGAAAAAAATTCTTGACTTGTTCCTCTGGTGCTCATAAATCCTTTAAGTTAGCAGTTCTGACTTCTGACATCATAAAATATCGTTTGCTGACACTTCTGACACTATAAATGCTGTTTGCTGACACTTCTGACACTATAAATGCTGTTTGCTGACACTTCTGACACTATAAATGCTGTTTGCTGACACTTCTGACACTATAAATGCTGTTTGCTGACACTTCTGACACCAAAATGTCACTGTATTATTTTATATGTTATGAATGTGGCTGTAGTTATCAATGTAGGCGTGGTGGTGACATTGGGTTCTTGTTACAAATCACTGAATAATGAAATGACGCTGGGTGTAGCAGATACAATAAGTTTAATATAACACCACATAGTGAATACACCATACAATTCGACCCAGGAATGGTCAGTATTAATCCAACAGTAATATACGAATATCACAACTTAGTACTTATTCTATAACCAACTACTTTAAACATCTAACTCTACTGCTTATATATTAAGTGACTCAATACAAGTGCTTGCTACCAGATCTCTACGTGGACTGAGTGCCTTTAACTCTCTGGTTCACCTAAGGTCAAAAGTGTTCACCTTAGTGCCACATGGGTTGTGAATAAGATTCACAATATGGAATTAACATACACAATACAGAATTAGGGTTTCTACTCTATGGCACCAACTTTGAGGTGGTGACAATGACATTTTTTCATTTTAATCTTCTGTGAACTTCAAGCAAGCTCTTTTCTTTAGTATTTAATATTTATTGTTGCAAATTGTTTGGGTTTTTAGATTGCACACCGGTACATCCTACATTCTTATCAAGTTTTTTTTTCTTTATGGTTGCTAAATGTTATACCCGGTACATAATATATTATTTTATAATGTAATCTGGATGGAATATACTAAATAGCTATTTTTAAAAGCTGCTATACTAAAGTGTAAATAACATATATTTGCTATTCAGTGATTTTCTGAATAAATTTTTGTAATTGAATTTTTTTTCTTTCTTTTTTTGTATTTTTGTATATATCTCTATCTGCCAAACGCTAAGGCTCTGAAACTACTTTTGGAACTTATTTGATATTTGGCATAATTATTCTGTACATATATATCTACATATGCATGCAAAAACTTTTTGATATTTGCGTAAGTTGGATTTTTGTTTGAAATACTACTCTGTAATACAATTGCGTACAATTTACGTTTTATTATCAAAATTAGTTGCTATACTTATATGAAATTTAGAATATGCTCTTTACTAAATATAGCTATTTTTATTATGTTTTCAGATACTTATTATACTAACCTATAAATTACATGCATGTTATCTAGTATTTTCCTGACAAAATTTTTGTAATTGAAATTTTTTTTTTTTTTTTTTTTCATTTTCTTCTTTTTTTGTTTTTGTATTATACCTCTATCTGCCAAACGCTAAGGCTCTGAAACTACTTGAGCTACATACTTCATATTTGGCATACTTTTTCTGTACATAGATATCTACAAATGCATGCAAAAACTTTTTGATATCTCAATAAGTAGATTTTTTGTTTGAAATATTACTCTGTAATACGATTGTGTACAATTTGCGTTTTATTTTACCAATTGGTTGCTATATTTATATGAAATTTAGAATATGCCCTTTACTAAATATTGATATTTTTTTAATGTTTTCAGATAGTTATTATACCAACCTATAAATTACATACCTGTTATCTGGTATTTTCCTGACAAAATTTTTGTAATTGAAATTTTATTTTGTTTTTTTGCATTTTCTCCTTTTTTTGTTTTTGTATTATATCTCTATCTGCCAAACGCTAAGGCTCTGAAACTACTTGAGCTACATACTTCATACTTGGCATACTTATTCTGTACATAGATATCTACAAACGCATGCAGAAACTTTTTGATATTTGAAGTAGTTTTTTTGTTTTAGCGTTTCAAAGTTTAGAATTATGAAATATTTATGTATTTTTCATGGTTGCAACACTAAAAAAATCATTAAAAAAAGACAATAAAAGATAACAATATTTCCCTTCATGCGTTTTTAATACTTGTCATGTATGATATTTGTGTGTAAAAATTATTAATTTATCTTAAGTATTTTTTGAGTTATAAGCTTTTAATTATAGTTTGTTTGGCGGCCATCTTGGATTGTTTCCATGACAACCAGTAAAGTTATAAAGTCAAAAACTATATTTTTTCAATTGTTTAATTAAGTACTATTAAGATAATATAAAATATTTAGTCTAAATGGAGAACTTTTTTTTTTCCTTCTTTCCGACTCGTATGTCCCCTTAAGGGGACGTCCATTTACAGTGATCTTTGGGCAGTGGCGTAGCTAGAATATATGATGCCTGGTGCGGTACCTCATCTTGATGCCCCCCCCCCCCAAAAAAAAAAAAAAAAAACAACAACAACTAATTAATTAATAACATTGCAAAACCTGTTCAAAATAATATGTATTCATTAATCAAATATTGTTAATTGAAAAAAAATCACTTTTACATAAACATATTACAAATGAATTTTATGCGCTTTCTTGCTGGCAAAAGTATCAATAATTTTATCGAAATCCATTTTTTTCCACCAGCTCTTGTTCAATGGACAAAATGGCCAAATTAGTGAGTCGTAAATTTGTCATCGTTGATCGCAAGTAATTCTTGATCAGATTAAGTTTGGAAAAACTTCTCTCGCATGTAGCGACGCTTACCGCAATAGTAAAAAATATGCGAATCATGATGACGATATTCGGGACTGAATCATCTAGGTGATATTTTTTTATAAAATTCAAGAGCTCAACAGGTATTTGTTTTGGAAATTCGGAGGCTTCTGATGAAACTGAGACAAACCGTTGATGCCTATTTCACTCCAGCAGAAATTCGTTTTTATCAATGTCGCTAGGAGTACTATCGAGATTGATTTCGACTTGAGGATTTAATTGCTGGGAAGGCGACAAAAATTCATATCTATCTGCTACATCATGAAGTTGCTCGAATCGGGTGATTATTTCTTGAACAATCCTGTCCAAGGTAGAATAAATTTCCCTTCGTAGCTCTTCTTTGTGTGTAAGTACAGAGTAGTCACTTTTCTCACCAGGCATCTTTTTCTTATGGCCCATACGTTTTTGAGGTTCTGTACTGATTCTCAGATCTGAGCACACGCTTTCGGCAAAGGTAATGCTGGCGTCCTCTCGATTACTACTTAAAAATGTCTCTAGTGTTTTAGTTTGAGTGAGCAGTCTCGAAAAGACAATCCTTGTTTTTGAAGGTAGAATTGCGCATCATTAATTTCAGTTAATACAGGAGCCTAAAATCCAAGATAGGTGAGAAAATTAAAAGACTGAACAGCAAACAATAATCCACCTGCTTCAGATCTAGTCGATGAATTTTCATCTCTGCTAGTTAATGTCTCCAGAGTTTGAGCAGGCAATGAATAGTGACTTCTAGAATACGTTTTTAGACACCGTAGTTTTGACCTTTCATGACCGTAGCATTTTCATAGCCTTGAGGCCTGCAGTTCATTATGTCTAAGCCATCCGAACGCACTCTAGAATCATCTTAGCGATTTCAGCAGCATGCTTGCCCTTTGTGTCGATGAAGTCAATAAAAGACTCACGAACCTGCACCCCGTCATTATCCATGACAACGTACCGTAAAATTTGGGAAGTTTGATCCAGCTTTAAGATGCCAGGTGTACTGTCAAAAATAATAGAGAAATATTTGGCTTGTTTTACTTGCTGTATGCGTGATCTCCCAATTTTGTAATAAATTCATTTTGTATTTGTGGAGACATGTATGTATTCGGTCTGGAACAAAGCTTAGTTCGAAGCACATGCTCCCTCAAGAGTGGATCGTACGTTAATAGTAATTTTACTAACTCTCCAGGTTTTCGTCTCTTGTATAATCAAATCTTGGGCCTTGTTGTCAATACTGTTCCCTACTCTCAGGCAAACTTCAAGTTCCCTCCAAGCAAGAGATGACTGAATGTGAGCTCTGCTGGTCTCATGTTTTTCTATTTTCGGGGATAACCTCCACCACTCATTGAATCCATCTTTGGATTTAAATGAAGACGATGAAATCTTAACAAACGTGGCCCCTTTACATTTAAGGAGGGAGAGGGCGGTACTTACGGCCTACGAGCGCTACAAAAGGGGCGACTCTAGGCTACCCACCACAATCTTAGTGCAACAGTGGAGAAAGAGGAACCGCATGAAAATGCGATCGTTCCTCTACATTGCAGCCAATTTGTCAAAATCACCTGGGCTCTCCACTGATTGAATTCCTATTAGAAGAATTAGTAATAGCCCTCAGTGGAGGAGAAAGCCGGCCCCACAAATAAACATGTCCCTTATAGGGCAAGAGGGAGCCACCAAGAGGCGATTAACACCTGCCATACTCCAAAACTTGGCATCAGCTACACTAAAGTCCTACCCATCAGATGCCATTTTCTGCTATACCAATGGGTCGGTAATGAGGGACACCGATAGATCTGGGTATGGGGCCCTTATAGACTACACAGACCGGACAGAACCAGAGATGCCGATTTCTCCGTCAGAGCTTAAAAGGGTTTTGAGGCGCCAGCAAGACTAGTCAGTCTTGAGCACTGTTCATCATTATGTTTACGTTACAGTATTACAATTAACTAGTTAGTTGAAAAAAACTCATAGAAAACAAAGGTTAGCTTATTTTAAAAAATTGACATTACAATAGAATTATTTCCAAAATATTAAATTATTAAGAATCATAAAGAAATGAATAAACTAAGACAATTGTTTAGAGCTAGAGTTTAGAAATATATTTGTGAACTCAATATCTAGATTAAACCAATGGACTAAACCAGGGGTGGGCAACATTTTTATATTGAGGGCCGCATTAAAAAAAAGTTTGGGAATGGCGGGCCGCATATATATAATAGATAAGCTTGCTGTGTAGAATCTCTTTTAATTCATATATACACTGTATTACGATTTTTTTTAATTGCTGTTGTCTTTTTATATCACAATATCCCCACAAATATACAGTTGTACCTAATGTGCAGTATTTTACTTCTTACTGTGACAGGTGGGGAAATGTGATGTGTGTTTGGCGCGTTTAATGTCTAGGGGATGATTATTTTTAAAGCTATCACACCCTCACTTATCAGCATATGAATCGGGAGCAGGCACGCAACGAGACAAGCAATGAAAGACAGATACAAAAGTTAAAATAAAAGAATATTTATTTACATAAATATACATATAAGAATAAAAAGGGGGAGGGTTTGCATCTATCTCTAGTGAATAATATGTTTAATCATCACTCTTGCACCTATTAAGAGAGTATGTCACTTTGTCCTCTGACTTAGCTGGTATTCCTGTTGATGTCGTAGCTGGCTGTGTCCTGGCTTGAGGTTCTGCAGCTGGAGGTGGCGCTCTAGCGGATAGAGGGACGCCGGTGATATAGTTCTTGTGGAGTCTCAATCCCCAAAATCTAATATCTGTAGTGGGCACAGTAGGGCGGGTGGCCGGCTACCGTGGGCACAAGGTTACTGCGGGCAGAGCTGATCTGCCGTGGGCAGCGTAGTTGACAGGATATGTCCAGTGAGTTGCAGAGGATTGGCGTAGCTATGACGTCTCACACAGATCTGAATCTATAGGGACGTCGCACCTAATAGCTTGACAGGTGGGCTGTCGAATAGGCGGGCAATGCCGATAGCGCCAAGTGGTAGAGTTGAGTAGATCTCTGTAGGCAAGTGCAGTGCTGAATAGCATTAAGCACATTAACAGTAGGTGATTCTTGATATCAAACAAATAGGCAGGTAAATAGATCGTTGATCCAATAAATAGGCAGGTGAAAGGCAATAGTTGAGTGGCGTCGAGTAGACACTGAACAGCAAATAGCAAATAAATAGGCAGGTAACTCTTGATAGCAAATAGGTGATTAATCCAATAGATAAAAGGCAGACACCTGAGGGAGGCTGTGGATAAATAAAGACAAGTTAGGACATGTCTTTTATGCATCTTATCGATGCCCTCGACTGAGGTGCATTCGTCAGATTGGTAAAATGGCTTTAGAGCACAATGAGGAGATGATGACAAATGGTATGGGGGAAAAATCGATGGCTGATAGTAGCAATATAAAATGTACATAAACGGGGAAATAATAATATAAAAATGTACATAGAAGGGGAAATAATAATCTCAAATCAACACCACAGGTGGATGGAGAAGGAAAAGGGGGGGGGGGTGAATTGGGAAGGGGTCAGCGACCCAGACAGTTTGTTTACATATGACCGTAGGCTGAGAACAATGGAGAGTGTGTCCGTTCAAGGGGCGCAACTCTCGTTAGAGTAAAATGACTACATGGGAGATAATTCAATACAGGGAAGATAATTCATATCTCTTCTCTAGACGCAGTATCAGTGCGCTAGTAAAATTGTCAAGGCGGCCAACCGAGATAAAGGAGATAAAACAAGATATACAAATATATACATGGTTGCATCAACGATCAATTGAGCAACGTAGCATTAATAGATTAATGCAATACATAAATAAATACATAGGGCATGTTTATGTTTTCTACTTACGCCAGTGAGACATACACAATGCACTAATTAAATATAAATGAACTAGGCAAAATACACATGGTAAAATCCAATGGAAATATACACAGAGTAATTAAGATGGAACTTGTGATTAAGTTCGGCTTACCACCAAGTATTCCTCTAGGAGGGAGAATAAATGATATAGTCCAGACTCGATAGCTCAGCTCGAATGAGAATGAAAGAGAGCCTGATTTCACTTGGGTCTACTTTATATACAGGCCTGGAAAATGCGGGCGGACACAGGAAATGTCCTAGGCTAAGAATTATCTTAGGCGTGGGTGGATTTGACTCGAGGTGGGAGCCGCACCTTGGAATATCACGCGGTGTGTTGACCAGGGTAATCTCTTAGATCAAAGAGAGACGTGAGAGAAGGGGGGGGGGAGAAGGATTAGCTTGCATTCAAACCAAGGTGGTGTCAACCGCGACCGTCCTTCAGACATCCGGCGGGCAAGACAAAAGAGATTGTGTGTTTACCTTTCCCCGATCAAGGGCAGATAAATGAAAGGACGCGCTTTAGCTATCTCCAATGTGGTCAACTAAGACTAGCCTGGAGCGGAAAAGGTGGCGCGGGTGAAGAAATCAGGGGTAGGATGGGGAAATAATTAAAATAAAATAAATAAACAATGAAAAATAATAATTAATGCTGTGATAAATTTGAGTGACTCTGACAGCGAGTTTTTGACTTGTCACACTTACACACGTGCATAATGTCCCGGAACTGCGAAACTATCTTACTAGTTGTTACCCCTGTGTGTGACTGCTGTCAAATTACAGTCAGTCAACATTGACCAGTTTAGTCAATGTTTAGTTTCCACATAATATACTTCCTCACTGAATGAGACAATTTATGTTTCGGAAGTTAAATGTCGGGACGAGCGAAGCCTGCCCTTTTGGAGCATCACCAGAGAATGCTGACCATGTCCTTCAATGGTGCATACTAAATCAAGGGACCCAAACAAGACTCTCCAAAGACTGATTTGAACCCTTCAACATGTAAAATGAGAACGAAGAAGAAGAACTGATGTATGTGTACTCAAATAGTGTGAACAGCAGCAAGGTTTGTGGAAATACAGCTTCTGGCACCCATAATACTCCCGTGGTAGTGCTGACTGGAACTTCTCTTTTCTCTGGAGCTGAATCGGCTACTCTTAATAAGTGTTGTAATTTTAATCATTTCACTAAAGATAGTTTCACCTTTCAGCAAAAGAAAATGACAAAGCTATTTTTTTTTTGCTTGCCTGTAGAAATGGGAAAGCATTGTTTGAAAAGATTTAACATGCATTTACATTTCAAATGTAAACAATCAATTGCAATGGTAGTGATAAAAAAACATGAAATTTAGTCTTCCACTCTTCATTAGAAATATTGGTAACAAAGTCACAGTCAATGTCCTTCAAGTAACATAACAATTTCATCCTTGGGATTTTATATTCTTCTCCTTTGCCTTGCTCATGCTGATCTAGCGGAAGCATTGGATTATTTATCAGAATTACCCGTGGTTGGCTCCCCTAGCAGGACCTAGGTGTACTTATTTTTATTACTTTTATAGTTATGTGATAGTGTGACAGGTGGGGAAATGTGACGTGTGTTTGGCACGTTTTATGTCTAGGGGATGATTATTTTTAATGCTATCACACCCCCACTTATCAGCATATGAATCCGGAGCAGACACGCAACGAGACAAAGCAATGAAAGATAGATACAAAAGTTAAAATAAAGAATATTTATTTACATAAATATACATATAAGGATAAAAGGGGGAGGGTTTGCATCTATCTCTAGTATATTCTATGTTTAATCATCACTCTTGCACATAATAAGAGAGTATGTCACTTTGTCCTCTGACTTAGCTGGTTGTCCTGTTGATGGCGCAGCTGGCTGTGTCCTGGCTTGAGGTTCTGCAGCTGGAGGTGGCGCTCTAGCGGATAGAGGGACGCCGGCGATATAGTTCTTGTGGAGTCTCAGTCCCAAGTTCTAGTATCTGTAGTGGGCACAGTATGGCGGGTGGCCGGATACCGTGGGCACAATGTTACTGCGGGCAGAGCTGATCTGCCGTGGGCAGCGTAGTTGACAGGATATGTCCAGTGAGTTGCAGAGGGTTGGCGTAGCTATGACGTCTCACACAGATCTGGTCTATAGGGACGTCGCACCTAATAGCTTGACAGGTGGGCTGTCGAATAGGCGGGCAATGCCGATAGCGCCAAGTAGTAGAGTTGAGTAGATCTCAGTAGGCAAATGCGGCGCTGAATAGCACCAAGCACAACTGCGGGTAAATGGATCGTTGATCCAGTAACTAGGCAATAGGTGATTCTTGATAGCAACTAGGCAAGTGCAGCGCTGATTAGCACTAAGCACAACTGCCGGTAAATAGATCGTTGATCCAATAACTAGGCAATAGGTGATAGGCAAATAGGCAATAGGCAGGTAAGTAATCCGATAAATAGGCAGACACCTGAGGGAGGCTGCGGATAAATAAAGACAAGTTAGGACATGTCTCTCATACATCTTATCGATGCCCTCGACTGAGGTGCATTCGTCAGATTGGTAAAATGGCTTTAGAGCATAAAGGGGAGATGATGACAAATGGGATTTGGAAAATAGATGGCAGATAGTAGCAATATAAAAATGTACATAAAAGGGGAAATAATAATATAAGAATGTACACAGAAGGGGAAGTAATAATCTCAAATAAACAACACAGGTGGATAGAGAAAGAAAAAGGGGGGGGGGGTGAGTTGGGCGGTGGTCAGCGATCCAGATGGTTTGTTTACATATGACCGTGGGTCGAGAACAATGGAGCGTGCTTGAATGTCCCTTCAAGCGTCGCAACTCTCATTAGAGTAAAATGAGTAAAGGGGAGATAATTCGTTACAGGGGAGATAACTCGTATCTCTCTTCTAGACGCAGTATCAGTGCGCTAGTAAGATTATCAAGGCGGCCAACCGAGATAAAGGAAATAAAATAAGATGTACAAATATATACATGGTTGCATCAACTATCAATTGAGCAACGTAGCATTATCAGGGTAATGCAGTATACAAATAAATACATAGAACATGTTTATGTTTTCTACTTACGCCAGTGAGAAATACACAATGCACTAATTAAATATAAATGAACTAAGCAAAATACACATGATAAAATCCAATGGAAATATACACAGAGTAATTGAGATGGAACTTGTGATTAAGTTCGGCTTACCACCAGGTATTCCTCTAGGAGAAAGAATGAGTGATATAGTCCAGACTCGATAGCTCAGCTCGAATGAGAAAGAGAGGGTGATTTGAGTTGGTTTACTATATATATATGCCTGAAAAGTGTGGGCGGACACCGGAAATGTCCTAGGCTAAGAATTATCTTACACGTGGGTGAAGTAGACTTGAGCCGCACCTTGGAGTATCACGCGGTGTGTTGACCCGTGTAATCTCTTAGATCAAAGAGAGACGTGGGGGGGGGGGAGTGACCTACCTTCCACCCAAGAAGGGGGGGTCAATTACGGCGTCAGACATCCTGCCGATGAGATCAAGGAGTCTGAGCGTATCTTTGCCCCGGTCAAGGGAAGATAAATGAAAGGACTGGCCTAATTTTCTCCAAGGTGGTGGACTAAGTCTAGCCTGGTAGAGAGAAAAAGGTGTGGCGGGGGAATAATTTAGGGGTAGGATGGATTAATAATTAAAATAAAATAAATAAATAATGAAAAATAATAATTAATGCTGTGATAAATTTGAGTGACTCTGACAGCGAGTTTTTGACTTGTCACAGATAGTAAAAATGAACATTGTATGCAGCTTTGTGCAAACTTTCCTGTTTCAAATTTATGGTTTTCAAAGATCGAGCACCGTCAGTTGTCACATTTTCCATCTTGTTGTAAGTCTACACAACACTCAGACATTGTGTCTTGAATTGAGTGTATTGATGTATAGCCAATAAGCAAAATCTTCGTTTACTGAATTTATAATGAGACAGTTTTAATGATTTATATAGATATTTTTTTTTTAATATTTGCATTTTTATATCTATATACTGTGGGCACACCTGATTTCTGTAGGTGTCGGTGGGCCGCATAAAACACCTCGGCGGGCCGCATGTGGCCCGCGGGCCGTAATTTGCCCACCCCTGGACTAAACAATGAAGTAAAAAAAGGTTGGCCTATCTTCTTCTTCTTTATATTACAAAGCATCGATCAGTGTAGTAACAACATGTATCGTGTGTCCGAAATAAATCTAGTAAATTAGATAAAAACTGTTCTATAGCTTACATTGTATTGAAGAAATAGTCAAGGAGATGAAACAAAATAGCGACATGACTAGTTTATTAATCGTTAGTTCATGTTTAAAATACAGTTGTTTATGTTTGTTCGTGTCCATACAATTAGTTGTTTTTACTGAAACGCTCAGGGAAATAGGAAATTAATATACACTGGGGGAATTTTGTGGCCCCCTCCACTTGGTGCCCTGTGCGGCCCGCACCACCCGCACATTGGTAGCTACGCCACTGTCTTTGGAAATGAGTAGGTTTTATTGAGTCACTTCTGGAATATGACTTCTGTTTTCCCAAGGCTTATAGATTAAAAGAAAGAGGCAGCAGAGTATGCGAATTCGCTGACCGCGATCTGGAGATCATGTTCATTGTGGGCTAGCAGGGCACAATCATCGGCATAGAGAAGCTCCGTTATGACCATTTCTTTAGTTTTTTTGTATGGGATAGTAGACGTCAAGATTGCCGTCCGAACGAAACGTGATGTTCATGCCTTCGAGCTATTGCGGCCTCATTTGTCCCAGCATTACGCCAAAAAAGATAGCGAGTACTGTAGGAGAAAGTACAAAGCCCTGCTTCACGTCATTTTTTATTGGGAAATGATTGACAGGTCACCATTGTGTCTAATCTGGATTTTTTGTCCAACAAGAAACTTTTTGAGAATGGATAGGAGCGTAGTTGGGCTTCCGAGCCTGGCCAGAATCCTCCATGAACCATTGACCGTATCGAAAGCCTTGGTGAGATCCACGAAGGCAGCGTATTCATAGGCTTATATAGTATGCTAGACTTAAATCTAGTCTAAAATCAAGACTAAGTCTAAGAATCTAGATCTAGACTGCCTAGAGATACAATAAATTCTGATTATCTTAGATTCTGTTTCTACTATATTTATAACCTAGATATATATTGTTATAAACCTGGTGGTGGCACAGATGGTAGTGGTGTGAGTGTAGTCAGCCGACGCAAATCGCCCCAGGCAAGCGCTAGACGAGTGGTCAACCTTGACAAGTTACGACGGTCGGCCGAGACGAGTGTCAACATGATGGTTCGGGAAGGATCGACGTCGTGAACAGAGCTCAGGAGCGTCACGAGGGTTGTAGTCATCTGACCACCCAGAATGGTCCAGCGACGTTCTGCCCGGTTCTAGAAGGCAAGAAGGGACCCTATATAAAGAGTGGAGGTGACACAGTCAAGACGGTTCACGACAGAAGGTTCACGACAGGGGCTCAGAACACGGTCGACTACAGCACAGTTCAGCGGTGTGGTTCTGTACGGAGCATTACGACGGTTCAGTGCGGAGTACTGTCAAGTACAGTTGAGAAGACTGGCGTCTTGATCTTGGTCTGCGATCGAGTCCGACACAACGAGCCTAGTGTTAGAAGTCAGTCCTGAACTGTTGAACCCAGAGCAAGCCCGGAATGAGACGGAGAGGCCAGTGCAAGAGTTTTTACGGCGGTACGGTGTTATCGGAGAGATATTTGTACAGTGTACGTGTTGCCAATTGTACAGTATTGGCTCAGACTTATTCAACTATTAAAGTGTTAGGTTATTTTGGAGCCCTGAGTTGTCAAGTTCTTTAAGTTGGTGGTGTATGGTGCAGTTTGAAGAGAGCCTGGATAGTGAGATTCGTAACAATATATTCTAGAAGTAGATCTATACTAATTCTATAGTTACAATTCGAATATTTATGATTATATAGATTACAGGTTATAACTTGATTGCATAGATCTATGACTATTTTGACAAGGCCGATGGCATGTGTGAGATCAATTATTCAAAGAACTATAATTAATGGACTTCATCTTAAACAAGTTCATTCATATATTCACATGCGAATTTTTTTTTATATTTATAAGCTTGATAAGAGAAATCAGGTATAAATATCAAGAGAAAATCCGACCCCTTAATTCAAGAAAACATTAAGAAATTAAAACAGACACAAAATAGACAGTGAGATTCATAAAACACGAATTTTCACAATTGATTACAGTAACACCTTTTAAAAACACCTTTTAAAAAATCATTAAAAGTTTTAAAATCACAATTTTTATTCCTACCATTATTTTTGTGTGTGAAATTGTGTATTGGAAAATGATGGGTACTTGAAGTAAGCTAGTCCAAAAAGAAAAACACAGATCTTGGGTAAAGACTCATCAAATAAAGTACTGTAAATGTGTAGTTTCACGAGTATGTTTCAGGTCTTTTCTTTTTTATAGCCTCTATCGGGTTTGATCCGAACAACCCGTATTTTTGTGCAGAATTTTTTCTCTATCAGGTACACTTAAATTTACAGCTTAATAATGTCAGTTTAATTTAAAATGAGAACTGAAAAATGCAAAAGATAAATAAGGAAAAAAGTACTTCCGGCCCAATTTCTAATTCTAGTTTTAAAGCAAAGAAACGAAACGCATAAGCGCAACATAGCCCATTTCTTTTTTTTAAATGAACTCTGTCAAGTAATTGAGAAACAATGACATTATATACTTCGTATTGCCACAGTGACTTCGTAGATATAGATTCCTATATTCTGAATTATCAACACTTTTAATTACGTCATTTCATTGTTGGCCTTTGCCTTGTGTTCCCCTTGTAATTGAATGAGTTGTTACCTCTGCTATAGCACTCTACACTATATAGCGAAAAGAGATAGAGATAAGGGTAAAGAGATGAAGAGGTAGAAGGATAGAGAGGTAGATGCGATGGTAGAGGTAGAGACTAAAAGAGATGCAGAGGTATAGAGATGAAAAGGTAGATAGATTGGTTAGAAGGTAAAAAAAAGAAACGTCTTGTTGCCTCTCTTACCTCCCATGGGTTCGCCAATGTAAACACTTACCATTTAGACATTTGACTTTTCTTCCCAGAATGCTTCCCCACTTTGACGTCAGACTAGGATGGGAGGTGTACAGTTTACAGACGTTGCTGTCTTGCACATAATGCTCACATTGTGACACTAGACTACACGCTGTCTCACAGAAGTACAGGCTCCTATAAACAAGTACCCATTCCGCGGCTACGCCGATGTCGACATTGTAATGGACTAATGCTGTTATAGCTAATGCAAGAGAAAAAAAAAACACGTTACAGGTCAATACAATACGACGCCTGTTGAGGTCTTTCCTGTTTTTAGGAGCTAACAATTTTACACGAGATCTAGCGTTGTCAGCAGGCACATAACTTCAAATTCAATGAAAATATATTTGTTACAAACCCTCGTTATCTCCAACACTCTTATCCACTTAGGAAACCATTAGTGTATATATATTGATTGATAAACGTAATACTTCCAGATATGTCTTCTGTCTCGAAGGATGCGTTCAGATAAATCAATGTTGTCAATAGTAAATCGGAAAGAATCTGCTGTGACTAAATTAGGAAGTTGCAAACGTTGCCAAAGCTCGTGCTATTAGAGAAGTTTACTTTTTCATTTGTGGAGTGAGAAATTGTTGATTTTGGGTGAAAATGTCAATTTCTTAAAAAAATTGATTAAACAGTTTGTATATGTTCTATACTAGGGCACCAAAAATTTTGCCTAAAAATGTCATTTGTATTGAAAAAACATTTAAATATACACGTTTGTATATGTTTCAATACAAATTCCCAAAATTACTTAATAAATTACTTAATAAAAAGGAATTAAAATTGAAAGTCTTTTATTTTATTTATTTTCCTGTTTGCTGCCGCTCAAAATTTTTTTAACTGTTCTAGAAAATATACTGAACGTTGGCATTAATATGCTCTATATTGAGACACCCCATTATTGAGGAGAAGGTATTTGTTGTAGTCAGTCCATGAACCTCTACACTTTTGGTCTGTATGAAGAGCAGTTTTCCACAATTCAAACTATGCAAACATTGAGATTATGCAAACAGACCGTTGAGATGATAACAATTACTGAGGCACCTAACTGATAAGCATTGTTAAAAAGGTTTATACACGTTAACTCTTAAAACGGCTACAATACATCTTAAAATAAGATTATCCTGAGTTCCTGTGTGGCTTTAGGGCAGGTAGATTTACAATAAGTCAAGTGTTGGCTAATTGTTAAGGTAATAACATTTTTTTTTAAAAAAGCAATATATACCTTCCTGTGACCTTTTTGCTGTCGTAGTATTTGTTGATGGTAAAGTAGTGACTTCTGGTGTTTTTTGTGGGGATCTAGTAGTAGTCGTTGATTGTAAAGTAGTGGTTTCTGTTGTTTCTGGGGATGACGGTGGTGGCGGTGTAGTAATATCTGTTGATATCAAAGTAGTAACTTCTGCTGTTTCTGGGGATGACGGTTGTGGGGATGTAGTAATATCTGTTGATATCAAAGTAGTAACTTCTGCTGTTTCTGGGGATGACGGTTGTGGGGATGTAGTAATATCTGTTGATATCAAAGTAGTAACTTCTGCAGTTTCTGGGGATGACGGTTGTGGGGATGTAGTAATATCTGTTGATATCAAAGTAGTGACTTCTGCTGTTTCTGGGGATGACGGTTGTGGGGATGTAGTAATATCTGTTGATATCAAAGTAGTAACTTCTGCTGTTTCTGAGGATGACGGTTGTGGGGATGTAGTAATATCTGTTGATATCAAAGTAGTAACTTCTGCTGTTTCTGAGGATGACGGTTGTGGGGATGTAGTAATATCTGTTGATATCAAAGTAGTGACTTCTGCTGTTTCTGGGGATGACGGTGGTGGCGGTGTAGTAATATCTGTTGATATCAAAGTAGTGACTTCTGCTGTTTCTGGGGATGACGGTTGTGGGGATGTAGTAATATCTGTTGATATCAAAGTAGTGACTTCTGCTGTTTCTGGGGATGACGGTTGTGGGGATGTAGTAATATCTGTTGATATCAAAGTAGTGACTTCTGCTGTTTCTGGGGATGACGGTTGTGGGGATGTAGTAATATCTGTTGATATCAAAGTAGTAACTTCTGCTGTTTCTGAGGATGACGGTTGTGGGGATGTAGTAATATCTGTTGATATCAAAGTAGTGACTTCTGCTGTTTCTGGGGATGACGGTTGTGGGGATGTAGTAATATCTGTTGATATCAAAGTAGTGACTTCTGCTGTTTCTGGGGATGACGGTTGTGGGGATGTAGTAATATCTGTTGATATCAAAGTAGTGACTTCTGCTGTTTCTGGGGATGACGGTTGTGGGGATGTAGTAGTATCTGTTGATATCAAAGTAGTGACTTCTGCTGTTTCTAGTGTTGACAGATCTGGGCCTATAGTAGTATCTGAAATTAAATATAAATAGTACAGCCTTGTATTCAAAAGTCTATCAAAATTTATTTGTTAGCTTTAACCTGTCTAAAAAAACGTGCATAAAAAAAATATCAGCTTATTCCTAAAACTGTTGCATGAGTTACCTTAAGTCGTTTCTGTTTTAACTATTTTCAGAACATTGTTAACATAGCCTTCAGGTGGGACCCAATATTGGAGCCTCACGTAAAGGCAATACATTGGATTAAAGGCAATATTAGAAGCCTGCCATCAAAATCATTGCATGGGTAGTGAAGTGTTTTGTATTCTCCCGCACTAATAGTCTTATGAAACCATCAGCCTCCCTCCCAAACACAATATTTCTCGGTCGTTTTCCCCCTTGGAGAGAGAACTCTCGATACGCGTGATAATCACAGATTGGGTTGCCTCCTCCTTACAGACTAGAGAAATCATGAAAAATAAAACATTGGTAATAATAGTATACAAGTTAATCTCTGATATACCTACCGACACACTGTTTAATGTAAACATCTTGACTTTCGTCGTCTGCAAATAAGTTAGCTAATGCAACTTGATCGCCGAAATAGCAGCTTTCTCTAAACACTGCTACAAGGCATGACGTGTCAATCCTACAATCTTGTAAACATGTCTGAGAAAAAAATACATTTTTAATCTTAATTTCGTCTATGAAGACATTGAAATTTTGTGAATCTACCTGGCGCACTCTACTCGTGCCATATGTAAAGCTACATGCACTAAGGCTCCGTACTAGAATTAATTCCTTACAGCACGGTCCTTTCTTCTTATAAATACTTTTTGTTAGTCAATTTTCTTTAATTGTGAATTGAATTACAATTCACTTTTTTTTTGCTTTCTATATGTTGTTAACTCTAGGCTGTACTTAATTTTGTGAGGGTGAAGTCTTTTTAAAACAATACCTTAGACATCATACTCGCCAACATCATCACACACACACCTCACTTGTTAAAAATCACACTCGCAAACATCATCACACACACATACTGCGCTTGTTAAACATCACACTCGCCAACATCATCACACACATACTGCACTTGTTAAACATCATACTCGCCAACATCATCACACACACATACTGCGCTTGTTAAACATCACACTCGCCAACATCATCACACACACATACTGCGCTTGTTAAACATCGCACTCGCCAACATCATCACACACACATACTGCACTTGTTAAACATCGCACTCGCCAACATCATCACACACACATACTGCGCTTGTTAAACATCACACTCGCCAACATCATCACACACACATACTGCGCTTGTTAAACATCACACTCGCCAACATCATCACACACACATACTGCACTTGTTAAACATCATACTCGCCAACATCATCACACACACATACTGCACTTGTTAAACATCAGACTCGCCAACACCATCACACACACATACTGCGCTTGTTAAACATCACACTCGCCAACATCATCACACACACACACTGCACTTGTTAAACATCACACTCGCCAACATCATCACACACACACTGCACTTGTTAAACATCAGACTAGCCAACACCATCACACACACATACTGCACTTGTTACACTTTTTATAATGAAAAAAAATCACAATTTTCTGGCCTATAATTTCTTATTGCAAATTTTATTCGTGTAGCTAAGCTATGTAATAGGCAATGTTCTCCAACTGATTATTGGCTGCGGCCCTTCGGATCATATTTAGGTTTTTTATGTGGCCCATACACCTTAAGGAGTTTGACATGCCTGTTATAGGATAAGTTCTTACAAGGACTCCTTTTTCCATAGTGCCATCAAAGCATGGTATGGATTGCCTGAATCAGCCTGGACAACTAATGGCTTAACAGAGTTGATGTCTTTAATTAACATGCACGACTAGATTGACACATTTGTGACAAGTCAAAAACTCGCTGTCAGAGTCACTCAAATTTATCACAGCACTAATTATTATTTTTCATTATTTATTTATTTTATTTTAATTATTTCCCCATCCTACCCCTAAATTCTCCACCCGCACCACCCTTTACCCTCCAGGCTAGACTTAGTTGACCACATTGGAGATAGCTAGGCCACGTCTTTCGATTTACCTTCCCTTGACCGGGGCAAAGACACACACAGACTCTTTGATCTTATCGGCAGGATGTCTGACAGCCGCAGTGGACACCACCTTGTGTGGAATGCAAGTCACTCCTCCCCCCCCCTTTCTCCTACGTCTCTCTTTGATCTAGGAGATTACTCGAGTCAAAGTGCCTCTCGACATACCAATGTGTGACTCCCATCTCAAGTCTAATTCACCTACGTGTAAGATAATTCTTAGCCTAGGACATTTCCTGTTTCCGTCCCCATTCTCCAGGCCTGTATATAAGGTGAATTAAATCAGGCCAGACTCTCTTTCATTTCTCATTCGAGCTGAGCTATCGAGTCTGGACTGCTTCATTTATTCTTACTCCTAGAGGAATACCTGGTGGTAAGCCGAACTTAATCACAAGTTCCATCTTAATTACTCTGTGTATATTTCCATTGGATTTTATCATGTGTAGTTTATTATTTCATTTATATTTAATTAGTGCATTGTGTATTTCTCACTGTCGTAAGTAGAAAACATGAACATGGCTAATGTATATTTTATGTATTGCATTAATCTATTAATGCTATTTTGCTCAATTGATCATTGATGCAACCATGTATATATTTGTACACCTTATTTTATTTCCTTTATCTCGGTTGACAGCCTTGATAATTTTACTATCGCACTTATACTGCGCTTAGAAAGGAGATATGAGTTTCACTCTAACGAGAGTTGCGCCGCTTGAACGGACACCCTCTCCATTCAAGCGCGCTCCATTGTTCTCGACCCACGGTCATATGTAAACAATCATCTGGGTCGCTGACCACCGCCCATTTCCCCCCCCCTCTCTTTCTCTATCCACCTGTGTTATTTATTTGAGATTATTATTTCCCCTTTTATGTACATTTTTATATTATTACTTTCCCTTCTATGTACCTTTTATATTGCTACTATCAGCCATCTATTTTCCCAATCCCATTTGTCATCATCTCCCCATTGTGCTCTAAAGCAATTTTACCAATCTGACGAATGCACCTCAGTCGAGGGCATCGATAAGATGCATGAGAGACATGTCCTAACTTGTCTTTATTTATCTGCAGCCTCCCTCAGGTGTCTGCCTATTTATTTATTGGATCAACGATATATTTACCTGCCTATGTATGTGCTTAATGCTATTCAGCACTGCACTTGCCTACTGAGATCTACTCAACTCTACCACTTGGCGCTATCGGCATTGCCCACCTATTCGACAGCCCACCTGTCAAGCTATTAGGTGCGACGTCCCTATAGATTCAGATCTGTGTGAGACGTCATAGCTACGCCAACCCTCTGCAACTCACTGGACATATCCTGTCAACTACGCTGCCCACGGCAGATCAGCTCTGCCCGCAGTAACCTTGTGCCCACGGTAGCCGGCCACCCGCCCTACTCTGCCCACTACAGATACTAGAGCTTGGAATTGAGACTCCACAAGAACTATATCACCGGCGTCCCTCTATCCGCTAGAGCGCCACCTCCAGCTGCAGAACCTCAAGCCAGGACACAGCCAGCTGCGACATCAACAGGAAAACCAGCTAAGTCAGAGGACAAAGTGACATACTCTCTTATTAGGTGCAAGAGTGATGATTAAATCTAGTATTATTTAGAGATAGATGCAAACCATCCCCCTCTTTATTCTTATATGCATATTTATGTAAATAAATATTCTTTATTTTTAACTATCTATCTTTCATTGCTTGTCTCGTTGCGTGTCTGCTCCCGATTCATATGCTAATAGGTTGGTGTGTGATAGCCTTAAAAATAATCATCCCCTAGACATTAAACGCGCCAAACACACGTCACATTTCCCCACCTGTCACAACATTAATACTCGTAGGACGTAATTATTTTCTGATTAGCCTGAACGTCTGTGATCTATAATAGAAGATACCTAGCTACATTTCTGGAACCAAAAGGATTTCTTTAGTTCTTAACTTTTTTTATGTGTGAATATTGAAAGCTACGTGTTGTTTGAGACACTGGCCATCAAATGTTCTCTTCACAAATGTTTAGAGTTGAATCAACTCTAGCATTGCTTTGAAGGAGTCACCCCATGACATATTATTAAAGTATTCAAGTTGGTTTCAACTAATCCGCGCCCAGACAGAGGGATCACTTCAATTTGCATGCAATAAAAAAGGGAAAATATTTTGCATTATATGCATTTTGTTTTCTTGAATGAAACGAAGACTTTCCAAAACTTACTTGTAAAGTGCCTGCAGTGTGAGGGGTCCTATCGACGTCTCTTATATTCTGCCCTAAACTTAATGTCATTTCACATTCACCTGAAAATATTTTGTCATTTTAATAGTTATATCATAGAAAAAGTCCAAGGAAGGTTTATCAATAAATGTTATTGTATGGCCTTTAAAACCATGTCAAAGAACAGTCTTAGGTCCACTACTATTTGTAATTTACATAAATGATTTACCACATTGCATTACTTCAGGAACAAAAGTCAGATTATTTGCAGATGATTGCATAATATATAGAACAATAAAAACAACACAAGATACAGCAAATTTACAAAGAGAATCAGATGAATTAGAGAAATGGGAATCAAATTCTAGCATGTCTTTCCACCCAGAAAAATGTCAGTTATTAAGAGTAACAAAAAAACTAAACCAAATTGACTCCACTTATTTTATTCATGGTAAGCCTGTAATACAGACTAAAATCGCAAAATACTTTGGTGTTATAATAAATGAAAAACTCTAATGGAATCCCCATATTGATGAAACTATCAAAAAATCAAACAAAGCCTTAGGATTTATTAAAAGACATTTCTATAAATCAAATTAGAACAAAAAACTAAAATGTTATTTAACCTTGGTTAGGCCAATAATAGAATATGCATCCTCCGTTTGGGACCCCTCAACTCAAGAAAACATTAAGAAACTGGAGCAGACACAAAATATAGCAGTGAGATTCGTAACAAACGAATATTTACATTTTACTAGAGTAACACCTTTATTAAAATAACTAAATTTAGAAAGTCTTCAGGTTAGAAGATTCAAAAGTAAAGTAGCAATTTTACATAAAACACTGAACCATAATCTTCAAATGCAAAAACAAAATCTAATAAAATACTCAGATAGACACAAAGATAAAGGCACATTCCTCATTCCATATGCTAGGACAAATGCTCCTTCTTCTCTAGTACTATTAGAGCATGGAATGGGTTACCTGAGCTAGCCAGGAAAACCTGTGACTTAGCAGAATTTAGGTCATTGGTTAAAATGCATGACTAAATGCATGACGCGTAGGAAGTAACGTCTGTATTATAGAAGATAACTTAAGATGTCATCAACTTCAGAAGTTCACACTGGGAAATCCTCCATAAAGATTTGGCCTCAGTGTTTGATTTTTGCAGAACAGGAAGAAGTTGTATGTGCGGTTCCAAGCTCAAAGTTGTCGAGACAGACTCGGCCTTAAGATTTGTTATACATAGGTCCTAACGAACAATCGATGTATTACGTAGACAAGGTTCACGTCTGAAGAGACAAAAGCCGTGCCTTTAAGATTTGTTATACATAGGTCCTAACGAACAATCGAGGTATTACGTAGACAAGGTTCACGTCTGAAGAGACAAAAGCCGTGCCTTAAGATTTGTTATACATAGGTCCTAACGAACAATCGATGTATTACGTAGACAAGGTTCACGTCTGAAGAGACAAAAGCCGTGCCCTTAAGATTTGTTATACATAGGTCCTAACGAACAATCGAGGTATTACGTAGACAAGGTTCACGTCTGAAGAGACAAAAGCCGTGCCTTTAAGATCAGTGAAAGTTTGGAAAGGTTTGACCATGAGTGGTAAGTAGCTATGAAGTTTAACAGTACCATCAAACGTCAATATTTTTTGATTTAACAGTACTAACAAACGTAATCAATACTTTTCCTCTATTATGCTCAACTTCCTCTAAATGGGGATAGCCTGGCTGTGGCCTGATTGTACATCGTCCTTCGCTCAAGCTTAGGTCTCTGTAAATGACAATTTTCACGATGATGCAGGATGTAATCATATTGTTCATACACAGTGTTACAGTTACTGAGACTAAACTGACATTAACTACAGGAACTACTTGCGAAACGTAAATAAAAGTAGATAAAATATAACGTTTATTTACAGGACATCAATCCAATTTTCAGGGTAATATTTGATGAGTATAATTTTCCAGCTTCACTTACTAAGTCCATCACTTGACAAAACAACTATTAGCTTCAACTTCTTAAATTCATCTGTTTAGAACCACTTACGACAACTTGTTACTACATACTATATGACCACAACTAATGGAGTTGACAAACTTCTGACTAAACTCAATTTACTTCTATCAACTAACTTTAAATCAACTTTCTCTCGACTGACGAGGTTATGGCTCATTGAGCCCAGTAATACCTACCTTGGTGAGGCCGAAGAGTGTGCCCCACGAGGGAGTTCTTTTTTATTACTACAATGTACTGCTACTATTTAAACCACTTGACAACAATAAAACTGACAACTGTAAAGGATTATCTCATTTTGAGAAAAAAAACTACTGCATGTGATCAGTCTAGCTGCTTTGAGGCCCAAACATCATGTATTTTCTACTTTTCTTACTTATTCTAGTTGTTTTTTTTTTACAAACTTATAACACCTCATTCTGTCTGTCTGGTAAAAATTGCGTACACATTCTCCCACATCCAATCTCGGATCAAGCTGAAATTTTGCACAATTATTTCTTTTACCGGTTCCGCAAGGTTGTCATTGCCGGAAGTGGTAATGGATGTAATCACTCCACTACCTATAAAATGCTTCCAAATGGCATGCGTCTCGAATAGCCTCTGACAACCAGTCCAACTCCTGGCCTTCACGTGTGGCTCAGATATTGAGTTCGGCGGAACTGTTCTCACTAACAGGAGAAGGGGCAAAGGCGAGTAACTGGCGCCTTAACCAGTAAGCTTCGGGCAGGAGGGGCTCGTTAGCCATGACTGGCTACCCACCTAAGAGAAAGAAAACTCTGAATTCAAACCTCTGTTACCTTGCAGCTATACCCAATCATGAGAAAGGCTTCGGGAGTCAACCCTGAGGAAAAATCAGGAGCTGGCGACCCTAAGGCAGTTTGCAGCACCCAGTGCTACACTCTGGCAGAACCTGCGACGCCGCTGACCCCAAACTGTATCGGCACTGCCGTTCCTTTGGATACATCAGCTGCGTGGAGAGGTGGGAACTGATGTGTGGGCGACATCGTTCCGACCACAGCTAATGCCCAGGCATTCATCTCACCGAGATGATCGATAGTCGCTTCGCGACTGAAGGAGGCCATAGAATTTCTTTTACCTGACAACACAAGAATCAATTTTAAAAAAAATTACCAATTAGTTAATTAACTATTGTTAATAAACTATTTAATTTGATATCTCGAACAAGGGGAAGAAATTGTACTTGACTGAAGTGGTGGTATAAGTGAGTCTTCTTTAAAGGTCGTCGTCTGAGGCGTAGTGAACACAAACATGAAATAGTAACAATAGATAACTCTACAATATTACATCTTCTTCGCTGGCGGAGTGTTTACCGTGTTGGCTTGAGAAGCCTGAATTCAGTTCGTTCACCTTTTTTATAAATAATTTTTAAAAAACGATCCCCAAATACTGGATCCTTTCTCCCCTGGTTCAGAGAAATGATAGAATCATAGCGTATTGAGAAAGTTAAGAGCATGAAATTGCGCTAATCAAAAACAATTGGTGAAAATATTTCTAATCGCAAAGAGTTATTATTGTTAAGATCTATTACAAATTTAATTACACGACTGATCCAAGCTAATTGATACAAATAATATAAGCTTTTTTGTTAAAAATGTTTTTTTATTATTTCGCTTGTTTGTTAGCGCTGAGGTACACAAAATTTCAGAATTGATCAACATTTACCTTGAGTATATTGCATTAACCTTAACATGAGGAATGTCCAGACCGTAACAATTTCTATGTTCATGTCTCTGGTAAAAATATTATTCCTTCTAACCTTATTCTCTTCTTTCCTCTTGCTGCAATAAAGGAAAATATATTAGCATAGACCTACAACAAAACTGTACATATTAAACATTTATAACATGTTGTGGAGATAAAGAAGAGAATCAATAGAACTTATTAGTGTTAAGTGGTTACATTTATTTCAACCTCTTTTTCACTTAGTTGAAGAAATGGTGAAAAATGTCAAAAGTTTTTCCATTTCTGCTGTTGCCTCATTCTCTTTTTTCATAGTCAAAAAGTGGAAGAAAGGTGATCAAAACTTGGAAGTACAAGTCAGTCAAGTACAAGTCAGTTAAGTACAAGTCAGTCAAGTACAAGTGAGTCAAGTACAAGTCAGTCAAGTACAAGTCAGTAAAGTACAAGTCAGTCAAGTACAAGTCAGTCAAGTACAAGTCAGTCAAGTACACGTCAGTCAAGTACACGTCAGTCAAGGTCACGTCAGTCAAGTACACGTCAGTCAAGTACAAGTGAGTCAAGTACAAGTCAGTCAAGTACAAGTCAGTCAAGTACAAGTCAGTCAAGTACAAGTCAGTCAAGTACACGTCAGTCAAGTACACGTCAGTCAAGTACATGTCAGTCAAGTACAAGTGAGTCAAGTACACGTCAGTCAAGTACAAGTCAGTCAAGTACAAGTCAGTCAAGTACAAGTGAGTCAAGTACAAGTGAGTCAAGTACAAGTCAGTCAAGTACACGTCAGTCAAGTACACGTCAGTCAAGTACAAGTCAGTCAAGTAAAATTCAGTCAAGTACAAGTCAGTCAAGTACAAGTCAGTCAAGTACAAGTCAGTCAAGTACACGTCAGTCAAGTACAAGTCAGTCAAGTACAAGTCAGTCAAGTACACGTCAGTCAAGTACACGTCAGTCAAGTACAAGTCAGTCAAGTACACGTCAGTCAATAACAACTCAGTCAATCACAAGTCAGTCAATCACAAGTCAGTCAATCACAAGTCAGTCAATCACAAGTCAGTCCATTGTCTTCCCTATGGAAAATGAATATTCAAGCCATGGTTGTTGATATGTGTTTTATATAGGTTGCACCACTCGGTGTTTGGGAGTAACATCTCTTGTAACTGTTGTCAACCAAGATGGCGTAAGATTAAACAGCTGATTTGGTGTCTATAGTTGATACCTAGAGTTTTGTTATTATTCGTTCATGTTAATTAACATGGTTTCAGCGGTGGGATTCTACATACGCAACATAATTAAACGTTATAGATAGTAATGTCAGTGAAAATTTTCGTCATTGGAGAAGACAAGTCGAACTATTTCTATAAGAAATAGGAGCGGAAGAAAAACCTAAAATCAGACAAAAAGCAATATTACTACATTGTGCTGGACCTCAGGCCCAAGAGATTTGTGAGCAGTTGCAGTATGATGAGGATGAAGACGTGAATGACCTGCAAATATTACTAAAGAAATTACACAGCTATTGCAACCCTAGAAAAAATGAAGTTCTGGAAACTTTCAGATTTTGAAACATAGAAAATGTGTCTTCATGTGATATGTTGATTACGCAGCATAGAGCTCAGGCTGAAAAATGCAATTTTAAGGAAAAGGATAGAATGATTAGAGACAAAATTGTATTTTCCGTAGAGAAAAGACTGCAGGAAAGATTATTGAATCACGATGATTTCACATTAAAGAAGTGTTTAGAGATATGCCAAACTTATGAACAAACTGCAAAAGGATTAGCAGAGATGAATAAACAAACAGTTGTAAGTATAGATAAAGTAGAACAAAAGAAAAATGACAACAGAGACCAGCTAATCCATTGTTGGTTTTGTGGAGGCAGAATGAGGTGAATCATGCCCAGCTTGGGGAAAACAATTGCAACAAATGCAAATTATTTTGCAGTTAAGTTCAAAACTTAGAATAAAATACATATTCATAATGCCATGGATGAATTTGACCAAGAAGAACACTTAAACTCAATAAATGTGTTGAACATCAATAGAGACAGAATTACAGCACTATTCATGCTAAATGGTCAACAAATAAAATTTCAACTGGACACTGGAGCAGATGGTAACATTATATGTAAGAAATATGTTAAAAAGACACAAATTAAGAAGACTGTTCAAACGCTAACAATGTGGAACTATTCCAAATTAAAAACAGAGGGCACTGCTAACTTAATAATAACGAATATAAAAACAAAAAAGAACTATTTGGTAATACTCACAGTTGTAGAGAACCATTATCAATGTTTATTAGGCCGTAAAACATGCCAAAGTTTAAGTCTGATCACAATAAATGAAGATAGATTCAGATTTAGGTGAAACATCATTAACTGTCAATGAGAACATAGCTCCAGTGGTATCACCTTGTCGTAATATACCATTTGCATTTCAAAAGAAAGTGGAAGCAGAAATAGAGACATTAGTAAAAAAAAAAATAATTAATTCCTGTAAATGAACCAACAGATTGGGTCAGCCAGATGGCCGTGGTTCAAAAGCCAAATGGGGATTGCACTGACCCAAGACATCTAAACACTGCTTTGGGATGTGGTCAGTCCAAAGAAGAAGCAGAAAAAGGACACTCTGACAAACTGAAGAGATTAAGAGAGAGATGCAAAGAGAAACGCATTAAATTAAATTAAACGAAAACAGTAGAGAAACAAGAGCAGATAAGTTTCATGGGACACTGCATTAGTGTGCAAGGCATAAAGCCTGACACAAAGAAGATCAAAGCTATTCTGGAAATGAAGAAACCAGAAAATAGCCAGGAAGCAAGAAAATTATGTGGAATGGTGCAGTATTTGTCAACATTTTTAAACAATCTCGCCAAAGTGTCTCAACCATTAAGAGAACTAACAAAGAAAGATTGCAATTTTAGATGGACTGAAAAATGTGAAAGTGCATTCAACAAGATAAAGACAATGATTACCAATACTACAACAGTCCCTATATTCTACAACTCCGACAAGAAACTCGAAATACAAGTGGACAGTAGTCAACATGGACTTGGAGCTGCACAAATACAAGAAGGACAACTAATAGAATTTGCCTCTAGAGCATTAACACCAACTGAAAATCGGTGGGCTCAGATTGCCTTAGTTTTTGGACTAGAAAGATTAATCAATATACATTTGGAAGACATGTCATAATCATGAATAATAAGCCACTTACAAACATCTTAAGGAAGCCTCTAAACCAGGCTCCAAGAAGATTACAACACTTGATGTTAAGGAGCAATCGTTATGATTTCTTATTTCAGTGGGTAGAAGGAAACATTTTATACATTGCTGACACATTATCACTACTGTGCAATCAAGAGGAGAAGCAAGATGAAGTTTTTAACATATGCCAGACACAAGTTGTGGACATACCGGATCCATTATTAGAAAGAATAAAACAAGAAACAGGCTTAGATGACACGTTAAATAAATTATCAAAGCAAATTATGAATGGATGGCCTCAAAGAAAACAAGATTTAGACAACAGGGTAAAACCATATTTTGATTTTGCTGATACTTTGGGATTTAGTAATGGAGTAATTTTAAAAGGAGAAAGGGTAGTCATACCTTTCAGTATGCGTCAAGAAATGAAGAAAAACCTGCACACAGCACACATTGCATATGATGGAATGATGAGGAGGGCCCGACAGACGATGTTCTGGCCAGGCATGGCTGATGAAATAAAGCAGATGGCAGAGACATGCACCGCGTGTCAAGAAAAAAAAACTATAAACTAGAGAGAAACACTTATACAACATGATGAAGGAAATGTTCCATTGGGAAAAAGTTGGAGCTGACCTGATGGAAGTGGATGGAAGACAGTATCTAATAACTGTTGATTATTACACTAATTTTATTGACTATGATTATCTATCAACATCACAAGATGTGATTAGAAAATTTAAAGGACAATTTGCTCGTTTTGGTGTTCCAAAAATTTTAGTAACAGATGGCGGTCCGCAATTTACTTCAAATGAGTTTTTGAGATTCACAAAGAGATGGAATCACTCACATCAGATCAGATCCTAATTATCCGAGAACAAATGAGAAGGCTGAAGCTGCTGTAAAGATAATGAAGAATTTAATACTGAAAACTAAACATAATGGTGATGATCAATATGGAACTGGAACTCAGAAACACACCTCGGCAATGTAATGGATTTAGCCCAGCTGAAATGTGCCTCAAAAGAAGTCCTTGGACATTGATTCCCAACACTTCAAAGTGTTTAATTGAACATGTAACTGAGAAGAAACAGAATGTACCAGACAATAATTGTGATAGTAATAAGCCAGCTGGAACTAGCATTCGAGAAACAAATAGACCATTGTGGCATAGGAATTATGATATGTACCAAGAACTTTTATGACAATATTAATATGTATGTTGATATATTTATTCTATATGTGTCACAGTATCTATTGAAATTTATTTTTATTTTTAATTGTTACAATATTTATAAAATGTGTTATTAATTTTGTTATTTTAATTGCAAATATTTCTGATATATGTTTTGTTGGCTATAGAAAATGAAGGATGTTGATGTGTGTTTTATATAGGTTGTACCACTCGGTGTTTGGGAGTAACATCCCTTGTAACTGTTTTCAAACAAGATGGCGTAAGATTATAATAGGAAAAAATACTTTTAATTGTTGTTTTAAATTACGTTCCACTTAAATGCATATTAAATAGATTTTTTCTCCTTAAAAAAAAAGGAAACATTATTTTGTAAATGTAATATTTAGTATAACGCGTAAATTGCCGCGTCGCAGCATCATAACAGGACATTTAATTATCTAAAAGAATTTTTATTTTTTTACTGAAATGTTGTTTTTTTTTAGATTGAACTTTGCAAAAGTATTAGATCAATTAGATAATCATTATATACAATTAAATCAATTAGATATTTATTTTTAAAAAAACATCAGTTAGGCCAGGTTCGCATTTTGCTTTCCCTATCCGTTGGTCTGCTGGAACGTTGGGGCACCACACTGGATCTGTCAACTGTCTTTCTTCATTCTTCTCTGTAATTTGCCTTTGATAGAATTTCGTCCTGATGTTCTTTCTGAAAATATTGAAACCTGCCTTTTTACCTGCCTGGGACCACTTCGGAGGCCGATTTTTAGTTTGTGCTTCCACACAAACTGTCTTTGTAACCTTGTTTGTTTTTTTTTATTTTCCCTAAGACTACTTATTTTTAATATCTTATTTTATCTTATATAATACAGACGTTACTTCAGAAAAGAAGATGATTACGTCCTACGCATCATGCATTTAGTCATGCATATTAACCAATGACCTATATTCTGCCAAGTCAATTTTTTTCCTGGCTTGCTCAGGCAACCCATTCCATGCTCTAATAGCACTAGGGAAGAAGGAGTATTTGTACAAATTTGTCCTAGCATATGGGACGAGGAATGTGCCTTTATCTTTGTGTCTTTCAGAGTATTTTATTAAATTTTGTTTTTGTAATTGAAGTTTATGGGGGGGGGGGGGGTATGTATAATTGCAACTTTACTTATAAGTCTTCTGTCCTGAAGGCTTTCTAAATTTAGTGATTTTACTAAAGGTGTTACTCTAGTCAAATGTGAATATTCGTTTGTTATGAATCTCACTGCTCTATTTTGTGTCTGTTCCAGTTTCTTAATATTTTCTTGAGTTGAGGGGTCCCAAACAGAGATGCATATTCTATTATTGGCCTGCCTAACCAAGGTTAAAAAAACATTTAGTTTTATGTTCTTATTTAATTTATAGAAATGTCTTTTAATAAACCCTAATGCTTTGTTTGATTTTTTATAGTTTCATCAATATGGGAATTCCATGACAGTGAATGCTTCACTCCATTACCACTTTCTTTTTAAAATGGGTGAGATAAACTATTACAATAATTAAAACCAAACTTCAATTACTATTTATTTAGAGAACAAAATACCAAGACAAATGTAGAAAGGGGAATGTGTTCGAAGGACTAACTTTTTGTTATAGCCGTGGAAGGGGGGGGGGGATAGGCAAAAGTGTTACTAAAATTAACGGGCCCAAAATATGAGAGCTTTTATGTGTCGAGGGCACATTATGAAGTTAATCTTTCAAAATCAAGTCTATGTTTGGGACATTACAATGCGCAGGTAAAGAAGAAAAAAAAAGTAGGGTTCCAGAGAGAGAGAGAGAGAGAGAGAGAAGGAAAGAGGACGGACCGTAAAATTTCATTGTAACAGATACACTCATTTACGGGCTACAACCCTAAAATGTGGCCCATTTAATTAAAATTTTAAAAAAGAAAAGAAGGGGGTGTTTCGGTCAAAATAAACAATAGAAAGCCTCGGGACAAATCAACGGGCGTAGCCGGTGCGTACTGCTAGTTAATTATATAATTTATATAATTAAATTTAAAGATACTAATTATAAAATATATCAGAAATTGATACCGTTGATTAAAAAAAACAACAATTCATTGGAACAAAACTGGACATTCAGACTTGTATGAACTGGGCCGATATTATTCGAAATGATAAGAACATTAGCAACTCCACTTGAAATATGTAGGCACACTCAACTCAAGTAAATAGTCAATGTTACAAAACTCACCTCACCTCTGTGAATACTTTGTTGTGAGGTGGTTAGAGATCTGGTTTGCTTGTACTTTAAAAATGTCTCAAGTTGTTGCTAAACCTGACAAGTTATCCCAGCGTTTCTCAAACTGTGGGGCGGGGGTACTACTTTCCTTCAAGAGGGGGAGGCGTTTAATTTATTTTTAATGGACAATATTCATAAATAAAAATAACGAAGTGAAAATGGAACTCTCACTAAAGTTTCAAAAATTTTTAAGAATTTCATCAACTGACATCGTTTCATCTTCTAGATAAGAACTTTTCAAACACCAGTTACCGTTTCCGTAAAAGGCTTTTCCCTACGTCTCAGCTAGAGTGGCAAGCTATACAATTATAAAACAGAAAGGTCTCATTTCTCACGCTTTTCGATGTCTTACTTATTATAAAGATGCTCTATATGTACCGCGAATGCCCCTTTATTGACATGCGCTTTTTTAAAAAATCATGTTGAATAATGCGCTGTGGAGCAAGGAGAAAATATTTCTGCAGTTCAGAACTTAGGTAAATGTCTCCGGGGCTCCAGAGAGCAGACAACAATGAAGTGGCTATGGGGGCGTGAGGAGGGGGAGTAGGCTAGCTTGGTGAACGTTTGAGAAACATTGCGTTGACCTGTTATAGAACCATTGCACAACAACAACATGTTTTGTTTTTTCAAAAGACGCGGAAAACATTTTAGCGAACTGTTTTCCGATTAAGTTACCGATAGACACAATTGTAGCAAGTCACACTCCTTCTTCTTTTAAGTTGCTATATCTAAAAATTTAATGACCTTTTTATCGCTATATTAATAGCTTTCGAGGGGACATGGAGGCTTGCCGATTAATCCAGTGGGTAAATATATGCTTGGGGCCACAATGTCACAAGAAATAAAGCTTGAACCTGTTGGAGTCTCTGCATGTATATTGGCATAAGGAGTTGCTCCTAAACTCTAAACTTTCACCATCAGCTCCAAAAACAAGAGCGAATATTTATCTGTGCTCCATAGAACGATGGGTTCGAAGAATTAAATGATGTCTAGATCTATATCGCTTTCTTGATTTGATAACAAGGAGTTATTTTGACATACTTTGGCCATTTGTTTTATGAACAAGCTTACTTCCTTCACAACTTCCCTTATAAGATAAATAGACGCCATGAGCTATTACATAAATATAGTGCTTATGAACAGACGTTTTCACAAGTTTTTATGCTGTGATGTATTTTCTAAAAAATGTGTAATACAACTTATTATTCTAAACTTGGTAACGTTTAAGAAACCATAGTGCTATGCAACTGTTATAACTGTGGTGTCGACGCAAAATGGTGAATAGTGTGTGCGGTCAGCTATTACGTGTAACACAGGTCTGCCTGCCGATTATTGGTCAACATTGTCAAAGGACAAGGGACAGTACTGGTATGAGCTCTGAACTGTCTCAGTGTAACGGTGATATGGACATGCGATCGGGGCCCAGAGATAACGACAGTGTGTAGGAGAGGCAGTTCAGTTCAGCACAGCGGGCCAATCCGGTACTGTTAGTCCTCAGTGAAGCCAATCCGGTACTGTTAGTCCTCAGTGAAGCCAGTCCGGTACTGTTAGTACTCAGTGAAGTCAGTCCGGAACTGTTAGTCCTCAGTGAAGCCAGTCCGGTACTGTTAGTCCTCAGTGAAGCCAGTCCGGTACTGTTAGTACTCAGTGAAGTCAGTCCGGTACTGTTAGTCCTCAGTGAAGTCAGTCCGGTACTGTTAGTCCTCAGTGAGTCATTCCGGTACTGTTAGTCCTCAGTGAAGTCAGTCCGGTACTGTTAGTCCTCAGTGACGCCAGTCCGGTACTGTTAGTCCTCAGTGAAGCCAGTCCGGTACTGTTAGTCCTCAGTGAAGTCAGTCCGGTACTGTTAGTCCTCAGTGAAGTCAGTCCGGTACTGTTAGTCCTCAGTGAAGTCAGTCCTCGAGTACGAGTCCAGGATGAGACAGACTAGTAGAGTTTAATACGGCAATACGGTGATGTACCATTTGTAGTCAGTGTATCGTCTTGCCAATTATGTTTGCTAATTATTAAACGACCACATTAGTTTGGAACTCTTGTTGTCAAGTTCTTGAGTTGGTTGTTTTGTTGAGCAGATACTGAAGTCGTACGAAAAGCGGGTCTGCAAAGCATCCACACAATCCTGATGTAGTCCCAGCTGCAATGGGCAGGACACATCCGTAGATTGGAAGACCGCCGCAACCGTAAACAACTCCTGTATGGCCAATTAAGGGAAGGAAAGCGCTCACAAAATGGACAAAGAAAACGCTTTAGGGACACCCTCAAAGTTTCTCTGAAATCCTTCAGCATTGGCCCTGCCATCTTGGAGACGGAAGCATCATGGCGTTGCGCTGTGAAAACTGGTGCACATATTGCAGAGAACACGAGAACATCGCTGGCAGAGGAAAAGTGTCAGAGAAACAAGTTTAAAAAGAGAGTTTGTGTGGAAACACAAACTCAAAATCGGCCCGAAGGTTGACAGATCCTGTGTGAAGCCCCAATAGTCCAGCAGACCAAGGGATAGGTGAAAGTGAAAATGAAGTAAGATGCGAACCTGGCCTAACTGATGTCATATAATGATTATCTAATTGGTCGAACTGTTTTGTAAAAGGTCACTCTTATTCAAAGCCTCAAGGAAAAAAAATTCCTTTAGTTTCCTGTGTTACAACGTCGCGCTGCAGTTCACGCGATAATATAAAAAAAAAAACTACTTATTAATTGTTGTTTTAAATAATGTTTAAATAAGCAAAGTAAATAGATTTTTTCTCTTTAAAATAGTTAACATTTTAGAGTGTGTGTGTGTTTTGTTTAACAATACTTTCTACTAATTTGAAAAAATACTTATTAATTGTTGTTTTAAATTAGGTCTGACTTATATGTATACTAAATAGATTTATTCTATTTAAAAAAAATATATACATTTTTGTGTGTGAATATAGACTTAGTATAACAAAAACTTACAAAACTTAATACAAATAAAAAAAAATTTTACAAAAAATCTACAACCGTTTGCATAAATGTGTTAAAAATATGGTAAATGGCTGTCTACCCTAATAAAGAGCCTCAAGTGTCTGTTACTATTAATAGTGAATAGTTGTAAAAGTGGTATATTTTTATGAAAAAAAACTGCTTGCATAAGTGATTTTAAAAATTAGATTTTTCGCTTTCAGAAAAGAAAAAAGTAGCCGTTGCATCAAAAATTTGAATGGTCTAACATATTATGATATCGGATTTTCACTATCTTTTTTAGTTTACAAGACCTAAACGGGACTGACGGACATTCACAATTTCGAAGTCAGCAAAACCTTCTGGGTGGGCAAACGGTGGGTGGACATAATTCTCGAAAATATATGTTGTATCTTTACTTAGCCAAAATGATGACATCTTATAAGGGTTAGAAGTTACTTAGAAACTTACTAGATTTTTTTCGTTTAATAATGTTAAAAAATGTAAGGCTTTTTATTTTACAAGAATTGTAATGCAAGCCTGATATAAGCATGAGAGACCTAAGCAGCTCGATTTTATCTTAAGATTTTCATAGAAATTTGACACTGACACTTTTCGTTGAGAAAAGATGTACTAACTCGTTGGCAACACTGGGGAATAACTCTAGTATGACCGCTATAATTCACCACTAATCCAGGTCTGTTACTTAGGAATAGATCTAATGTGTTAGGCTCAGGGTGGCGGGATTTATGCAAGTGTGTTATTTCTCTTCAAAAATTCGCATGCACTACGTAATCTATGAGGTGCCAGTGTCTTGAGCGGGGATGCATCCAGGAAGTTCGCTTTCTCATTGGAAGACTGAATATTGTGTTCGATATGAGCAGCTTGTGTTCAGCACAGGTCTGGAGTAGTAATAATCCGTTGCTGTTGCATTGACCTATCCCAAATTTGCCTTAAACTCCTTTCCAGATGTGATGGTCAGAGCCGACTCTTGCGTTGAAGTCACCGAGAATGAGTAGCTTTTCTGTTTTTGAAATATCAAGTAAGGTGGAGTTTAGTTCTTCGTAAAACTTTGCTATGACATCATCTGGGTTGGTCATGGTGGGTACGTAACAGCTAACAATGGAAATATGTCTCTTTCCGTTTTGTAAAGGCAGCTTTAGGGTCATGAGCCTATCACTAATTCCTTTCGGACGCCCTACTAGTTTGGATACTATTGATGTTTTTATGGCAAAGCCGACTCAGATTCACGTCGTACTTCAGTGCTTCTACCGCTCCAGAAGAAAGTATATCCAGCTCCTCTTTCGCAGAGTTCACCTTCATCTGCAAGCCGAGTCTCACTTAGTGCTGCTATGTCTATGTTGTATCTGTGGAGCTCCCTGGCTACTAGTGCAGTTTGTCTTTGTGGTCTATCAAATGTGTCATTGTCAAGTAGTGTGCGCACATTCCATGCGCCTATGGTAAGAGGAACTATCCTCGTCTTTTTCTTTGAATTTCGACCGCTTGAGTAGGGTTCCCGCCAACTGCGGTAGGCTGGCTAGGGTAGTTTTGAGCAGGCAATGGAGGTGAGCAGTGCACTCCTAAATAGGGCTGCTCAGCCACTCAGGGGGCTGCCGGTCTCCACTGCTGCTCTGTGTCAGTGGTGAACGACCATATGGCCTGAGCCGCCTGTGTGCAGGGTTGCAGCTACGGCCTCCAGTGTGCCCACACCTACCGCTTCACTGCTTGCCTGTCGCCACAGGACTTTGGTTTGGTTGTGTTGGGGGGGGGGATGACAAGTGACTTGCGCTGGAATTTGGATTAAAGTGAGGAGGATTCGCGCAACACGTATATATGTAGGCCTACAAGCAAATGGCTTTGTTTGAAAAACTGGATTTAAGTCGACTAGCTATTTTGACAGCACAATTCATACTATTTTTACATTTACGCATTCGCTTTACTTAAAACATTATTAGGCCTATTTCATTTAATTTTGTGCAAACCACCCTCAGTGGCTCATCGACAGTTATACGAAAACAAAACACCCGCGGGCCATATACGTCTAGTAGGCTAGTCTTCGAGTCCAAAGATTAGTGAGGAATGCAGTATTTTCCGTGGCAGCGCAGTCCCTTATATATATATATATATATATATATATATATATATAGTGATGGGAACTAAACTAAAAAAATTTAGTTAAACTAAAACTAAGTTTGAACTAAAAAAAATTAAGAAACTTTACTTAAACTTTTACTAACTATTTTGAAACAGCCAAACATAAAAAATATAAAGTATAAAGCACAACAAATCTCTTTAGCAAAATGTAATAAACATTTATTTGTGCACATGAAAAAAGATTTAAATGTCTTTATGGGATAGATGTAGATTTGCAGATCTTAATAGAATCACTAGAATGATACTATTATAGAAAAAAAAAAAGAAGTAATTGTCCAAGTTCTAATATAAGTTACCTTTAGAAGTAATGATAAAACTGCATGTTGACTCTCTAACTAACTCTAGATTCTAGAATATTCTGGATCTAATATCTTCTACAAACGAAATGATCAGAAATATAATCTGGATCTAGAATTAGATCTAGCTAGCTACTAGACCTAGATCAAATAATTAATATTTTAATCTAAAAATAATCTAAGAAATACTGGTTACTACTACTTCTAGATCTAAAATCTAGATAGAGTCTAGTCTAGTAGATATCTTAGTAACTCTAGATCTAGAGATTTTAGATTATTATAATTATGATTATAACTAGATAGATATGGGTATTTGGATCTATATACTCTAGTAGTAGTAGATAATACTAGATCTAGATCTAATAGATCTAGATAGTAGATATAAGTATAATTATAATAGAAGTAGATGTAGATCTAGTCTAGATTTAGTTAATTTAGTATTAGATCTAGTATAGTGACGACCATGGGCGTAGCCAGGGGGGAGGGGGGTTGGGGTTCAAACCCCCCCCCCCCAAATGAAATCCCCCCCCCCCGGGGGGAGTCGGAATTTAGTGACTGATTTTTTGCTTTGATTTTGTTTATTTTAGTTGAGATTTTAACACTAAACCATCACTTGCCCCAGCACAACCAAAGGGGTTTTGAGTTTAAAAACCCCTACGAGGAGGGTTCGAGTTTAAAAACCCCTACCGGGGGGGGGGGTCGAGTTTAAAACCCCTACCAGAGGGGTTCGAGTTTGAGGATAAAAAATACATCTTCAGTGTAAGAAAAAAAAAGCAAATTACGCACTCAAAATGTTATGAGTGTTGCCAAAAGGGGTTTTGAGTTTAAACCCCAATTCAGAGGGATTTAATGCTAAAAATACCTCTTCAATATAAAAAAAAAAAAGCAAATTACACACTAAAATTATTTGAGCGTAGCCAATCCAATCGGGGGTTTTGAGTTTAAGCCGTTCGTCTACAGATGGCTTTTTTTTTAAAGTTTAAAACCCCTCCAGATGGTTTTGAGTTTAAGATCCCCCTAAAGAGCATTTTGAGTTGGAAAACCCACAACAGATGATTTTGACGATAAAACTTCTCTTTTCGATATAAAATCTAAAGCAAACTACAGTCACTTAATTCCAAGAGCGTATTCAAGAGAGGTTACACATTTTTACCAGTTGCTGGGCTCCATTAATAAACTGCAGTGAATAGTCATCTGCCGAAATTGAAAAACACTAAATGTGGCTCAACAAAGATGGCTAAGACAGATTTTATTAGTCAGTTATAGAGATCGGGTCTCAATCAAGGAAATCCTATGCCGAATTGGGAGTCGAGCCCTTAGTAAGATTGTGCGAGAGCGATGCATGAAGTTTGCGGGACATGTTCTCCGACAAAATGAATTACGCATAAGAAGATTTGCAATGATATCCTAGTACAATTTAGCGCCACACTTTCATGGAGGTCTTCAGAGCAGGTGGGAAGAAGCTTCAGACATTGCCAGTGACAGATTTTTATGGAAATTTCTTGCCGCCAAATACGCCGAACGGCGCGGAAGGGTCTGAGTCAGTAAGAATAGCAGATTAGGTTTTTGAAATAGCTGGATAATACACTGTAGATACCTCAGAATATGCATTTTGTTAGCTTTCAATACAGGAAATAGTGCTTGGCGGCGGGGCTATGCCCCGCGCTCGGGGAGCTGCCGGCGCTCCCCAGACCCCCTTGCTAGCAAGCACGGGAAGTTTACAATTTTTTTCACTAACTACAGAAAGTACCTATTTTAGAGTAGAAAGAATGAAGGGTCAGACGCCACTCATTCATGGAGGTCCTCATGGCGAGTGGGATGAGGCTTCAGACATTACCAGCGACAGATTTTTATGGAAACAGCTTGACGTCAAATGCTCCGAACGGCGCGGGAGGATCTAAAGCAGTAAGAATAGCACATTAGGTTTTTGAAATAAAACTTTTTAATAGCAGGAAAATGCACTGTAGATACCTCAGAATATGCATTTTGTTGGCTTTCAATATCAGAAATAGTGCTTGGCGGCGGGGCATCGCCGCGCGCTGGGGGAGCTCCATAAATACACTTAATTTTTTTTCCGCCGGGGGGGGGGGTTCTGAAAAAAATCCTGGCTACGCCCATGGTGACGACTATTATTAGTATTATAGTCATTATAGATCTATCATTTATGCATCTTAGGTCTTAGTATAATAAGTAATCTAGATATATCTAGATCTAATCTAGACTCTAATTCTAGAATAGTAGAATCTCTAAACTAATAGATCTAGTCTAATTAAGTAAAGTAATATAGATTTCATTAATAGATCTATATTGTTGACTTATAATTTTAAATTTACATCTAGATCTAGGACTAAGACTACTAAGAGTTAGACTCTACTTAAGACTAAGAGACTAAAATAATTAAATATAGACTATTATGACTATAGATCTAATACTAGTAGGCCTAATAGACTAATACTAATAGACTAGACGTCACTAACTCTAGAAAAAAGTTTTAAAATAAAAAGAGTCGACATTTCTTTTAGATCTAAAGTAAAGCCAAATTCTTTTGCCTGCCTACTGGTGTTTAATAAAAAGCAGCAAAATGTAGATCTATAGAAGCAAGGAATTTTCAGGATTTATGAAGCAGCGAAACTTGCTAGAAATTTAATGAACACATTTATTTTTCTCGCCTTTCAAATACCTTGAATTAGTGGGAATAGCGGCCATTATAGGGTAAAGGTCAAAAGGCTTCCTAGTGACCTGTGCACCCTCTAGTTTATTCTCCTCTCTATTATTTATCATATATGTATTCTAGAAATTACATAGATCTATATATTTATTGGTATGTATGTTTAAAAAGTTTGTAAAATTTGTAATTAAACTTTTTAGTTTGCAACTAAAAAAAAATAATTAAACTGCGATTTTATCCATACTTCTTTTTTAAATTAAACTTTGGCCTTAACTATTTTTTTTTTTTAATTAAACTAAAAGTTAGTAACTTTTTAGTTAACTTTTGCCCATCACTATATATTATTTATATATATATATATATATAGAGAGAGAGAGAGAGATATGTATGTGTGCATGTCACTGTACGTATGTGTGTGAGTGAGTGTGAGTGAGTGTGAGTGAGAGAGAGAGAGAGAACGTTTTTCCAGTTCTATTTTCTAATGAAAAGATTACAGAAGGCTTGCAGATATTTTACATGGCAAGGGAGACCAACTTACAACAAATTAACTGTATAGAGAATGACTCAGTTAAAGCCCTTGTACGCTTGACTTTGTGAGGCTGATTTTGTTTTCGTTGTGATTTTTTTTCTTCTATACAGCATCCGGTTTCAAATGTATTTGACGCTGTCTTCGTAAAGTTCTCCAGCTGCCTGGTCGTTCGATTTGTGCGCTTGACTGTCGTTTGGATTTATCGATGGTCCCGGGTTCACACCCTGCCCGCTCCCGTCTCCCGTTTAAGGCTGGTGCACATGCACTACCCTGGATTCTGCGTAGCCAAATTCTAGCCAATTTTTTGCACCATCAAATCAATTAGCTTCTAAGTAGCAACGGAACAAGTAGTGCTTCCACTAAAGTGCAGTTGTAAGGATAAGATAATAATGTATTAGACTTATTAGAAATTAATGGCCGACCATGTACGTTTTACCTCTAAATTCCGAGAAGCCAAATTTTAGTCCATTTTGTACATCTTCAAATCAATGAACTTCTCTAAGTAGCGATTGCACAAGTAGTTTTTCCACTGAAGCACAGTTGTAAGGATAATCCATTATTGTAATAAACTAGAATAGGCTATTCACGAGTTGATTGCCGACCATGTGAACCTTATTATAGGCTTGCAATTCTTTGCACTGTAAAGGGTGTGAAATATTCTATGGCATGTTAGTCGTAACGATTTGTTTTATTTTGTAGAAAATTATAGTGATTATTATATTTAGTTAAGGTCTAGAATAGAATAAATGTTTGTCTGTTTCATGCCTTGGAGGAGAAAGCCTTGCATTCAGAACAACAGTTCGTTGCCACGTCACAGGTCTGTACTAAGTGGCTATTGGTCTCCACTGCCAATAAGGTTGCGACATTTTAGGTCAGTGTTCAGTCCTTTGATAATGAACTAGTCGACCCATGGCGTAGCATACGCCGCTATTTGCAGGGCCAGCTTTAGGCCACTGAAACCTATGCGACCGCAGTGGGACACGCACTTTCATATAACCCGCGCTAATTGTAGGTGTAAATTATTAAATTAAACCATTTTATAACTTATAACAGATTTCCCGCGGCCTCCTGATTCACCAGAAGCTCCAGGAAATATCCTGAAATTGCAAAATTTACGAAAAAGTCCTGGAAATTTCCAGAAATAATTAAAATGTTTTGAAAACTCATACAAATCTTCTGAAATATATAAACAAAACTTTGTCATTTTGGGGTGTCATTCAATGTGGAAAAAGCTAATCCTACGCGCGATAACAAAAAACGGCATTATGCATCATCCGTAATTGTGGAATGTGGTGAAAGAAGCTTTTCGCGCCTCGTACTAATGAAGAATTACTTGAAGTCAACAATTTTAGTAGATAGATTGAAACATTTGGTAATTCTTGCTATTGATCGTGATCTATGTAGGAAAAAAAAATTTATGATATACTGTACGACTTCGCTACACCCAAGGCTAGTAAAGTAATTCTGTAATTTGTGCCACTAAAGTTACGTGGGGTAACTCTAGTCCGACTTGCGGAAATAAAAGAGTGATCTTTCCATGACTTCTTGGTCACAATGATTATATCCGGCCCTGCTATTTAGTGACGGGTGCATACTACTTGTTCTGGGCCCCCCCCCCCCGGGTGCATACTACTTGTTCTGGGCCCCACCCCCCGGGTGCATACTACTTGTTCTGGCCCCCCCCCCTTTTTTTTTTCGCCACTGAAGTTACATGAGTGATCCTTCCATAACTTCTTGGAGGTGTCCAGACTGTTGAGCCATGAAGAGAATTATATATATAGATGGTCTTGTCAAAACACGTACCAGTTTACGAAGGCAAAGGTTATTTTTTTTTAAAGTTTTCACGTGCACTCGTCTGATTCAAAATGTTGATTTGGATCAGCGGATCACTGACAGCAGCAAGAAATCGAAATACGATTGGCAGCATTATGAATTAACTGTATTTGCTGGATCTGTTGGTGATGAAACTACAGATGTCTTTGTTGATGGCTATTGTATTCGAGAACACTTGGTTTTGTCCTTGTTGTTCCCAGAGACGCACTGTCTGTGTCTAACGTCATTGTCAGAGAATACATTTTGTACAATCTAGACATAGACAAACTACTCGGCCAAGGATACAATGGCAGCCCGTAATGGCTAGCATTCAGAATTATGTTCAGGCAAGAGTTCGTGAAAAATATCCAGAAGCAGCCTTTGTCCCTCTCGCGTCTCACAGACTTATCCTTGTTATCGCTGACCTGAATAATGTTTTAGATATAGGTCATGCTGTTGGTGTCAAGAAGACTTCCTATTTCTTCCGTAACAGTCCTAAGCGGGAACATTGGTGCTAAATTTACCTCTCTTAACATTTCCGTGGCTAAATAGCACCGCAGAAGTCTCATTGACTTAATCAAAAACCAACTTGACCATGTCGAGGAACACTTCAGGGATGGCATCCCGAGTAAGGCGAGACTGTAGGCAGACAATCTTGGTATTGAGTTGGTGCTTCCGAGTATTAGCAATCGACAGAGACACGGAGCTAAAACCAACTGTTTGGATTTTTAGATTACAGAACACGGCTTTACATTCTGTTTTTTTTTATTCGTTAGTTTTTTAATTGATATCTCGTTTATTGAGAAATAATAATTCTCAGCTCAACATGTTTTGTCTTCATCCTAAACCGTTGCAAGAGCTGGAACGTGAAGAAGAATATCACTAATGTGCATGATAAGCGTTCGTCTCCAACTTGTCCATAACGACAAGAATCAATTCATTAGTAAAGTTATTAACATTTTTCGCAGCCACAGATAATCATTTGCTGTGTTTGTTTGATCGACCTCAAGGAGCCACAGACCGCACGGATCAACTTAAGAACCTGTGCAATAAATAGTTTGTTCAAATATTTATGTTTATTTATTTCATGAAAGTATTTACAGTGCACTTAATATCGCATAAGGATGGAGGCCCGCGGTTGCACATGTTCTTTTCTTTAATATTCTCCGTAACAAGAAAGTTGAAGCTACAACCTTGACCCATAGGTGGCAACTTGCACCCCCCTGTAAAAAAAAACCTGCGTCACCTAATGTTCATGTAAAAAATACATAAATCTGCAGTGATTGAAAGGGAAATAATCCTCATCCAAGGTTATCATAATTATTTATTATGTATTCAATGTCGTTAATTGTTTTTTTAACTTTTTATTTAATATCATCAAAATTCAATTAGTATTTGTTAAAATACCATTATGATTCAACTACTTTTTAAGGCCGTCAAACAGATTTTTAATCATAAGTCTCTAAAATTCAGTTGTTGGTCATTTAATTATTTAAAAAAAAAACATTTTTAAACATTTGGTGTACATCAGTTGTAATAAAATATTTGCATAACAGAGGTGTCTGTGTCTTCCTCAATCAGAAGGCTCAAAGACATTTAAGTTTATTTTTATTAAACTTTATTAACTACCATAGACAGCCAATTAAGTTTTATTACAGTTGTTTATATCTAATTCAATCAATTGTTACGACCAGATGCAGTCACTTGCACAAAGGGGGCTGGGTCTACACTATTAACTGGACTGAATGTTGTCTGAGCTTCATCCCCGTTCTCAGGGACAGCTGGGCCATAGCCTCCATCTTGTTCTAGGAAGGAAAAAATAATAAAGATTAAAATTGGACCACTCCGTATATTCAAGTATCATTTCTCTCTCCCCCCCCCTCCCCATTCTCCACACAACTCTCCTCGCTAGCAAATAGGCTTTATTTTTTTTCTGAGAATTCGATTAGCAGTAACAATTATTCCCCCTACATACAAACACACACACATAACGCGATAGAAAATAGTCTTTCAAACAAGATCAACTTTTTTTATCAACTTTTGAAAATTATCTTAATAAAGTTATAAATTCCGTGTTAATTTTTATGTACATCTAATTATTTAAAATTATATTGTGCAAAGAAAGACGCTATTTAATATATATATATATATATATAATATAAAACATGTTTGCGCTATTTTGGACTTGAACCCCTGATTATCCGATCAAAACTTTGATGCACGGCCCGCTTTCGACGATTTGACCGGTTGCTCCAAATTGGGCCCCCGCAATTTGTAAGACCGGCTAAGCTTTGAAGACTGCTGGACGTAACACTGCCATTAGGCTAAGCTAAGATTACTTTATAAACCAAATATATTGTAGAACTCATATAGTTAATCCTCTTTTGCATGGCAATGGATAGTGTCCAACGCTCGGTGATCCCTAAAGCCAGGTCTGTTTGTAACTACACTTACCGTAACCACTAACAGTTGTTAAGCTTTCAAAGAGAAGGCAAGAAGCGAGCAAGAAGACGACAACTTTCAGGACCATGGCTGATCGTTAGCAATTCAAGAGTGATGGAAAAGTTCCTGAAACGAAATAAATAATCTCTCATTGAATTCATTCATGAAGTGTATTTGGGAGAAGGGGGCTAGGATCAGCGGAGAATTTTCTGAATGAGACTGAGTTGTGTGAATGTTTGTTAAAGTGTGGGAAAGGGTGTGTGTGCTTGAGATTGTATTCATATAAATAGCAAGTATTTTAAAAAGTTAAAGAAATGAACTCGAATGGTGTCATTTTTAATCTTTGACTTTTTTCAACAAAATAGTAAACTTATGCAACAGAGAGACTTATAGAGAAATATTCTTGACTTCAAAATGTCACAAATAAAAAATAAATAAACAAGAACAAAGAATGTCAAATGTTTTTATTTTGTGTTGACCAAAACAAGATGCTGAAAGGATCGTATCAAACAGACATTTCTGAATAGTGTCTGCCCAAAGAAGATTAATTCACTTATGATACTTGTAAATGTCCAATTATTGTTTAATACTTTAAGGCAACAGCTTGTAAAGCCAGAAAGAAGACCATTGCATCTAGATAAGAGCCATCGATTGACGTGGCTGTTGGTTAGTTTCGTAAAGTTGATAAGGAAACTTCAGACATGAAGATTAGTATGTCCAAGTTTAAATCTCTTCGCTGGACGGCACGGAAATGAAGGCATGCAGGGTTTGAACCACAGTAATGGAAGTCTGAAGTGCATACCACACGACCATATATTACAAAATCAATATAACAAAATAAAGGTGGCGATCAAAAGACCACTCTCTACATGGTTGTCGACTTTGAATGAGATTTCAAAATGAAGTGGCATTGATATTAAAATAGGTTTTAATTACGTGTGAAAAATGTGAAAAATAAACTTATATTACTAGAACGTGCCTACTGTACTTACTGTAATGTATCTGTAGAAGTTCAAGCTGATCAGGTTTTTTAACTGAATAATCCTTTCTTATATACAAGTTCTAACTGAGATTTTTAAAAATTAAAAATGTATATTAGGCCCAAGTTTAGGATTTAATATTGCCCCAGGGTTTTTATCCCTCGCTATCAAGACAAGAGTTTTTTTTATTATTTTTTATTTCTGAGGGGAAAACAAACATTTGGTTAATATCATTTTTTTATTAGGCTTAATTACAATTTTAATTTTAATATGACAGTTTCTATTTATCTTTGGATTTTACATGAAGTTTTTTTTATATATTGATGCTCACTTAATGTATAACCAAAATACTAATTACGATTACTGTACGAAAAATAAGAATCAATATATTTGTAGGATCCCGTATTGATGTTTGTTCCAGTTTCCACCCCTTCACCCCCATCACCCATCCTGCTTCTTAATCACCCACTGTGTCTATCGCTCTCTCTCTCTCTTTCTCTCTCTCTCTCTCTCAATCTCACTCTCTTTCTTTCTCTCCCTCTCTCTCTCATAAACACACATAGACTTAACCTCACTCACTAAATATCCTTTTTTACATAAATGTACGTAAATGAATACAAAATATTTAGAATAAAATATAAGAAAATAGAATAAAATATTAATTTGCTCTAACATGAAAGAAACACATGTAATGCCAACTTCGAGTTGTTTGGAAATGACCCAAGAGCTAGACATACATAATATTGTCTCGCAATACTGTAGGTTTTGTTTTATTTGGTTTTCGGCGCTTGAAGTTGTTGATGGTGGAATTCTTCTTGTGGTTGTCAAGGTTTCTCTCTTGTTTCTAGTAGCAGTATTTCTTTCAGTCCAACTTACCTCATACTAAACCTCATTTTTACAAAGCTTAAATCAACTCATTCTGCTCATCTGTCTGTCTGTCTTGCACAGAATTTGAACATGTTTTTTCGTCCACTTCCCATTCTCGGATCAATTTTAAACTTTGCACAATTATTCATTGTACCAGACAAATCAAGAATCAATCAAAAAATTAACCAGTTTCTTAATTTATTATTGGTAATAATCAATTTTGTTTGGTATTGAAATAAGGGGAATAAATGCTACTTAATAAGATATGTGGATGTATATGTGAGCTGGCGCTCCTAGATCTAATTTGTTATCTATTTATATCTGTATTTTAATTAATGTAAACTATCTAGGCTAGTGCTGTGTGCATGCGTGTCTCCCGCCAGCTCTTTAACGTTAGAGTTAGTTTAGGTGAGTCATGACCTGGCTCTATAAATAGAACGGATGGTACCGTGTCTTGTCCCTTTTTCCTGTTTGGGCCACTGGTCTGTAGGTAGCTGTTCTGTGTGACCATGTAGTGTGTGTTAGTAACACTGGCGGATCCACGGGGGGGGGGCGGTAGGGGCGATCGGCCGACCCCCCCCCCGGACAATTTTAGTATAGAATTCACACAATTTGTATACAAATTTATAACTTATGTAAAAAATATATACTAATTATTTATATTTCAACCTATTTTTTTATTATTTCGCCCCCTCCTCTAGTATGTAGACCGATTTGGTGGGGTCGGGAGGGGGCAATGGTATCAATCCAGCCCCCCCCCCCCATATACTTTCGAGTGGGGGGCGGTCCAATTTATTTGTAGAAATCACAGCTTGCTAACAGAATCAATTAAATATCTATATGATTAAAACTTGTTATTGATTTTTTAACCGATCTTTATATTATGTCGTTCCCTGTTTACCGTTTGGGGGTGGGGGGGGGGGGCGAATACCTTTTACTGCCCTTCCCACCTAAACCATTTGAGTGGGGGGGGCGGTTCTACTTTTATGGAGAAATCATAGTTTGTAAACAAAATTAGTTGAATTAATCTATAAATTTTATATTATGTCGCTCCCTTTCTGGTATCTTGGTCGATTCGGTGGGGTTGGGGGGAGGGTGATTGCATATACTGCCCTTCCCACTCTAGCACTTTGAGTGGGGGGGGCGGTCCTATTTTTATGGAGAATCATAGTTTGTGAACAAAATTAGTTGAATATCTATATAATATAAACTAAGTATTGATATGTGAACCCATTGTATATTATGTCGTACCATACTCTAATCTCAAATTGTATCATTAGTAAATTTAAATGAAAAAGGGTTGCACCAGGTGGGAAGGGCGATAAATGCAATTGCATTTCCCCCATCGGAAAAACCAATACTTTTTCTTTTAGTATTATAGTTTAGAAATTACAAAATGAAGGTTGAGAAATGCTGCTTTTAAAAATTCTCATATATATATATATATATATATTGGGCGTAGCCAGGATTTTTTTCGGGGGGGGGGGGTTGGGGGGGGGGGATTTTCCCCCGCCCCCCCCCACCGCGGAAAAAAAGTATATATGTGTGTGTGTGTACATAATTAATCTTTATTACATTTTGACCCTTTCGGAAGACGTTTATTGTTTATTGTAGACTCCCCGCCCTTGCCAGCAAGGGGGTCTGGGGGAGCTCGCAGCGCTCCCCCAGCGCGGGGCGAAGCCCCGCCGCCGAGCACTATTTCTGGTATTGAAAGCCTACAAAATGCATATTCTGAGGTATCTACAGTGCATTATCTTGCTATTACAAAGTTTTATTTCAAAAACCTAATGTGCTATTCTTACTGACTTAGACCCTATCGCGCCATTCGGCGCATTTTCCGGCAAGCTGTTTCCGCAATTCTTATTTTGCGTAATTCATTTTGTCGGAGAACATGTCCCGCAAAACCTCATGCGACGCTCTGTCACAACCTTACTAAGGATTCGACTCACAGTTCGGCATATGATTTCTTTGATTTAGAACCGATCTCTATGACTGACTCCTAAAATCTGTCTTAGCCATCTTTGTTGAGCCACATTTAATGTTTTTCAATTTCGGCAGAAGACTACTCACACTTGAGGCCTAATAATGGGGCCCAAGCAACTGGTAGAAATGTGTAACCTTTCTTGACTACGCTCCTTGAATTACATGCCTGTATTTCGCTTTAGATTTTATATCGAAAAGGAAAGTTTTTTCGTCAAATCATCTGTTGAGGGGTTTTAAATTAAAAAATCTCTGGAGTTTTTTTGTTGTTTTTTTAAATTCAAAACCCAATTTAGCTGCGATCATAGAATTTGGTGACTATAGTTTGCTTTGAAATAATATTGAAGAGAGAGGTTTTCAACTCTAAACGCTCTTTAGGGGAATTTTAAACTCAAAACCATCTGGAGGGTTTTTAAACTTTAAAGAAAAAGCCATCAACTCAAAATCCCTTTGGCTACGCTCATAGAATTTGAATGGGTGATTTGTTTTTTTTTTTATATTGAAGAGGGGGTTTATCGTAAATTTTGGAGGGGGTTTTAAAATCAAAATCTTCCTTAACTGTGCTGTTGGAATTTGGGGATTGTTGTTTGCATTTTTTTTTTGTTTTATAGAAGAGGGGGATTTAACTGCAAAAACCTCCCGTAGGGCGTTTAAAACTCAAAACCCCCTGGTAGAGGGTTTATATCTCAAAACCCCTCGGCTGTGCTGTGGTAAGTGATGATTTAGTATTAAAATCTCACCTAAAATAAACAAAATGAAAGCAAAAATCAGTCACTTGAATTTCGGGGGGGGGGGGGGTTGAACCCCAAGAACCCCCCCCCCCGGCTACGCCCATGATATATATATATATATATATATATATATATATATATATATATATATATATATATATGTGTGTGTGTGTGTGTGTGTGTGTGTGTGTGTGTGTGTGTATGTGTATGTGTATGTGTGTTTACTGGGCGTTAGGGTTAGGGTTTGGAAAAAAATCGCCCCCCCCACTCCAAAGTTCTGTATCCGCTAGTGTAATTTCAGCTGGGACCGCCTGTTAGTTGAGGAATTCTTTTATTTTTACTTTAGTTATTTTTAATTAGGATTGATTGTTTTTAGATTTGTTTTATTTGTTTTGATGTAAACGGAATAGTGCCGTGCATCACCGGCTTAATTACTTAGCCATTGTCTATGATGGAACCGGAAGCTCCATTAATCTGGATAGCGTCACCCTCCCCCCCCTCCTGAGCCATCCCTAATGATCCCCTTATTTTTTTTTCTATACTATGTCTATTTGTAGATGTTTTGTTGTCTTTTGTTTCTAAAAGTATTTTTATTAATATTATAATATTGTTAGGATAACGACTCTAACAAGTTGGCATGTTTCTGATTTTAATTTTTTAATGTAAAAGATGACTGCGCCCTACTCAACGCTCCATGACGGCGGCTTTGTTGAGCCTAAATCTAGATTTATGTTTATTGTTGTCTAGCCCAACGCGTAGGCTTTTAATTGGGTATCATTAATGTATGGCTTTTATTAGCTAAATGAAGGTGATTGTTATTACCTGCGTATATTGTTTTGAGTATGTGTTAGTCTAGATCTAATCCATTATAATGATTATTCTATTTTTTTAATGTCTTATGTTTGTTTATATTTGTAACTGCAGGCTATAATTCCTGCCTGCTTTACTGCCTGCTTCACTTGCTGCTTACTGCCTGCCTGCTCTGCACTAGTTAATGCTTAGTAGCCTCCGTCTAGACTCTAGATTGATGCTTTTGTTGTAAATGTTATTGGGTTTAGTGAGTTTGGTGTTGGGGTAATTTAGTTGATGGTTAGTTTGTTAGTGTTGCTTGTACTAGTGGTAGAATATTGTAGATTCTAGATTAGAGGGTTTTGGGTAGTGGTTGATTAGTATTATAGTTGGTTGGTTTATTAGTTTTGATTTTTGGTAGTTGCATAGGTATAGTTTTTTTTATTCAACTTTAGTGTATTTATATATATGATTGATTATTGATTTATTTTTATGTAAATAAAGTTTCATTTTTAGTATTCATTTTCAAACAAAGTTTGTCTCTTGCTTTAGTTAGTTACTTTAGTTTTATTGTGCTGTCTGGTTGCTTAGGCGACTCTAGCCCCTTGGTCGCAGACTGAGGTGCACAGATTGGGCCCATCCATTAGAGCTACCACCTGCCTACTGTATAATGAATAAATGTTGAGCAGATAATAAAAGGTCTCACTCAGTAGCGCCTCCTAACCTGCTCACATATATACAGATTTATTCCCTTCTTTATGTATTGTTGTGTATTTCTCGTGCTTCCCATTTTCGGATCAAGTTGAATTTTTACATGATTTATTCATAGTCGAAAACAATATACGAATCAACAAAAAAACACCAACTACTAATCAATCAGCAGTAATTAATTTGAGCTGCTGTGGCCGAGCGATAAAGCGCTTAGCTTCTGAATCGGGGTCCTGGGTTCGAATCCTGGTGAAAACTGAGACTAACCCTTTTACCTAGCTTTACCTAACCCTTAGTCTGTTGGACCGTAGGGGCACCATGCAAGATTTGTGGACAATCTTTATCCATTCCTCTCTGTCTTTCGCCTTAGTTAGAACCTCTTTAAATGGCAAGCCCGTCCATTCTTTTATGTTGTCCTCCCATCGCGTTCTCTGTCTGTCTCTTTTTATTTTTCCTGGTACTGTTCCCTGAAAGAAGGTCTTTGCAAGCCCCGAAGACCTTATAATATGGTGGTACAACATCTGAGTCCACCCAGCTCTAAAGGGTACCTGACATTAATTGGTGAAAAGTAAAGGCTGTTGGTAGACTACATGACACCCTCATTAACCGTGGGCCACAGAAACAGATCACCTTTACATCATCTGTACTATATATCGCAAGGTCTGAAAGAGAAACTTTACTTTTAGTAATTAATTAATTTTGTGTTATGTAACAGAAAGGGAGCTAAACCCTGCAGTCTTGAAATAATGGTAGCAATTGGCTGTTCTTTCCCTTAGATAAGCTTTGTTGTTTTTTCGCTTGTTTCTTCTTTATTCTTTTCCCAAATATCAGTGATGTTTGATACATTCCTCTCGTATTGGAGATTTCGCTTTATGACGGATGACTAAATAGTATTCCGGTTGATTAGCTATCTATTTGTAAAAGTATGCAATAGATTTTGCTCACTTTTAGCACTATAATTCTCAGCTCTTTTGCTTGTAGCACAAACACATTTTTTTAGTTGGCACAGTGATTTGTCAATAAGGAGTCTTTGACATTGTTTGGTCTACTGATTTGATTTTCAATCTTTCATCTTTTTTTTCATTACTTACATTTTTCTTTTGATTGCCTGCTGTCACCCTCACAAATCTATAGATAGTTTTCTGTACTTTTACTTTGTTTTATTGAATCAAGAATCCTAACAAGAAAATCATTAAAAATACCTTTTAGCAAACCACAATACCGTCTTGGTATTATTTTTCTCTTAATAACTAATGAATGTTAGATTTAAAAATAAACAATAGAAATGATGCAGTTAACAATCCCCCATGCCTACTTTTGATCCGGTGACTGTATTCACTACACAGAAATGGGGCCGCTTTTATTCTATTTTCTTCTTCTTCTTCTTCTCTCTCTCTCACTCTCTCTCTCTCTCTGACTCTCTCTCTCTCTCTCTCTCTCTCTCTCTCTCTCTCTCTCTCTAGAACCCCCATTTTTGTTGCTGTTTTTTTTTCAACCTGCGCATCGTAATTTCTCTGATAGACTTTTAATTTTATTTGCAACGACCAGCTTTATAAAGCCCCCCCCCCTGAAACACACACATGCTTTTGGACTATGAGTTCTACTATCTCTTATATGCTTCCCGAAGTCCCCCCCCCAAACCACCACCACCACCATTTTGCCCACAACAAAAAAAGTTACTTCTAATCACCAATCTTTGACTATTTTATATTTCCTATGATGCCCAGTGCGGAAGATCCTCACGATGTCCCTATCCCCTCCCCCTCACACCCCCCCCCCAAAAAAAAAAAACGAAATAAAACACAGAAAGGTTTTGTACCAATTGAATGTGAGTCCTTCGTTAATGTGAGTCCTTCGTTAATGTGAGTCCATCGTTAATGTGAGTCCTTCGTTAATGTGAGTCCTTCGTTAATGTGAGTCCTTCGTTAATGTGAGTCCATCGTTAATGTGAGTCCTTCGTTAATGTGAGTCCATCGTTAATGTGAGTCCTTCGTTAATGTGAGTCCATCGTTAATGTGAGTCCTTCGTTAATGTGAGTCCTTCGTTAATGTGAGTCCTTCGTTAATGTGAGTCCTTCGTTAATGTGAGTCCTTCGTTAATGTGAGTCCATCGTTAATGTGAGTCCTTCGTTAATGTGAGTCCATCGTTAATGTGAGTCCTTCGTTAATGTGAGTCCTTCGTTAATGTGAGTCCTTCGTTAATGTGAGTCCTTCGTTAATGTGAGTCCATCGTTAATGTGAGTCCTTCGTTAATGTGAGTCCATCGTTAATGTGAGTCCTTCGTTAATGTGAGTCCTTCGTTAATGTGAGTCCTTCGTTAATGTGAGTCCAGCGTTAATGTGAGTCCTTCGTTAATGTGAGTCCATCGTTAATGTGAGTCCAGCGTTCAATTCATTGCTAATTCGAAAAAAAAAACAAAAAACAATTTAACAAAAAGATGATACAAAAAAAAAATTACTTGCTTTTTCTTGCTGGCAATTTTTTTCCATTAGCTATTGTTTCATGGACAAGATTAGAAAATTAGTGAAAGGCAATTTTTTTGTCATCGTTGATCGCAACAAATTCTTGATTCACTTTAGTCTGAACAAAAAATTCGCTATTCATTAGCCATACTTACTGTGACAAGTCAAAAGCTTGCTGTCAGAGTCACTCAATTTTATCACACCATTAATTATTATTATTTATTATTTATTTATTTTATTCTAATTATTTCTTATTTTAGTCCCGTTTTCCCTACCAACCCCCCTCCCTTTTTTTCCTCTTCTCCCTAAATTTAGTCCACCACCTTAGCGACAACTAGGCCACGACTTTCTAGTTTATCTCCGGGGGAAAGATCAAACAAACAGACACTTACTTTGGTCTTAGGCGCCGGATGTCCTACTTTCACGTCGAAACCACCTGGGATGGAACAAGCTTCATTATTTCTTCTGGCCCCACCAACGTCTCTCTTTGATCGAGGAGATTATTCGTGTCACAACGCCTCTTGACCATTCCAATGTGCAACTTTCGTCGGGCTTTACCCACGTGAGAAATAATCTTTAGCCTATCGCATTTCCTGTTTCCGCCCACCTCTTCCGGACCTTTATAAGCTAGAATAAGGCGGGATAGATACACTCTTTCACTTCTCATTTTCGCTGACCAGTCGAGTGTGGACAATTTAATTCCCTCTTACTTCTAGAGGAATACCTGGTGGTAAGCCGAACTTAATCACTGTTCCATCTTAATTACTTTGTGTATATTTCTCAATGGATATTATCATGTGTATTTTATTATTTCATTTATATTGTAAAAACTGAAGGGAGGCAACTCAACGAGACAAAGACGTTTATTTACACGGAGACAAGACAAACACAAAGGGGCATCTGCCTTGAGCACAGCATCTCCATATTGGCTCTCTACTTGGGCGGAAAACGTTAGTCTCTTATGTCAACATCCGACTTGTCTGGTCACTGATAGTGCGCACCTTCTTTCTGCACTATCTTGGATGGCGGTGCGCATGGCAAAGTCATAACAATATGTAATTAGTTGCGCCCTTGAACGGACACTCTCTCCATTCAAGCGCACTCCATTGTTCATGACCGACGGCTATATGTGAAGAAACAAACCGTCATGGTTGCTGAACACCGTCCATTTCACCTCCCCTTTTTCTCTTCCAACTTCTGATGTTCAATTGAGATTATTATCTCCCTTACTATGTACATTTTATATTTCTAGCTATTATCAGCCATCTAATTTTCCAATCCCATTTGTCATCATCTCCCCATTGTACTCATAAGCCATTTTAACAATCTGACGAATGCACCTCAGTCGAGGGCATCGACAAGATGCATGAGAAACATGTCCTAACTTGTCTTTATTTATCCGCAGCCTCCCTCAGGTGTCCGCCTATTTGCCGTTCAGAGTCACCTGCCTATTGAGTATCATCTATTGCCTATTTATCGGATCACTTGTCTACTGCTTCCTAGTGTCACCTATTTACTTGGTGCTAGTCAGCACTGCAATCTACTACTTGGCGCTATCGGCTCTACTTGCTTGACAGTCCACTTGTCAACCTATTAGGCACGACGTCCCTATAGACCATGTGTCTGTGCAAGACGTCATAGCTTCGCTAAACCCTCCGCAACTCACAGGACATATCCTGCTAACGACGCTGCCTTCGGCAGATCAGATCTGCCTGCAGTACCCTTGTGCCCACGGTAGCCGGCCACCCGCCCTACTGTGCCCACTATAGATATCAGAACTTTGGATTGAGACTCCACAAGAACTGATTCACCGGCGACCCTCTACCCACTAGAGCGCCACCTGCAGCTGCAAAACCTTAAGCCAGGATCACAGCCAGCTGTGACATCAGTAGGACAACCAGCTAAGTGCTAAAGACGAAAGTGACATACTCTCTAATTAAGTGCTTAGTATGATGATACAATATTGCTAACGAGATAGATGCAAATCCCCTCCTCCATTTTATTCTACCTCGTACATTTATGTAAATAAATATTCTTTAATCTTAGATTATTTGTATCTTTCTCCATTGTTTGTCTCGTTGCGTGTCTGCTCCCGATTTGTCTCTGATGGACCAGTGTGTAGCAATTCAAAAATAATCATCCACTAGACACCAAACAAGCCAATCACACACGTCATACACGAGGTCCGTCACACTTACCACTACCAATATTGTAAAAAAAATTTGACTACTTCGATGACAATTTTCAGGACTACCCAAAAGCTAAAACAGATAATTGTTTCGGAAGTTGGAAAGCTTCTGAAGAATCTGCATAAAACCGTCGAAGCCTCTTTCAATCAATTACTTAAAGGCTAGTTCTGATTATTTTGATGAGGACGTTCTTGCAGTGTGTTGAGCTTGTGAACATTGTGTGTCCAGTGTACCTAAACATGTTAATGAATGGCCCAAACTCAAAGAACAGTTTGAGCAGACATTGAATTGCGACGAAGATAATGAAGAATATGTAACCCGTCATTATCTAGGACAAAGTACCTTACAATTTGAGAAGTTTGATCCAACTTTGAGATGATGGTGAAGACTGGGATTTTTAATTTCAGGATCTTTGGATGCCTATGAGTCTACCCAGCTCTAATAGGTACCTGACATTAGTTGGGGTAAGGTAAAGGCGATTGGTCGTTGTGCTGGCCACATGACACCCCCGTTAACCGTGGGAAACAAAAAAAATATGACCTTTGCATCATCTGCCCTATAGATCGCAAGGTCTGAAAGGGGAATTTTTTTAATACTATTAATGAAAAAAAATTCACCAAAAAAAAGGTAATTAAACCCCAAAAATATTGACATTAAAATTGACAAGAAGCAGTACATTCTTTTAAAATGACTGAAACCCAAAAAGAATCACATTGAAACTGAGAATAAACTTCAACAATTATCTAGAGTCTAGATGTAAATTGATAACAGCTTTATCAATGAAACCACCATACTTAACACTGAAGTAAAAAAAATGTACCATCAATTCTTTGTCCCTCAGCCAGTGCATTAAACAGTTGTGTAACTAGATGTACCATGTACCTAAGAAGAAAGTATGCATGTAAAATCCGTTGCCTTGAGAGATATAAACAAACCTAATTTGATTCAAGCTCGTCAACAGCTTTTATTGAATTTTTAAAAGAACATAGGAGATTAACAAATAAATAAAAGAAATACATTTTTTAGTTTCAATTTCAAATACAGTACTTTTGTGTTGGTTCATGTTTGTACTTGTTTTTTACGGAGAATGTTTGATGCCCTTCATCACTTGATGCCCCGTTAGGTCCGCACCACCTACAAATAGCTAGCTACGCCTCTGCCCCAACACACACGTACAATCATAAACGCTTTCAAACTTTTCGGCCCGTTGTTTTATTACAATGACAACTCCTAGTTTTTGTTTAGCCTCCTTCACCACACACTTTTTTTAGCTTTTGAATTCTAGATTTAGATCTAGCACTTTGGTTAGTTTGACCATGAGTTCGAATTCAGGTCGTTCCTCCCCCCCCCCCTTTTTTTTTTAAAAATAAATCCTTTAAAATAGCAAATACGTTAAAAATGTAAAAAATTGACCCAGATATCACTTTCTTTCTCTCCCCCCCCCCAACACCATTTTCCCAACTGGTCCAGACAAGAGATAGGATCATAGTGTATTGAGAAAGCTAAAAGCATGAAATCGCGTTAAACAAAAACAATTAGTAAAAATATTTCTAATCGCACAGATGTATTGTTGCTGGTCTAGATTTTTTACAAATTTAATTACATGACTGATCCATACTAATCGATACGGTTACACTTTTAAGTTGTTTTTTTTTTAAAGTATATACATATTTTTTATTTGTTTAGTAATGATTTGCCATGTTTTGCGTTCTTGTATTTTCTTGTCTCCCCTACGTTTGACATCGCTCCTCTCATCCATCAGTTTCTATGTCCTGTCTTGTGTCCACCACTCCTTGTATTTTCTGGTCTCCCCTACGTTTGACATCGCTCCTCTCATCCATCAGTTTCTATGTTCTGTCTTAAGTCCAACACTCCTTGTATTTTCTGGTCTCCCCTACGTTTGACATCGCTCCTCTCATCCATCAGTTTCTATGTCCTGTCTTGTGTCCACCACTCCTTGTATTTTCTGGTCTCCATTACGTTTGACATCGCTCCTCTCATCCATCAGTTTCTATGTTCTGTCTTGTGTCCACCACTCCTTGTATTTTCTGGTCTCCCCTACGTTTGACATCGCTCCTCTCATCCATCAGTTTCTGTCCTGTCTTATGTCCACCACTCCTTGTATTTTCTGGTCTCCCATACGTTTGACATCGCTCCTCTCATCCATCAGTTTCTATGTCCTGTCTTGTGTCCACCACTCCTTGTATTTTCTGGTCTCCCCTACGTTTGACATCGCTCCTCTCATCCATCAGTTTCTATGTTCTGTCTTGTGTCCACCACTCCTTGTATTTTCTGGTCTCCCATACGTTTGACATCGCTCCTCTCATCCATCAGTTTCTATGTCCTGTCTTGTGTCCACCACTCCTTGTATTTTCTGGTCTCCCCTACGTTTGACATCGCTCCTCTCATCCATCAGTTTCTATGTTCTGTCTTGTGTCCAACACTCCTTGTATTTTCTGGTCTCCCCTACGTTTGACATCGCTCCTCTCATCCATCAGTTTCTATGTCCTGTCTTGTGTCCACCACTTCTTGTATTTTCTCGTCTCCCCTACGTTTGACATCGCTCCTCTCATCCATCAGTTTCTATGTCCTGTCTTGTGTCCACCACTCCTTGTATTTTCTGGTCTCCACTACGTTTGACATCGCTCCTCTCATCCATCAGTTTCTATGTCCTGTCTTGTGTCCACCACTCCTTGTATTTTCTGGTCTCCCCTACGTTTGACATCGCTCCTCTCATCCATCAGTTTCTATGTCCTTTCTTGTGTCCAACACTCCTTGTATTTTCTGGTCTCCCCTACGTTTGACATTGCTCCTCTCATCCATCAGTTTCTATGTTCTGTCTTGTGCCCACCACTCCTTGTATTTTCTGGTCTCCCCTACGTTTGACATCGCTCCTCTCATCCATCAGTTTCTATGTCCTGTCTTGTGTCCACCACTCCTTGTATTTTCTGGTCTCCCTTACGTTTGACATTGCTCCTCTCATCCATCAGTTTCTAGTCTAGTCCCTCCAATGATTTCTTCTGCACAGCCAATAGTTGCATCTCTAAAGCAGAGTTACTTTTCTTTAAGAGCCATTTTGTTGGTAGAGCTTCAAAGCGGTTCTTCAGTTTTGATCGGAGCCGCTTAACGATATTGCGGTCTTTAAACTTGTTCACTTAAAGATAGGGGGCGTTGAACTTGGTTTCTGTTGGCACTTCAACCGCGGTTTATATTAGCCTTTGAGAAAGGAAGTGGTCTGAGTCAATATCCGCTCCTCTGAGGGTCCAACACTGAATCAGTGATATCTCCATCTCTTGAGGATCTTATTGAAAGATTCTCAGTTTGGAGATTTGCCACCTCTTCTTGTAGATTTGTTTATGGTTGAAGTACATGTTGTCAACTGTCAGACTGTTTGTTGTACAGAAAGAAAGGAGCCATGAAGTACATGTTGTCAACTGACAGACTGTTTGTTGCACAGAAAGAAAGGAGCCATGAAGTACATGTTGTCAACTGACAGACTGTTTGTTGAACAGAAAGAAAGAAGCCATGAAGTACATGTTGTCAACTGACAGACTGTTTGTTGAACAGAAAGAAAGAAGCCATGAAGCACATGTTCAAAGCCAGTTCGGTTGCAGCTGATATGAGCATTCAAGTTTCCAACGAGGACGTGTAAGAGACTTTCATCAATTGCTCCTAAAGATCAACCTTGATGGCATCTGCAGCATTTCTTGGATGATGGGGATCTTTTTTTTTTTTGGTATGTTTGAAGTCGAGCTGTGATAATGCAGAGGTTCAAATTGATCTTCTTAAGAACAATGAATCAAACTGCTTTCGTTTTCCTGATATAAATGGAGGATGGACCCTTTGACTTCTCTGACTACATAACACTACATAGCACTACATAGCACTACATAACACTACATAGCACTACATAACACTACATGCACTACATAACACTAGATAACACTACATAGCACTACATAGCACTACATGCACTACATAACACTAGATAACACTACATAACATTAGATAACACTACATAGCACGCTCACATCTGCAATATTTTAAGTTTCAATATCACTGCCTGGTATGGCAATCTGAGCATTAAAAATAAAAATAAACTTAATAGAATCCTAAATGCTGCTGGCAAAATCATTGGCAAAAAACAAACCCCATTTGGGCAGTTGTTTGAGACAAACATCTATAAAAAAGCTAACAAGATCCTCGAAATAAAGAATCACCCTTTGTGTCAGGATTTTGTGATTTTACCATCACAAAAGAGATACAAGACACCAATAGCAAAGACAAACAGACACAAACACTCTTTTGTTCCCCTGGCAATCAAATCATTAAATAAGAACAATCTGGTATAAACTTTGTCACATGTAAATTATGAGTGAGTCTGGTGTGAATGTACACTTTGGTTTCTTATAGTTATAATGTTTTTTGTTTGGTGTAATGCACAAATTGTAAGACAAATTTCCTTACGGATAATAAAGATTATTATTATTATTATTATTATTATTATTATAACACTACATGCACTACATAACACTACATAGCACTACATAACACTACATGCACTACATAACACTAGATAACACTACATAGCACTACATAACACTACATAGCACTACATAACACTACATAACACTACATAGCACTACATAACACTACATAACACTACATAACACTACATGCACTACATAACACTACATAGCACTACATAACACTAGATAACACTACATAGCACTACATAAAACTACATAGCACTACATAAGACTACATAACACTACATAGCACTACATAACACTACATGCACTACATAACACTACATAGCACTACATAACACTACATGCACTACATAACACTAGATAACACTACATAGCACTACATGCACTACATAACACTAGATAACACTACATAACACTAGATAACACTACATGCACTACATAACACTATATAACACTACATGCACTACATAACACTACATAGCACTACATGCACTACATAACACTACATAGCACTACATGCACTACATAGCAGTACATGCACTACATAACACTAGAAAACACTACATAACACTACATGCACTACATAACACTACATAGCACTACATGCACTACATAACACTAGATAACACTACATAGCACTATATAACACTACATGCACTACATAACACTACATGCACTACATAACACTACATAGCACTACATAACACTACATGCACTACATAACACTAGATAACACTACATAGCACTACATAACACTACATAGCACTACATAAAACTACATAGCACTACATAACACTACATGCACTACATAACACTACATAGCACTACATAACACTACATGCACTACATAACACTAAATAACACTACATAGCACTACATAACACTATATAGCACTACATGCACTACATAACACTAGATAACACTACATGCACTACATAACACTACATAACACTAGATAACACTACATAGCACTACATGCACTAGATAACACTACATAGCACTATATAACACTACATGCACTACATAACACTACATAGCACTACATGCACTACATAACACTACATGCACTACATAGCACTACATGCACTACATAACACTACATAGCACTACATGCACTACATAACACTAGATAACACTACATAACACTAGATAACACTACATGCACTACATAACACTAGATAACACTACATAACACTAGATAACACTACATGCACTACATAACACTAGATAACACTACATAGCACTACATAACACTACATGCACTACATAACACTACATAGCACTACATACACTACATAACACTAGATAACACTACATAGCACTACATAACACTACATAACACTACATGCACTACATAACACTACATAGCACTACATGCACTACATAACACTAGATAACACTATATAGCACTACATAACACTACATGCACTACATAACACTACATAGCACTACATAACACTACATAACACTACATGCACTACATAACACTATATAACACTACATAACACTGTTGCACTACTTGCACTTAGCCTACAACAATAAATGAAGAGACACATTCAAAATCATCCTCCCGATAAACCCGTGTAAAGAAAACACTGAAACACAATTGTGCGAGTCGGATTTATGTCAATGCCTTTTTCAACGGCTTGGTCAGACACGATTGGAACAAATATAAAAGCTATACAATCTAGGCAGCGTCATTCCAAGCGATGGGTAGGCCTAATATGATGTAGTCTGCCCAAAAGGAAAAGCAGGAGAGACATTCCAAAATCACGGACAAACGAAAGAAAGTGGAGACAAAAAGTTAATATAATTTACATTTTGTTAACATTGGACTGTTTACAAATGTGTATAAGAAATGAGACCCTTAAAACAGAAAGCAGCCCTTTTAAAAACATGCATTTTCAATGTTACAATTGATCACTATCAACTTTAATTGCATCGATATGCTGATGTCGAAAGAAAATCGATGGCTTTTTTTATGTATCAAAAAAACAAACCAAGGGGGTAGCCGGGGGGAGGGTCGGGTTCACCCCCCGAAATGTAAAACCATCACTTGCCCCAGCGCAGCCAATGGGGTTTTGAGTTTAAAAAACCATCCTCTTCTATAAAACAAAAAATAAAGAAAACGACAGTCATCAAATTCCATGAGCGTAGCCAAAGGGGGTTTTGAGTTTAAAAAGCTGCTTCAGAGTTGTTGTTGTTGTTTTTTCTTGTATTTTTGTAGATGTTAAAAACCCCTCTTCAATATAAGACTAAAGCAAACAACAGTCACCATATTTTATAAGTGTAGCCAAGAAGAGTTTTGAGTTTAAAACCCCCATTCAGAGATTTCTAAGGTAAAAAAACAACCACCATCTTCAATATCAAACTAAAGCAATTAACTACAGTCACCAAATTCTATGAGCTTAGTTAAGGCGGTTTTGAGTTTAACTCCCCCCCCTCCCAACAGATGGTTTTGACGATAAAAAAGCTAAAACAAACTACAGCCAAAAAATAAGCGTAGCCCAAATGGGTTTTGTGGTTACCCTCACCCTCCAATAAAAAGCATAACAATAGTTACCAATTTCACCAGTCGCTGTCTCCATTAATAAAGTGCTGTGAATAAGAGATTTGTTGTTTTTTTTAATAGAGGTGTTGCAGGAAAATGCACTGCAGATACGTTAGAATAGGCATTGTTTGGCTTTGAAATACCGGAAATTATGTTTGACAAGGGCGAGGTCTCTACTGTCTTTCAACCAACTCCAGGAAGAAAACTTTTAATGGAACAAAAAATGTCCGAAAGAATGAAGGGTCGGAATGTAATAATGATTACATAGGTATACACACACACACGCATAGGGCTATATACATATATATATATATATATATATATATATATATATATATATATATATATATATATATATATATATATATATATATATATATATATATATATATATATATATATATATATATATATATGTATGGGGAGGAGAAAAAATCACCCCCCCTAGCAAAAAAACGCTGTCTGAAAAAAAGTCCAGGCTAAGCCCATGAGACAAGCAATTTACACGACCATAATTTTAAGTTTGGGTTAAAGAAATATAGAATATCTAAAGTAGTAATGCTCAAACTACTTTTTGGAGGGAAAATTATGATGAAATCAGATTTTCAAAAACTTTTTTTTTATTTATTGCGATTCAAACGTAACGGACAGACAGACTGACAAACAAAATGCACAAAAGTAAACGCTTATATCCTGACGGGGGCACACAAAAAAATGTATTATTATTATTTGGGGGAGGGGGGTACAAATTGTATATCCTGCTACTGCACGAAAGTTGTTGCATCAAAAGCCTATTTAAAAATGTGCGTCATATTTACATTTAAAGTGCATTCTTTCCCTCATAATCAAACATAAACGTTTCTCTAATTTAATAGCTAGTATGCCATAAAAAAGAAACAAAGATATTGTGATCTTGTGCTCCCAGAGCTATTTTTATATGTATTTTTGTTGTATAGGTTAGAGCTATTTTTATATATATTGTTACAAACTCGGTGGTGACACAGATGGTCGTAGGCTGTGTGTGTGTTTGGCCTACGCAAATCGCCCCAGTCCGGCGCTAGACGAGCGGTCAACCGTGACCAGTGACAGTACACGCCTGTGTGTAAATATTACGCACTCAAGTCATGACGATTGTGATCATTTCGAGTGGCCAAGAACGTTCCATCCCATTCTAGAAGGCCAGTAGAGACTCTATATAAGAGCGAGTGTGTCAGAAAGACAGGACTTCACGTTACCTCGCAATGTGACCAGTACGAGGCGAGAACCAGCACGGTGTGTGAAGTCAGGCGGAGCAAGACTAGTTTTTGTAAAGACTGTGTTAATGTTGTTGCCAATTGTGATGTATTTGAAATTAAACTGACTAATACTTTGGAGTCCTGAGTTGTGAGGTTCTTTAAGTTCGTTGTGTCGTGTGGTGCAGTAGGAAGAGAGCCTGGATAGTAGGGGAGACGTAACAATATTTTATTTTTATAGGTTAGTGTCAGACTTTATAGTTGTACTCCCGCATATTTTTATATGGGTTAGGGCGGGTAGTATAAGTAGTTAAACCCATGCTACATCCTGGACAGTTGACCAGCGGTCAGTAAAGTATATCACTGTCTGTGTGACAGTTGATGATCTTAGTGATCTGTCGTATACTTATTTAATCATTTCTATGTTTCTGTACCAAGGACGGCCTGCTATTATTACTGCTGATTATAACTGCTAATACCCTGCTGAAATACATGCTGCTGTAGATCTAGATTCTAGTGTTATTTTGTTTCTGTAGTGTTTCCTTAGTACTTAGTTGGCTTAGTCTATTCTTAGTGAATACTAAGTAATATAAGGTACTAGTAACTAAGGTGTTCTTGTTTTAGTGTTAGTGTAGATAGTGTGTCAACTAGTGTAGTAGTTGTAGTGATTTAGTTAGATAGTTGGTTTGATCAGTTTGTGTTAAATAGTTGGTTTGGTTAGTTTGTTGGTGTTTGGTAGTTGCGTAGATTTAGAGGGTTTTAGTTAGTTGCTGGGTTCAGTTGAAGTAGTTAGTGTATCATGGGCGTAGCCAGGGGGGGGGGTTCTTGGGGTTCAAACCCCCCCCCCCCCCGAAATGAAATCCCCCCCCCCCGCAGGGGGAGGGGGCGGAATTAAGTGACTGATTTTTGCTTTCATTTTGTTTATTTTAGGTGAGATTTTAATACTAAATCATCACTTACCACAGCAGAGCTGATGCAGTTTTGAGTTGAACACTCTCTACCAGGGGGTTTTGAGTTTAAATCCCCCTACCAGGGGGTTTTGAGATTTTAAAAACCCCTATCAGGGGGTTTTGAGATACAAATCCCTCTACCAGGGGGCTTTGAGTTTAAAACCCCCTAAAGGGGGTTTTGAATTTTAAACCCCCTACCAGAGGTTTTTGCAGTTAAATCCCCCTCTTCTATAAAACAAAACAAAAAAAAATGCAAACAACAATCCCCAAATTCCAACAGCACAGTTGAGGAAGATTTTGATTTTAAAACCCCATCCAAAATTTACGATAACCCCATCTTCAATATAAAAATAGCAAATTACACACTCAAAATTCTATGAGCGTAGCCAAAAGGGTTTTGAGTTTAACCCCCCTCCCCCTTCCAGTTGGGGTTTGAAGGTAAAAAGTACCTCTTCAATATAAAAAAAAAAGCAAATTACACACTATAAAATCTATGAGCGTAGCCTAAGGGGTTTTGAGTTTAAATCCCCCTCCTCCAGATGGCTTTTTCTTTAAAGTTTAAAACCCCTCCAGATGGTTTTGAGTTTAAAATTCCCCTACAGAGCGTTTAGAGTTGAAAACCTCTCTCTTCAATATTATTTTAAATCAAACTACAGTCACCAAATTCTATGATCGTAGCTAAATGGGGTTTTGAATTAAAAACAAAAAAAAAAAAAACCCAGAGATTTTTTAGTTTAAAACCCCTCAACAGATGATTTGACGAAAAAACTTTCCTTTTCGATATAAAATCTAAAGCGAAATACAGGCATGTAATTCCAAGAGCGTAGTCAAGAAAGGTTACACATTTCTACCAGTGGCTTGGGCTCCATTAATTAAGTGTGAATAGTCTTCTGCCAAAATTGAAAAACACTAAATGTGGCTCAACAAAGATGGCAAAGACAGATTTTAGGAGTCAGTCATAGAGATCGGGTCTTAATCAAAGAAAAATTATGCCGAACTGGGAGTGGAATCCTTAGTAAGGTTGTGACAGAGCGTCGCATGAGGTTTTGCGAGACATGTTTTCCGACAAAATGAATTACGCAAAATAAGAGTTGCGGAAACAGCTTGCCGGAAAATGCGCCGAACGGCGCGAGAGGGTCTAAGTCAGTAAGAATAGCACATTAGGTTTTTGAAATAAAACTTTTTAATAGCAAGATAATGCACTGTAGATACCTCAGAATATGCATTTTGTTGGCTTTCAATACCAGAAATAGTGCTCGGCGGCGGGGCTTCGCCCCGCGCTGGGGGAGCGTTGCGAACTCCCCCAGACCCCCTTGCTAGCAAGGGCGGGGAGTCTACAATAAACAATAAACGTCTTCCGAAAGGGTCAGAATGTAATAAAGATTAATTAGGTACACACACATATATATATATATATATAATTTTTTTTCGCGGGGGGGGGGGGGGAATCCCCCCCCCCCAAAACCCTCCCCGAAAAAAAATCCTGGCTACGCCCATGTAGTGTATATATTATATTTTATTTTTGATTTCTATGTAAATAAAGTTTCATTTTGTCTTATTTAATTTCAAGTAAAGTTTCGTTGGTGCTTTCATTTAGTATAGTCTAGTAAGTCTGGTTACTTAGGTGACTCTAGCCCCTTGGTCGTAGACTGAGGTGTCACAGATGAAACCCACCCAGTAGAGCTACCATCTGCCTTCTGTTAAATAATTTAATGTTGAGCAGAGAAAAGTCCTCTCTCGCGCCTCCTGACCTGCTCACATAATATTTGTTGTTAACATTTCTTATACATTAGAATGGTCTACACAATTTATAACAAAACGATTTGCTTTAAGAAAACAAAGTAGCCGTTGAACCTAAACTTTCCAAGCCACAACGCAAAGCTTAATATTCATTCATTTCTAGTTGTTGAGATTTGAGTGTGACAAGTGAACACACGGACATTTTACTCAAACCTAATAGCGGCTTTTTCCCTGAGGCTACGGGGGGCCGCTTTAAAAAAAAAGGGAAAAAAAATTAAGCAATTTCTAAAAATAAACCTAATGCACTCGTACAATAACATTGAGGACAAGTTTCGATATTTCTTCTCTAAAAAAAAATATTTAAGAGTCCTGTGCGAAGGACTAAAGGGGTGCCTCATTTGCTTATTCCTAAGGAGGCAGTATTGATAAAAATAGACAACATCTAGACTGTCATTATATAATATGTATTTAGTATTTACAACAACACAAAGGATCAATTACTGCAACATATTTTTTTCCCTTCAAACAAATTCAAGATAATAACATTGTCATTGATTTTCATTGCAGATTTGAGCCAAAGAAGGAAAGCTAGAAATAGCTGGATCTATTGATATTTCTGGTGCCTTGAATTAGGGAAGTGTTGAGGACCTCTGAGTTACGCACCAATGTCTCAAGGTTTGGAGCGGATAAATACGATGTTAACAACAAATTAGCTTCGAGATAATACGATAACTTTCTCAGACATCTGATCTCCTATAGTGTTAAAAAATAGATTTCTAGATATATATATATATATAACTCCTCCTTCGTTATCGAAGATGAGAATATTTCTCATATCATCATATGGACTCCAAGATGACTGTAAAGACAATCCTCGCTTTAAAAAGCCGGCCGCATATGTGGCATGGGTATGTTTGGTCAAATACAGATAGGCCTGCTTGTTTTCTTAGTTTTTTGTTGGTTCGGCGCTCTTTCACTCTGACCACTCTTCTTGCTTCAAATCTCGAGAATATGAGACTCACAGCTTCACGCCATGAGGAGCGATCGAGAGCTAGTGCTTCACAGCCGTGAATGTCAATATCGCACTTCTTGAAGGAGCTCTTGAGACTGTCTTTATAGCGCTTGTATTGACCTCGAAGTTGGGAACTTTTTACTGTCGCATTGATACTGTACATGTTGGACAGTTTTAAGATTTCTGTGTCTGGTATGTGGTCAGACCAACGCACTTTATGGATACTCCTTACACAGCGTAGGTGGAAGGAGATTTAACTTTTTGGTGTGGCGGGAAATATAGGGTCTAGAACTGCATGTAGGAGTGACGGGAGAACAACAGCACTGTAGACTTTCAGTTTTGTAGATATGCTGAGTCCTCTCCGTTGCCACACTTGTACTTGAAGTCTGCCCCTGAAAATGTATTGCACTTTATTTTCAGGTAAATAGATGACTTGCTTTAACGCAGTATGGGGGGGGGTGGAGATTGTAGTCTCAGGGGCAGGTTGCCACAAACGCTATTTAGATATTATCTGATGCGCATTCAAAAATGCGAAAGCAGAGTTGAGATGCTTACGGAAAGATATATAAATAGTGGTAAAATGAAGTCGACACCATACACCGTATATGTAGTAATAATTTAGCAGTGGGCTACGTTGACATTACTCTTTTTCTTAAAGCACAACCCAACTGTCTGAAAATTGTAAGCAAGTGAAAGATTCTTTAATCTACGTTGTACGTAGTACGAATAATGATTTAATGTGCTCTAGTTTTGTAATTAGTGATACATTGTAGATAGAATTAGTGGCTACTCTCAAGTAGGACAACAACAAAAACTAAACAGGACATGACCCACATTGAGTGATTGTGCTTACAACTCTGATTCACAGACACGTGATTTTCTCTGTCGTCTTAGTCTCTGATCTCCGAGTTGATAAAATGACATCAAACACATCCCTGTCCCAGTTTTGTAAAACTTTGGCTAACAGAACCAAGTGTGACACCCGTAGGCGTGATCTCTTTTATTGTATTGTCTCTCTCTCTCTCTCTCTCTCTCTCTCTCTCTTGTGTCAATTAATTAAGAAAAAAGATAATGCTCTCTGTAAGAAAAAGATATTTATTTACATAAGAATAAACAAATGAGCTAAAAAATCTAACATTAAAACGAAGACATAAGACAATTGTGCACTTTGAGCTCTCCAGACGAACTTTCTAGTCACAAAGATGTAGCTAGTTTTCTCTCCTGATCAGCTGTGTTTAAGACTGCTTATGCTACTTTACTCAAATTTTCTTTTATTGAGAACTCACAATAATATGTTTTAGTTTGAAGGTATAAGAAAAATGTCCAGCTCTATGAGATTAAAAAACTAAAAGGCCAATTACACATACTATGTGGGGGCCAGGAACGCTGGCGCCAAGTTATTTAGACAATCAACCATTGTGTCCGTCACCTTGGAGAGGTGGAATCATGTAGATACACGCAATGTGCAGTGTAATGTAAACATTAATAACTCTATATTGTCTAGTTCGTTAGTCTAGTGAAGTCCACTGGTGTGTTTCAGCTCCTAAAATGTAAACAATCCCCAAGTAGTTTTAACAGTTTCGGTGTCAACTAAGATAAAGAGTTCTGGTTCCTGCTGCTCGGTGTCAACTAAGGTGAAGAGTTCTGGTTCCTGCTGCTCGGTGTCAACTAAGATGAAGAGTTCTGGTTCCTGCTGCTCGGTGTCAACTAAGGTGGAGAGTTCTGGTTCCTGCTGCTCGGTGTCAACTAAGATGAAGAGTTCTGGTTCCTGCTGCTCGGTGTCAACTAAGATAAAGAGTTCTGGTTCCTGCTGCTGAACGTACTATAAGGTCTTGCAACAGCTGATGATGAAGTATTCGAGCATGTGATTGGCGCTGTTGATTCACGTCATCTTGTCTACGATGCTAGGGAGTAATTTGGTCTTGTAATTGGTGCTGATGAGCCACACAGACTTGTAAAATGTGTTACTGAGTTAAAAGGCCTTGCGAAATTCGTTAACGAATTGTTCGGTCTTGCATACTGTCTTGATACTGATGCTGAAGAGTTATAAAGTCCTATTGTGTGTTGAGCTGTTGTGTTATAGGGTCTTGCTGTGTGCTGGTCTGAACTGTTAAAGAATCCTGTTGTGTGCTGATCTGAAGTGATATAGGGTCTAGCTATTTGCTGATTTGAAGTGTTATATGCTCTTGTTGTGTGCTGATTTGAAGTGTTACATGCTCTTGTTGTGTGCTGATTTGAAGTGTTATATGCTCTTGTTGTGTGCTGATCTGAAATGTTATAGGCTCTTGTGTGCTGAACTAAAGTGTTATAGGCTCTTGTTGTGTCCTGATCTGAAGTGTTATAGGCTCGTGTTGCATGATGTGTTGGTGGATTGTAAATTCTTGCTGTATACTGAGATAGCGAGCTATAATCTCGTGCAGTAATTGACGTGAATGAGTTATTAGGTCTACATTGATTCGATCTATTGAAATAGGATAATGATGAGGCAAGACTAGATGGTAATGATTGAAGTTGAACACGTGAATACTCTGTTGGTGTATACGAAGTTGAGTTTTGTTCTGGTGTTCTAATGGATGGTGTGACTGAAGAACGTGTTCTAATGGATGGTGTGACTGAAGAACGTGTTCTAATGGATGGTGTGACTGAAGAAAGTGTTCTAATGGATGGTGTGACGGAAGAACGTGTTCTAATGGATGGTGTGACTGAAGAACGTGTTCTAATGGATGGTGTGACTGAAGAACGTGTTCTAATGGATGGTGTGACTGAAGAACGTGTGCTAATGCACCATGATGGTGACAGCTTTAAATTTTGTGTTGACATATTGTGTAATTGTCTCGTTGGGTAGTGTGCTTGAACTGGTTCAGCGGTCGAAGATTCTAACATTGGTAACCTATCAGTAACATGGCATTCCAAGGTTGATAAGACCTGGGTTACCAAAGACTTTGAGAGCGGGCTCGTATTCGAGATCGTAAATTTCTTAGTGGTTGGTGGTTCTAGGACTGGAGTATTGCCTGTGGTCAGAAAGCTCATGTTTGCTAATGTCCCACTGGTCAATGATTCTAGAATTGGTAAAGTCTCTATTTCTGAAATGTTTAATATCTGTGGGCTTGAGAGGTTTAAAATGTGCAAAGTATCGTTGGATGGAATTTCTGTAAGTGTTAAAATATCATTTGCTGAAGGTTCCATTAAAATTGGTGAAGGTTCTTCAATGTGTAATCTCGCAATGTCGGGAATCTCTGAAATTGGTAAAGTTTGAGTTGTTGAAACCTCTGATGTCTGCAAGATCCTTAATGTAGGAATGTCTAAGATCGCTAACGTGTCTTCAATAGAAGGTCCCGATGAATAATTCTCAAATCTAGATGTCTCAGATGACGCATCTGAAGACTCCGAGATAGGTAAAGTCATGGTTGAGGGTGTTGACAATGATTGGATATTTGCCTTCTGTAAATTTTACTTGAAAAAAAAAAAATAACTTTTAGTAAAAACAAAATCAAATATGTTTTAAAATATAAATGATTTTTTAAATAATAAAAAAATGTTGAACGAAATGTACTGAATCTATTTTTTAAAACAACAATAATAATTATGTCTTTGATTCGTAGATTAATGATGAGTGCAGTGTTTCACATGGCTGCACAAACCCACTTGCGGCCTGCATAGTTTTCCACATTCGATGCAGACAAAGTCGTTGTCTGCAAGGGAGTCTATTTCATCTATACCTATTTGGTATTAAATTTACTTATGTAACATGTATCTTCAAAAACCTCTGTAACATACTATGAATATCAGTACTACTTTGGTCTGACCTTGCACTTAGTATTTCATATGATAGCATTCCCCGTTATGTCATAGTAAAGCCCTAGAGACTTTTTGTTGTCAACTTTTCATTACAAAACTTAAAATCTACTTACAATGACAGCTGCTTTTTTTATAGATGTGGAAATTATTTTTTCTTTAGAAACAAACTGATGTCATCCCAACAAGTGAACACTGATTTCTGAACTGACCCTTTTAAACATAAACATTTTTTTTTGTTTTTTTCTCTTATTAGGGGGACTGAAGGGGGGGGGGTTGCCTCGGGGGGCTAGAAACAACGACATGATGTTCTTGTCAGAATGTGATCGAGCTCCAATCACTGCATAGATCAAGAACAAAATTGAACACAAAACTCAGGGTGGGGGGCAGAAATATGTTTTTTTTTCCTCTCAGTATCCTACCTAGTCGCTCCACAACAAAACACTGCAAAGTGAATGAAAAAAAAATGGGGCTTACATTTCTTTTTGTTAAAAAAAAATCTAATAAAGTTTAGTTTTAGATCTGTTCATGACTTGTATGTGACTGAAGAATCTTTTTCATCAATCATAGTTTCCTCTTTGCTATTGGTCTATAACAGGACCCAATGCCGTGGTCAAAATTAAATGTGTTTTAAATCCTGCTCAGGATGTTATCCAGATGAGAATTTTAGGCATCTCGGTGTCTCTAAGAAAACTTATCTGGGATTTTCTTTCAAGACTGCAGATAACTGTAAACGTGAGGCTCTTTCTTTAAATTATAATATTTGTCACCATCCACAAAAGTGTTTACTTCATTTATATTTTGTATGTCAACAGAAAAAATTCAAGAAAGTCAGGTTATGGGTGAGATTATACAATTTGGTTTTCTCCCCTGAATTGGTCGGAATTATGTGCGTGCCGGTACTAGATGTCTTCAAGGGGTCAATGACCTGATACTTTGCTGTGATTTTGATCTTTTTTTTTTCGGCTTTGTTAAAAAACGAAAAACATTAGAAATGCATTGAAAAGAAAAACCTGTAGTAGGTGTAATTGAATCAAGTACTTTGGCTCAGTGATGTAACGTAATTAAATTTGTTATATGTTAGGATACATATTTAATAGTTATTCGTGTAGTCATCTCAGGACCAAAAGAGTAGATAGAATTAGACAGGAAATACGACCGCTAGATGGAGTGACAATAGAGACGCTTGGAGTAAAAAACAACAACTCGACAAACCATTTTCCCCTGTAAATTAACGTTTTAAAGGTTTACTAAAGGCTTTATCTACTTCTTTAAAAAGTGTCTGAAAAGCCGAGCAGTTGTGCGAACTCGCATGTCTTGATTGGAGCATAACAGCTGCAGTTCGCAGCTTCAGTGGTCATAAATTTGGAGGGGTCACTCCTGATCTAGAAGAACTAAGTTCAGCAATTTCGGTGGTCATATATTTGGAGGGGTCACCAATGGTCTAGAAGAACTTAGTTCTGCAGCTTCAGTGGTCATAAGTTTGTATGGGCCGAATATGAAAAAAAAGGGGGGGGGGGTAGCTTGATCATCACTGATCTAAAAGTATTGGAAGCAAATGCAAGGACTAAAAGCTAGAGTTAACAGGCGTCCGGCTAAAGTAGGCCATGTCCTCCTTTTGGGGTCGTGTTTTCCGGCCGGCCGCATTAGCCTAAAATGTGAAAATGTCCAGGGATTTCACCGTTGTTCTATTGATTGAAATTAATTCTCCATATCTTTATGTTTCAATATAAAAACTCTCTTAACAATACTAAATCAAAAGAGAAGTAAAGCTTCACTGAAAAAAACGCATATTTACTGTGTTGATTAGTAGGCCTATTACAGGGGCGGACTGGCTATATGGGCAAACGGGCAAATGCCCGGTGGGCCGGTACCAAATGGGCCGGTCTGGTAGCGACCAAAGAAAAAAATTCAATGCAGACAACTTTAAAAAAAAGTGACAGCAGCAAGACACAAAGGCCGAACATGTTTTCTTGTTGTTGTTGTTTTTTTTTAAATTATTATTACAATTAATTTTGTTTGAAATTCAACAAGAATATAATTTTAAGAATTACACTATACACTGTACGTATTATCATTTGTAAAACGTTAGAACGTACATTCTGCTATGCATGAGTGGCATGGCCTTCAACACTACTTTGATGTCTTCGAGACTGTGTTTGGCCTGATCATTTTGCTGGTCGGCATGGGCCTTTGATGGCACTCCTATTTTTATTTTGCTCCTTCCCTCACCCGTCTTTTGATGTTTCCAATGAAAGTTAACGAAAAAGAGGGATGGGAGAGGATAAGTTAGAAAACAGTGATATAATGCGGCAAAAGGGAAGACAATTAGCTCTTTAACAAAACACATACACACAGCCGCGAAATTGCAAACCACCCAACTTATTCATAGCTCAATATGGGTATAAAGTTCTACTTTCTGCGATTTGAAAAGAAAAAGTAAGTTTCTTGTTGTTTATTTGTAATAACATAGATATAAAAATACTACACTTAAGGCTACGTCCATCGTAGTTCGATTATGACCACTTTGTCATCCAGGGGGCTGAGGGCTTTGCACTGGGGTTTTATGTCTCCTCGTGTGGCTGGTGAGACCTATGTGAGCCCGGAATGTTCGGCCGCACACTAGGCAGGTTATTCCAGCTGGAGCTAGTGTCATTGGCCTTGCTTTTCTTCTCTGGCGTTTTTTCTTCTGCCAGCTTTCAGCTTTGTTCTCTTTTCCTCAGCAACCTGTGCGCCGGTTTTCACAGCGCGACGTCATGATGCTCTGTCGTGTGCCTCTGTCTCCCAGGTGGATGGGTCTATGCTGAACGCCTTCAGAGAAGCTTTGAGGGTGTCCCTGAAGCGCTTTCTTTGCCCACCTTGCGAGCGCTTTCCTTCGCTTAGTTGGCCGTACAAGAGTCATTTAGGGATGAGATGGTCTTCCATTCTGCATACGTGTCCTGCCGATCGCAGCTGGGACTGCATCAGGGTGTGTGGATGCTTTGTAGACCCGCTCTTTGAAGGAGTTCAGTATCTGGTATTGTCTTGCCATTTGACATTCAGTATTTTTCACAGACATGTCGTGGTAGTGATTCAGTTTCTTTGCATGTGTGACAGGTGGGGAAATGTGACGTGTGTTTGGCGCGTTTTATGTCTAGAGGATGATTATTTTTAAAGCTATCACACACCAACCTATCAGCATATGAATCGGGAGCAGGCACGCAACGAGACAAGCAATGAAAGATAGATACAAAAGTTAAAATAAAAGAATATTTATTTACATAAATATACATATAAGAATAAAAAGGGGAGGGTTTGCATCTATCTCTAAATAATACTAGATTTAATCATCACTCTTGCACCTAATAAGAGAGTATGTCACTTTGTCCTCTGACTTAGCTGGTTTTCCTGTTGATGTCGCAGCTGGCAGTGTCCTGGCTTGAGGTTCTGCAGCTGGAGGTGGCGCTCTAGCGGATAGAGGGACGCCGGTGATATAGTTCTTGTGGAGTTTCAATCCCAAAATCTAATATCTGTAGTGGGCACAGTAGGGCGGGTGGCCGGCTACCGTGGGCACAAGGTTACTGCGGGCAGAGCTGATCTGCCGTGGGCAGCGTAGTTGACAGGATATGTCCAGTGAGTTGCAGAAGGTTGGCGTAGCTATGACGTCTCGCACAGGCCTAAGTTTATAGGGACGTCGTACCTAATAGCTTGACAGGTGGGCTGTCGAAAAGGCGGACAATGCCGATAGCGCCAAGTAGTAGAGTTGAGTAGATCTCAGTAGGCAAGTGCAGTGCTGAATAGCACTAAGCACATAAATAGGCAGGTAAGTATGTGGTTCTCGATAGCAAATACAGTGCTGAATAGCACTAAGCACCTAAATAGGCAATAGGTGATTCTCGATAGCAAATAGTGGAGTCGTGTCGAGTAGACACTAAACAGCAAATAGGAAATAAAAAGGCAGACACCTGAGGGAGGCTGCGGATAAGTAAAGACAAGTTAGGACATGTCTCTCATGCATCTTATCGATGCCCTCGACTGAGGTGCATTCGTCAGATTGGTAAAATTGCTTTAGAGCATAATAGGGAGATGATGACAAATGGGATTTGGAAAATAGATAGCAGATAGTAGCAATATAAAATGTACATAAAAGGGGAAAGTAATAATATAAAATGTACATAGAAGGGGAAATAATAATCTCAAATTAACAACACAGGTGGATAGAGAAAGAAAGGGGGGGGGGGGGGGTTGAATTGGGCGGTGGTCAGCGACCCTGACGGTATGTTTACATATGACCGTCGGTCGAGAACAATGGAGCGCGCTTGAATGGAGAGGGTGTCCGTTCAAGCGGCGCAACTCTCGTTAGAGTGAAATGACTACAGGGGAGATAATTCAATACAGGGGAGATAACTCATATCTCCTTTCTAATGGGCAGTATTAGTGCGATAGTAAATCATCAAGGCGATCAGCCGATATAAAGGAAATAAAATAAGATGTAGAAATATATACATGGTTGCATCAACGATCAACTGAGCAACGTAGCATTAATAGATTAATGCAATTCATAAATACATACATAGGACATGTTTATGTTCTCTACTTACGCCAGTGAAAAATACACAATGCACTAATTAAATACAAACGAAATAAGCAAAATACACATGATAATATCTAGTGGAAATAGCACAAAAGTAATTAAGATGGAACTTGTGATTAAGTTCGTCTTACCACCAGGTATTCCTCTAGGAAAAAGAATAAATGAAGCAGTCCAGACTCGATAGCTCAGTTCGAATGAGAAATGAAAGAGAGTCTGGCCTGATTTAGTTTACCTTATATACAGGCCTGGAGAATGTGAGCGGAAACAGGAAATGTCCTAGGCTTAGAATTATCTTACACGTGGGTGAATTAGACTTGAGATGAGAGTCGCACATTGGGAAGGTCAATGGGCGTGTTCGTCCTCGTGGTCTCCTAGATCAAAGAGAGACGTGGGGAAGGGGGGGGGGATTAACTTGCTTTCTACACAAGGTGGTGTCCACTGCGGCTGTCAGATATCCTGCCGATAAGATCAAAGAGTCTGTGTGTATCTTTGCCCCGGTCAAGGGAAGATAAATCAAAAGACGTGGCCTAGCTATCTCCAATGTGGTCAACTAAGTCTAGCCTGGAGAGGAAAAGGTGGTGCGGGTGGAGAAATTGGGGATAGGACGGGGAAATGACTAAAATAAAATAAATAAATAATGAAAAATAATAATTAATGCTGTGATAAATTTGAGTGACTCTGACAGCGAGTTTTTGACTTGTCACAGCATGTTAACTGTACACTATCCATGTTTCTGAGGCCTAGAGCAATGTAGAGGAGGATGACGGCTCGATCGCCCCTAGTTTTGTATTTGTGGTGATACCACTTTAAAGGAATGGGTTGTCAGGCAGGAAAACCAATGATTTAGCATATTTTAAGTCACAGATCAACAAGCATGACTAGATTGACACGTGAAATGCGTAGGACCTAATTTTTTTTTTTTTAAGAAACGTCTGCTTATAGTTTTCAGACTACATACGTGTAGTTCTATAAATAGAATACATCCAGTTTTCGATGCGTTATCAAACTTTATATATATTGAATAGAATTAGGCTTACACCTATGATAAAACACATGGGCGTAGCCAAGAGGGGAGGAATTCAAACCATCACTGGCCTCAGATCTCATTGTCTGTGGTAGAGGGTTTCAAACTCAAAACCCCATAGTAGGGGTTTTAAACTCAAAACCCCTTTGGCTGCGCTGGGGCAAGTGATGGTTTAGTATTAAAATCTTACCTAAAATAAAGAAAATCAAAGCAAAAAATCAGTCACTAAAGTCCCTCGGGGGGGGGGGATTTCATTTCGGGGGGGGGGGTTGAACCCCAACCCCCCCCCCCCCTGGCTACGCCCATGATATATATATATATATATATATATATATATATATATATATATATATATATATATATATATATATATGTTTATATATTTATATATTTATATTTATATATTGCGGAGGGGGTTTAACCCCCCCCCCCCACACACACACACCGAAAATATATGACATGCCATTTGTGGGCCGGTTTATATGGTAATGCCCGGGCCGATTTTGATACCCAGTCCGCCCCTGGCCTATTATATGTACTTAATAGTGACCAATAAAACATATCATCAACCAATCAACGTTGCGTGCTCGCTGTTGTTTAATCATTGGAATGACTATTCAAGATGGTTTTATGATGTAGCATATAGAAGCTCAGTTTAGTTTTAATTGTCTGTAATCACCTCCATAGCGAGGTCAAGGTTGATTGTGGACGGACTCTTGCGGCAAGCAAGCTTTCTTTGAAAATAAGTGATTTAATCACCATAAAAGAAGCAGCGAAGATTTAGCGGAATGAAATGCGTGGTTTGTTTGCAAATGCAGAGAGAGATTAAGGAATACAAAGTTTTGTAAAGAAAAAAGAAAAGTCAGTTGTAGTTTGAGTTGTAGAACCAGAACTATTTTTAGATCTAGTTGTAGTTATGAGCTTGAATGAAGAGTGTATTTTATTCAAGTGATTCCTAGTTTCAAGATTAAAGCTTTGTATTTATTTTTGAAGGATCTTCATTGTTTCAATTAATAGTTTGCATTTAAATCTTCGGCATAAAGATCTTATTTGAGTGTTCAGTAATTGTTAAAATAATAATAATTAATTAATTTGCTTTAGGTATTATTGAGCACGTTTACACAAAGACCAGTTTCTCGTGTATTTCTTGATCTTTCATGTGTGGCTCAAATATTGGGTCCGCAGAACTGTTTTCACTAACAGGAGAAGCATCGAAGGCGAGTAACTGGCGTCAAAACCAGTAAGCTTTGGACAGGAGGGACTCATTAGCCTTGGCTTGCTGCCCACCTAGCAGAAGGATAACTGAATTCAAACCTCTGCTGCCTTGCAGCTAGGCCTAAACATGGGAAAGGTTTTGTGAGTCAACCCTGAGAAAAAATAAGGAGCCAGCAACCCTTATGCAGTTTGCAGCAAACAGCGTTACATCCTGTCAGGGCCGGATAGACCGCTGATCCCAAACTGTATATGTCGTTTGAAAAGAATTACATAAGAAGCTTTAAATGTTATACCACCAATGTTCCCTTCAATTGTATTGTTGCTTCAAGAAATTCGTTTAATAATATCAGAAGTAGGTTTGTGTAAAACAGTTTTTAAAACTACTTCAACGGCAGGTAAAATCAATGTTTTACCTATTGTTGTAACTCCAGTTGCGGACTGAAAGGGTTAATGTGTGTGCGGCCTACTGATACACACGACTCAGGCCAATAACACGGGTCAACGGCTGTCGATAGACAAGGGACAGTACTGCTAATAACCGCAAGTATGACCTGTGTTGTGGTCATGTGATCAAGAGCCTTCACGGTCGAGAGAAAGTGTGTTTAAAAGGACAGTTGAGTCCAGGACAGCAAAGCAGTAAGGACTTTTGGTACCTTTAGGTCCTCGAAAATGTAGCTGTACGAGCTAGAGAGACTAGTAACGTTTAGTTAGGCAGTTCTGTTAAGTTCAAGAAAGCATTTGATGTAGCCAATTGTGTTGAATTGGCCGTCGATGTATTTGTAATTAAATCGCCACATTGTTACTCGAAGCTCTTGTTGTCAAGCTCTTGTGTTAGATGTGCTGTGTTGTGTTGTCAAGTAGTGTTTGCAGAAGGCCTGATTGAGAAGATCGTAACACTAGAGTGTTTTCCGTATTCGGCTATAAGTAAAGAGATATTGCAAGACGTTCACAAACCATCATCTTCTTTATATGATATCGAAGAGATATGTTGTGGGTCCATTGTGAACTTAATTGTTCAAACTTTTATCTTTTTATCAGGGTGGCATAGTCTCAAATTATTCTCCAGCGTAATTAGTTTCATATCGTCATAAAAAGGCACTTAGGCAATCGCTTGTTTGACAAGGAAGAAATGAATCCCAATTTTAAATAATCAACGCTCTACATTTCTTTTTGTTAAACATAACTTACATGTAGACAAAATTAAGATATTTAAATAAGTATTGACATTAAATACCAACATTTTTCGTTTCAATAGCAGTATAAATATTTAAAGGATTAACTAAGGTACAAATTATATATTAGTGTAGGAAATAATAACATTAATGGGAGTGAAAATTAAAGTCTCAAATGAAATGAAATGAAATCCATTATCATAGACCACCAATTTATTTTTTTCACTTTCGTAGACCCCTCGGGGTCTATATAGACTACTTTGGGAATCACTGGTTTACATGGTCGTTTTTTTTTTAATACATAAAAACAAAATCCTACTTAGGGCTCGAGTCCTCAACTTATACCACCACATCTATCAAATAGGATTTCTTTCCTTTGTTCAAGATACCAAAAGTTTTGCTTAAATATTCTTAGATTTCTTGCACTAACTGCAATATATTAAATGTCTGAAAATAACCATTTTAGAAGTAACACTGCAAAGACTTTTCTCTTCAAATCCAATAAAAGGTCATTTTTTATGCTAAAACTGCGATTTATAACGACTGGACGCGAGCAACCGGCTTTTCAAAACAGTAGGGGCACTAGGAGACTTAAAAATTAAAATTGCCAAGTCCAGTGACATTTAAAACTAACAGAACACATTAGCTATTTATTGGATTGGAAGTGGTTTCCCCATCGCTCACTTTCTTCATTAAAAATAAGTTCCGGTCAATATCAACTTTACTTCTTCAGTCATTCAACTGAACGAGGCTGGAGTCACTAGATCCACAACTAATGTGCAAAAGTCTACTTGGTGTAAAATATTTAACATGCATAATGTTCCGGAACAGTGGAACTAGCTTACTAGTGGCTGATAATAAAACAAAAATTAAAACAAAAATTTATTGAGACAAATGTTTTATGTATCTTGAGCATCACAAAAAAAAAAATATTCTTTTTTTGCAAATATAAAATCAATCTACCTAGAAGTTCTTGTATCTGAGAGTTAATAAATTATTGTCATTTTCGATTTATGCATGCATTAAAGTGCTGCTGTTATCAATAAATGATTGAGAACATGATTGATGTTTGGATGATATAATGAGACCTTGATAAGTAACAGCCTTAACATTCAATAACAATAAAAATAATATAACATACTTCATTATAAACAAATGTATCTTACTTGTATAGTCCTGTTACTGACTTGTATAGTCATATTACTGACTTGTATAGTTCTATTACCAAGAGTAAATTGTTCTTTATACTAAATAGTAAACATTAAATATTCATTTTATTTTTTTTTTTACTTTTAGAGACATAATTCTCTGGTATTAAATGTACACAACTTGAATTAAAAATACATTTTATTTTCAAAAGTACCACAATTCGAAAACTAAAAATGTCCATAATGCCACTTCTACAAGGCATTATTTGACAATAATAAATAAATATAATAAACATTTAATATTGAACAATATGGCAATAATGTATCTGTATGGAGAAGTAAGGACAAGCACTTCACATAACCCATCAAATATTACTTTGTTTGGTCTTGCACTCCACATAACCCATCAAAAATTACGTTATTTGGTCTTGCACTCCACATAACCCATCAAATATTACTTTATTTGGTCTTGCACGCCACATAACCCATCAAATGTTACTTTATTTGGTCTTGCACTTCACATAACCCATCAAAAATTATTTTATTTTGTCTTGCACTCCACATAACCCATCACAAATTACTTTATTTTGTCTTGCACTCCACATAACCCATCACAAATTACTTTATTTTGTCTTGCACTCCACATAACCCATCAAAAATTACTTTATTTTGTACAATACAGACATTTTTTTTTTCAAATATTAGTGTTTCCAGATCTACATGTTCAAAACTAGTTAATAAATAAACATTTTAACAACAAAATTCCTCTTTCTGGAAGGAACTTTGTTTTAAGATACAACTATGTTTGTACTATAAAACAATTGCAAAGAGAATATAGCAACATATGGGTTGTAACAAGATTTAAGACAGTGGAATATTATAAAGGTTTGAGATTCTGATTTTATTTGAAAGTGTCCTACCTCCATCTACATTATAAATAAAAGTAATATTCAAACATATATAGTAAAGTATGTATGTTTTCTCCATAGGTAGTACAATATTATAAAAATGTTTACTGTCATTAATGGATGGTGGGGGTTACATGTTTTTTTTAATTTAGATATTTCCAAACACCTGACATTTGACAGTGCTGATGAATCAAAGTATTTTAAGTTTGGGAAGTACTAGCATTTGGAACAAGAAAGAATGAACAATAAACATGACATTTCAGTAATGTACTAAGCATTATCAAGTATTAACACCAAAAGCCAATTTCTGTGAATTTCAAGCTAACAAAATCAGAAAGAGAATTTCAAAGAAAACATAAGTATTACAACAAACGTTTTACAAATTACTTTTCTCTGAAACCATATCATCTAAATGTAACAATCCCTGGCAACATCTATTTTCAAAACACATAAAGTTAATTATCATCTTTAAATGAATTTAGTCTTTTTTTTTTCTTTTTCATCTTCATAATAAATTGTAAAAATCCAACATAATTTTCAATAGTATTTAATTAACTCATGTTGACAAATATCAGCTTCTAAATTATACAAAGTTTTAATTTAATTAAAAGAAAAGAATGTCTACAGCAGCCACACAGCCTGTACATTTTGTTCTTATTTTCAGTGGTCAAAAAAAGATGTGCTTGCTTTGTAAATATTATCAGCAGTTTCTCATAATATCTCTTGATATTAGCTTCAACATCTCATTTTCAACATCAGCAGTGTCCATTCAATGCTGTAAAATGTCAACTACAAGAAACAAAAAACAATGCTGCATTTTGTCTACTGGCTTTGCATGGCAAGTTAAATATGAAATATAACCACTTGCAGTAAGAGTGCTGCATAATATCTAACATATCAGTAGCATGGCATTCAGAGGTTGATAAAACCTAGGTTAAAGACTAACAGAGGGATCATTTTCGAGACATTGATTTCTTAGTGGTTGATGATTGTTTGACTGGCATATTGTCTGTGACCAGAAATCTTGTATTTGCTATTGTCTCACAGGTAAATGATTCTCAAATGTTCAGTCAATGTTGCTATATGACAATGAGTGACAAGTTATTGCTGCAATCTGCTGCATAGCTATAAAAGTGATGCTGACTTTAAATTGTCTCTGAGTATCGAGTCCATGAGAACTTGAAAAACAACCTGAACATTAGTGGTATCTGTGGCTGTTGTGAAGTGAGGATACACAACCTTGGAGGGATTGGTAACTTGCATTAGGAACAAGTGCTGGATATATCTGGCAGCAGAATCAACATCTTTATCAGGACCTGCATGAAAGGAAACCACGAGAACATTGTAAGACAAACGAAATTAAATGTAGTGCAAAGGAATGAGTTTTAATGGAAGTTATATTTAGCAAATTTAAATATTGTGCTTAATAGATGCAATTAGTAACAAAATATTTTTTTTAACATCTCAACATTTGAGTTTAAAATATTTGAGGTTAAAATATTTTTTAATCTGATTATTAAAGAAAGGAGAAAATATAATTTCATTCCAGTTCTTTTATGTGAAAAACATTTTTATAAAGTAAGACACTAATATTTTTAGCTTGCAATCACAGTATGACATTTCAAACATTTTAGATGAGATTTTTTAAATATTTGTAATATGGTAAAATACAAAGACTTATACCTTTTTAAAAAATTTACATATCAAATGTAATTAACCAAAATTTTATAATTTGGAAAAATATAAAATTTTATAATAAAAATCTTTATTAAAAAAACAAAAAATAATTTAGATAATTAGTTTTACAATAAATTCCAGAAATATGAAATGAAAAGAATAATGCTCATATTAAAGATTAACAAAAAATAAATGAACTCTCAGTTCAAAAGAACTTCATTTTATGATATTAATGATACAAAACAAACAACACTTAGTCACCTGTAAAATCTGGAAAGAAGTAGCGCAAGTGTCTCTTTGAATATTTTATTTTGTCTTGAAACAAATCTAACTTATTAAGAAATAAAATCTGTAAAAAAAAGATTAATATATTAAAAAATATATTAAAAATCTGCAAAAATAAGACAAACATAATTAAGAATCTATTTGAAATGATTGACTTTCAAAGCTATCCACACTAATATGCATCTCAATAAAATCTACCTCCTTTTTTGGAAAGTACTACTCCAATAACTTTCTACTAGACACACATTGAAGATGGTTTTCACTTCTTGCTAAGCTAATTACCAAAGGTTCTTTTCATATGCTAGGACAAATTTGAACAAATGCTCCTTCTTTCCTACTTCCCCAGTGCTATTAGGAGCATGGAATGGGTTGCCTGAGCCAGTCAGGAAAACCAATGAATTTGCAGAATTTAAGTCATTGGTTAACATGCATTAGATGCATGACCCGTAGGGCATAATCATCTTCTTTTTTGAAGTAACATCTGTATTAGATGTAGTGGTTAGTGATTAGTGGTTCAGAAAAGTAGAAATAAGACTCTTTAATGCATGTAGATTATTGTCTATTTTTCTATTTTAGCAACAGAAATATGTACATATTTACATTAAAGAAAAATCAGATATTTAGCAGCAATGAGTATCTATAATTTTCATTTAGATAAAATATAATAGCAAAAAAAAATTTATACTGACCATAGTACTCTTGATAAAAAATCTGTTGTTGCTAATCTGGCTAAACATTTTTAAACTTTCTTCTAAGCGATTCTAGAAATATTTAAAAAAAAAAAAAAATTCCAAATGATATCAATATCTATTTTGTATGTTCTTTGAGAACATCAAGATATGCTTAGCTAAATGAGTGTATTTTCTATTGCAATGATATATTCTATTGGAGTTTTTGTTTATTATAACATAATTTGAGTTTGAGACACAATATTGAAATCACATAAAATAGATTTTTCAAGTCAATGTAGTAATATGAATTGAATGTACCAACTGAATCAATTAAACCAATAAACTTTGTCAGACTGCTTGCTTTCCTTAATACTATTTCTATGAGAACTAGATACATCCCAGGGTACATTATAACATAGTAGGAAGCATCAATCTATACAAGTACTGCTGTGATGTAAGTAAACAAAAAAAGAAGTAAGGAACCTTTTCAGACCTTGTGACCTATAAGACATATGATGTCAAGATTATTTGTTTCTATGGCCGACTGTCAAGTGCAAAGCATAACATCCATGGGCGTAGCCAGGATTTTTTTTCAGGGTGCCCCGCCGCCAAGCACTATTTCTGGCATAGATTGTCAACAAAATGCATATTCTGAGGTATCTACAGTGCATTTTCCTGCTATTAAAAAGTCTTATTTCAAAACTTTATGTGCTATTTTTACTGACTAAGACCCTGCCGCGCCGTTCGGCGCATTTGCCGTCAAGCTGTTTCCACAAAAATCTGTCACTGGTAATTTCTGAAGCCTCTTCCCACCTGCTCTCAGGACCTCCATGAATGTGTGGCGCCAAGTTGTACTAGGATGTCATCGCAACTCTTATTTTGTCGGAGAACATGTCCCGCAAACCTTATGCAACGCTCTGTCACAATTTTACTAAGGGGTCGACTCCCAGTTCGGCATAGGATTTCCTTGATTTAGACCAGATCTCAATAACTAACTCCTAAAATCTGTCTTAGCCATCTTTGTTGAGCCACATTTAGTGTTTTTCAATTTCGGCAGATGACTATTCACTGCACTTTATTAATGGAGCCCCGCAACTGGTAGAAATGTAACCTCTCTTGGATACGCTCTTGGAATTGGGTGAATGTGGTTTGCATTAGATTTTATATCGAAAAGCGAAGTCTTATCGTCAAAATTATCTGTTAGAGGTTTTAAACTAAAAATCTCAGGACTTCGTTGTAGTTTTTTAAATTCAAAACCCCAATTTAGCTACGATTATAGAATTTGGTAACTGTAGTTTGCTTTAGAGTAATATTGAAGATAGAGGTTTTCCACCTCAAAACGCTCTGTAGGGGGATTTTAAACTCAAAACCATCTGGAGGAAAGGAGTTTAAACTCAAAACCCCCAATTCGCTTGGCTACGCTCAAATAATTTTAGTGTGTAATTTGCTTTTTTTTATATTGAAGAGGTATTTTTTAGCATCAAACCCTTGTGAAGGGGGATATGAACTCAAAACCCCTTTTGGCAACGCTCATAGCATTTTGAGTGCGTAATTTTCTTTTTTTTTTTACATTGATGATGTAATTTTAACTTCAAACCCCGCTGGCGGGGGTTTTAAACTCAAAACCCATATGGCTACGCTCTTAGATTTTAGAGTGTGTAATTTGCTTTTTTTTTTTTATTGAAGATGTATTTTTAGCTTCAAACTCCACTGGAGGGGAGTTTAAACTTAAAACTGAGTCAAAATCCATTTAGCTACGCTCATAACATTTTGAGTGCATAATTTGCTTTTTTTTCCATATTGAAGAGGGGGTCTATGGTAAATTTTGGAGGGGTTTTAAAATCAAAATCTTCCTTAACTGTGCACTTGGAATTTGGGGATTATCGTTTGCATTTTTTGTGTGTTTTGTTTTATAGAAGAGGGGGATTTAACTGCAAAAACCCCTGGTAGGGGGGTTTCAAACTCAAAACCCCCTGGTAGGGGGTTTTAAACTCAAAACCCCCTGCTAGGGGTTTTAAACTCAAAACCCCCTGGTAGGGGTTTTAAACTCTAAACCCCTGGTAGTGGTTTTAAACTCAAAACCCCTTTAGCTGTGCTGGGGCAAGTGATGGTTTAGTATTAAAATCTCACCTAAAATTAACAAAATCAAAGCAAAAAAACATGTCACTAAAGTCAGTCTTCCCCCCCCCCCCCCCCCCCCCCCCCCGGTGGTAGAGGGTTTCAAACTCAAAACCCCATAGTAGGGGTTTTAAACTCAAAACCCCTTTGGCTGTGCTGGGGCAAGTGATGGTTTAGTATTAAAATCTTACCTAAAATAAAGAAAATCAAAGCAAAAAATCAGTCACTAAAGTCCGTCTCCCCCGCCCCCCCCAAGGGGGGGGGGGTCATTTCCGGGGGGGGGGGGGGTTGAACCCCAAATTTCCCCCCCTGGCTACGCCCATGATAACAACTAACCACTTTTACTTTATCAAACTAATGTCAAGTTCACATCAGAGCCGCTACAATAATGCTGTGATGTAACAAGCTAATTTATTTTTCTTTCTCAGCACACTAAAAAATGCACTAGGCATGCTCTTTGCAGTTTTATGTAATAGAAAAGGTTCCAACTTAGGTCAGGACATTGTGCCTACTTGCTTATGTCAGAGAGAGAGAGATTCAGTGCCAAATTTATTTTTTGTTTTTCAAAAAGACTTAAGAAATGAGTGAGTCCTGTGAGTCCAAAAGTGTATGATATTGTCTAGTGCTACTTAGTGAGAGATGGTGATTAGCTTGTACAAATGCTCCTTCTTCCCTAGTGCTATTAGAGTATGGAATGTGTTGCAGAATTTAAGTCATTGGTTAACATGCATGACTAGATGCATGATGTGTAGCATCTTCTTTTTTGAAGTAATGTCTGTATTTTATAAGATAAGATAAAATGACAATATTTTAAGAAATGTAGAAAAAGATAATGAAAGTACTTTTAAAATATAAGAAACCTAGAAAGGTAAAAATTATCCTATTGTCCTTCCCATCACAAAATATTTTCTGAATACAACTGTTATTTACAGTGCATTATATATACTAAATCTATAGCCACCTTTACAAAATACAGAACTTAATAGACAACCATATCTATGAAATATTCACAAAATGTTCAACAAAATAGAAAAGCTAAATATATGGGTCGTGTTAATTTTTTTTTTTACTGACACCCTAAACTAATGAAATCAATGTCACTTTGTTCCATTTTCAGTCTGGATGTTTCATTCTCATTTATTGTCACTGCGAAGTATATAGAAGCCTAAATCATAAAGCATTAGATGTGTGTGTGTGTGTATGTTTTGTTTGTGTTTGCATCTATATTGTTATTGTTATAGCTATAATGCTGAGGTGGACAATTGTAGTCAAACTGAATTTCCATTGGTTTGGACCAATAAAATAATCTTTTCTTAAATACACTTTATTAAACAATAAAATTAAAGTTAACATATACCAATGACATGTACAACAAAATGAGACTAACCAAGCTCGGCTCATCAATAAGACACATGTCATAGGCGCTAATGGCTACTACAAACAAAACACATCGAACATTATCAAAACACTGTGTCCATTTTCTCCTTTCTGACCTCTGACCACCAACATCGTACATCCTGAAAAAAAACAACAACAGTTATTTCAATTTTTTCTAAAGCACACAAAACAGACAGTAGTTGACACGTCAACAGAATAACTACAATGAAGATGTAGTGAGAGAGAGTTTGAGAAAAGGAAACTTATTTCTTGCTTTTTAAAGAAACCAAGACTGACTTTTAGACTCCAACATTCCTTCAGGATTATTATGTTCTAGTCCAAACCTCCTACTGGACAGCAAGGAATGGCGGCAGGTCAGCTACAAACTCTGGACTATTATGATGTCAGTCTAAAGTATAAGCCATACAGCCATCAAAAGCAATCTACCAAGAGACCACTACTTTTAACAACCAAACATTTAGTGATGAAGTGGTAAGATAAAATGGTAAAATGATATTTGAAAATGTACACTCTTTATTTGTCTTATCTTTTACATGCTATCTTGACATTTAAGAGAAAGAGGAATGCAGGTTCACAAAATAAGGCAAAACCTTGTTGATTCATTAATAGAAATAGACTTGTGGAAAAAATCTAGACCAAGAGACAATAACTCATTTATAATTATAAAAATTTTATATATAATTAAAAAAATATATTTCCAGAGTAGCAAGATTCTACTTCATAATGATAATGTTTAAGTGTATGTTCAGAATACAAGAATAATATGATCAAAAAGCAACAGACATATAGAGTTTAAAACTGCTTTCTACATGCTTTCCTTGCCTTATCATTATGTCACCCACTTTAAACCAAGTTTCTATCACTCCTGTAGTTCTGACTCGAGCTCGCAACACATCAGTAGATGAAGGAATGTACTTAAGAGAACAAATTCTCTCCATGTTTTCAAAGTAGCTGTAGAAGAGAAACACAAAACAATAGATTAGAACATAGCAATGGTAAGATTAATAAAAAGGTGATGAAAATGAGGATTGATTGAGTGAAACCACTCTGCTACACATTGTTTTACCCCTGGAATTCTGGTGCCCTTAAGAATAAATACTTTCACTTTGCTCCTACTATGGAATAGTCCAATGCCCCTTTCATAGTCCTCTCCCATAGACATACACTCTTCTTAACAACTGTCTCATATGAAATCCTTCTTCCGCAATTGACAGCTGACACTTATTCTTCTTTTTGGCCCATCAGGTGTAGAACATCAAGGTAAAAAACCTTAGTGGTATGGTGAGGCAAACTTGTTAAATTAGATTATAGAGTCTGTTCCATCCGTACCCCGAGTCAGATTTAAAAAAAACTCACCCAGGATAACCCCACTGAGCCTGTGTTTCACTGCCTGTTATTTGCCTAACCAGTTTCCACTAACAAATGTTTACACCAAGCCACATGTTGAGGCTATGGGAGCTGGAATCCTTCTGTACCAGCCTCTTCTACACACTCAAACTTCTTCTTCAATCTGTACCAGCTTCTCATACACACTCAAACTTCTTCTTCAATCTGTACCAGCTTCTCATACACACTCAAACTTCTTTTCCAATCTGTTGTAGCCCAAAATGATAAAATACTTTTTTTTTATTTCCTACCCCCCCCCCCTTTTTCTTGTACACAAAGGCAAGAGTCTTCCCATGTCAACAAACACATATACACAATATGGCAATTCTTTGCCTTTGATGATACAAAATATTTTCAGCCTTCTCCAATGGAATAGACACTTTCACAATGCAGTCCACAAACAATCTGGCACAAGTGCTTTCAAAAATGGAAGTTGTTTCTTTCATAAAGTGTTACTGGTTAGTTTGTTGTTGAATTTTGTTCATGTTTAACCCTAACCCTAACCTTAAAAAAAAATAATTCAACATTTAAAAAATCAGACTGATTGAAACAACAAAAAGATCTGTTTGCAAAAATATATGGTAAGGGAAGTTCCAGTGCATCAAAGAACTTGTATAAGTGCTTAGTAATCTTAACGATATGGCATGGAAGAGGTAAAAAATCTTATATGATAGAATCTCAGTGTGAAATTATGATTAAATACGTCAGTCAGAAACGATTTCGCACAGTATTCATAGTAAAAGAATTTAAAAACTAAAAGAAAATTGAAAATAGTTACAAAGGTAGACCACTGGTACATGCTATTATAGATTTTTTAAAAGTTAATTACTGCCCTTGAAAGTTTTCTTTTTACATCTTCCATTTAGTTTAAATACTTTTTAAAAGACCGCGAAATAAAGACTAATAGTATGAGTGATAAATGTATGTAATCAATAGGTTATCATGAAGGGATGCCCAAACTATGGCTCGTGGGCCACATCCGGTGCTATCCGGCCAACCAAAACGTCGGCACAAAGTGTGGAAAATAAAAAAAAAAAAAGGTGAAAAATTGTCTTTGCCTACATTAGGATTCAATACCTTTCTTTGATGGTTTCTTTGTAAGAAAAAAAAACGTTATGTTTTTTCGGCGTTTCATGTTTTTAGAAACTTGAAACTTTAAACCCATGGCATTGTTTCTGCATTTTGTATCGTGTTCTGTTGGTATCAACGTGAGTGGCACCGTGCCATTAAATATTTGTATTTAAATGAAATGTGTATTTGTATTTCAATGAAATGTGTATTTGTATTTCAATGAAATGTGTGTGCCGAAGTAGCGAAAAGTGTATGTAGAGACGTAGACAGAAAAAAGTGGACACATGTTAGCTTTGTTTGTTGGTAAGCCTACATATTTAACTTATAAACTGCGACTGCTTTTACATAACATTAAACGGTATTATGAAACAAAGCCCGTAAATCAAGACGCAAAGATTCATAATTGAAGTCTAAATCTCATCCATGCCTGTGGTCCCGTCTGGGGCATAGGCCACCAACCAGCCTCCTCCAGGCGTCTCGGTACAGTATCCTTAAAAGAAGAATGCAGTTGAAGCCGTCAGTCATTCTCTAATGAGCGGAAACAATAGGCAAAAATGTCCATTCAAAACTAAGAGAAAAAGCTGCAGATTTCGAATTATTTTCTATGGCTGCTGACGAGATATGTAATACCACTCAAACTCATTTATTCGCAGTAGGCTACAAACAGTAATTCTGAAATCGCAGAAAAGTTAGCGGCTATGAGAAGCACGCATACGACCACCACTGGAAGAGACTTATTCAAAGAAATTCCAATCATCATAAAGGATCGTTCTTTTTATTTAGGTAAAAAAAAATAGTGCCAGTGACTAGTGATAGCGCCAGAAGTTGGTTGGGTATCACAGCGGACAGACAGCTAGAGTATTTAGAAAGATCAACGAGTTAAACGGAACCAAACCTCATTGCAAGTGTCTCAATTCAACGATCCCTCATGGTTTCAGGGATTTTATGCGAAATCACATCTCAATGAGCTCAACACAGAAACAACACGGGAAGACACACGTTGAGTTTGCATGTGTAGGCCGAAAAAAATGCTTCCCAAAAGAAATTGCAACTATTTATTCAGCAGGCTGAAGGGATGCACCTTATACCTCAACCTGTTTCCACTGGGCAACATGATCAGCAGCTAAATACGTCTTCCCCATGATCCAAACTGCTAGCAAAGCTTCGAAAACTCCCAAAACAAGCATTAGAGATCAACATTTTTTGTCCACGTTTTCTGTCTGTCAATCCCATGATGCTTATTCGCCTGACAAATGAACATCTAGATTCAGTGCTCCAACTTGCTGTCTCATTTAAGCAGCCGAATATTCAGAATTTCGTTTCGGATAAACTTCAAACAGCGCATTAATTAAGTACTACATTTACGGGTTACTAACAAAAAAACGTTTCTGGTCAATTTCAGTTCTTTTAATATTTTTTTTTACCTTTTCGATGATGTGGCCCGCAAATAATGTGTCGGAAATTAAATTGTCGGAAATTAAATTGACTCGCAAGCTTATTTAGTTTGAGCCTCACTGACCTATAGAAATAAATGCTCTCACACTACTTTGTACGTTGCTACATGTTATATATTTCTCTTTAAAGAATAAGTTTGAGGTAAGTTTGAAATTGTGGTCACTCACTATATTGCCGAATCATTCAATTCATATTCATAGCCTCTGGCTACTGCTGCCCTTACACCTCTATCCCTCCAGAGATTTCTCAAAGCTTCATAAATATTTGCATACATTTGATTCTCTTCATCATAACAGCAGCGGCAACTCAAGATTGTATGGACATACGCCTGGAAGTGGTAGGAGAAAGAAGAGGTGATCATTTCATTATAACTTATAAAGTCTTACATTTCACTCAAACAAAAGAGACATATTCATTAGACACACATGGGTCAGTTAGACTAGTTGTTCAATTAGATCATGCAATGGTTTCCATCGTAGATAAGCCAAAATTTGTTCCATGTCTAGCATATTAGAAAATTATTGACCTTTTTCTAAGTTTTTTTCAATGCTTAATGTAATGTAATAATTAGCTGATTAGTATTCTATTTTTTTTTCTAACGAACATTTTTCTGCTAAGCAGTAGGCTTCTTTGCAGAGGGAAATTACATAATGCCCTTTCATTTAAATGGCATTTTGTATAAAGTGAAGTTTTCTAGAGGCTTTAATTGATCCTAACATTTTTAAGGAGTTTTAGTCTAAATGTTAGAAGTTGAAGATAAGTTTCTTTTCTTAGGGTAGAAGACTAGTGGCAAAAACCTCAGTCTAGGATAGTCAAGAATGCGACTAAAGTAATAACTTGCAATTCACTTTTACCAAATGCAAGTGGAAGTTAGCAATCTTTTTACCTTCACCACTGCCAAGACCTGTGATACCTATATGTAAGAATATAGCCATAATGGGGGCGGGGGGTCCACTACACCACTGCCAAGACCTGTGATACCTATATGTAAGAATACAGCCATAATGGGGGCGGGGGGTCAACTACAACACTGCCAAGACCTGTGATACCTATATGTAAGAATATAGCCATAATGGAGGCGGGGGGTCCACTACACCACTGCCAAGACCTGTGATACCTATATGTAAGAATATAGCTATAATGGGGGCGGGGGGTCCACTACACCACTGCCAAGACCTGTGATACCTATATGTAAGAATACAGCCATAATGGGGGCGGGGGGTCAACTACACCACTGCCAAGACCTCTGATACCTATATGTAAGAATATAGCCATAATGGGGGGGGGGGTCCACTACACTACTGCCAAGACCTGTGATACCTATATGTAAGAATATAGCCATAATGGGGGCGGGGAGTCCACTACACCACTGCCAAGACCTGTGATACCTATATGTAAGAATACAGCCATAATGGGGGCGGGGGGTCAACTACAACACTGCCAAGACCTGTGATACCTATATGTAAGAATACAGCCATAATGGGTGCGGGGGGTCAACTACACCACTGCCAAGACCTCTGATACCTATATGTAAGAATATAGCCATAATGGGGGGGGGGTCCACTACACTACTGCCAAGACCTGTGATACCTATATGTAAGAATATAGCCATAATGGGGGCGGGGGGTCCACTACACCACTGCCAAGACCTGTGATACCTATATGTAAGAATACAGCCATAATGGGGGCGGGGGGTCAACTACAACACTGCCAAGACCTGTGATACCTATATGTAAGAATATAGCCATAATGAAGGCGGGGGGTCCACTACACCACTGCCAAGACCTGTGATACCTATATGTAAGAATATAGCCATAATGGGGGCGGGGGGTCCACTACACCACTGCCAAGACCTGTGATACCTATATGTAAGAATATAGCCATAATGGGGGCGGGGGTCCACTACACCACTGCCAAGACCTCTGATACCTATATGTAAGAATATAGCCATAATGGAGGCGGGGGGTCCACTAAACCACTGCCAAGACTTCTGATACCTATATGTATGAATATAGCCATAATGGAGGCGGGGGGTCCACTACACCACTGCCAAGACATGTGATACCTATATGTAAGAATACAGCCATAATGGAGGCGGGGGGTCCACTACACTACTGCCAAGACATGTGATACCTATATGTAAGAATATAGCCATAATGGGGGTGGGGGGTCCACTTCACCACTGCCAAGACCTGTGATACCTATATGTAAGAATATAGCCATAATGGAGGCGGGGGGTCCACTAAACCACTGCCAAGACCTGTGATACCTATATGAAAGAATATAGCCATAATGGAGGCGGGGGGTCCACTACACCACTGCCAAGACCTGTGATACCTATATGAAAGAATATAGCCATAATGGAGGCGGGGGGTCCACTTCACCACTGCCAAGACCTGTGATACCTATATGTAAGAATATAGCCATAATGGGGGCGGGGGGTCCACTACACCACTGCCAAGACCTCTGATACATATATGAAAGAATATAGCCATAATAGGGAATGGATCCACTCTCTAATCAGTTGTATATGGTAAATCCTGTACACCAAAAGCATGAGCCAAATTAGTTTTAGGGTGCCAGAGGAATGACTTTCTTCCTGTCAAAAGCATGATCTCTCATTTTTACTTAAAATCACATGTGAAGGCTAGTGTTACAACTCTTGAGAGCATTTCTGGTAAAGTGAGGGATTAACCTAATTTCCAACCCTGGCATTGAACCCAATATTTATCTCAGTGTCACACTTAATTACAATTTAGCTTTAAGCATTACACAAATATAACAACACAAATAATATTAATCACATTCTTTTACATAAAAGATTATTACTTTAATATTATGCAGTTTTTGTTTATCTCAGCAAATGGTAGCAAATAATGGTTGTTCAGAATAGTAGCACAAAATGGTTATTCAGAGTAGTAGCATAGAATGGTTGTTCAGAGTAGTAGCACAAAATGGTTATTCAGAGTAGTAGCATAGAATGGTTGTTCAGAGTAGTAGCACAAAATGGTTGCAAAGAATTGCAGTATGAACAGTATGGAGTAAAGTGTGACAAAACTTCCGATGAAGAACCTGTGTTGTAAACTCACCTTATTGTTAGATTTTTCTAAGTTAATTCGAAGCAATCCCATGCCACCAAGGACAAATTGCATAGAGTTGACTAGGTTCTCCAACACAGCAGGCTGCACACACAAACACACAGAAAATACAGTTCAATGAGAACAAAATGTACAAGCTAGAAATATTTTCATTCATTTCGTTGTTCCTATTTTGGTGTACTTTTTTTTAAAGTGTATTTAAATTGTTTCCTTTTCACATTTATTTTAAATAATTTACCTTTCTAGTGTACGTATTGTTTTTTGGTGTGTTTTTTTTTGTAGTGCATTTCAATTATTTTACATTGAAATCTTATAGAACTTTTACTAGGGTGTATTTTATAACTATATTATACTATACGTAATATAAATTTTCTGGGGGGTTCAAGTTCAACAAAGGAAGCAATATAAGATGCCACAAAAAAATATTGCAGTATTTGGTCAAATATGTCAGCCTGATTCTTCCGACCACAAGGTTGATCTTTAACATTCACAATGTTTAATGTTGCTGTTTTTTGTAAGTTTTGTTTCTTATGTTTACTACTTCTGAAATAATGTATTTACAAAATTGATAACATCTTTTTTTTTTTTTTTGTTATTACCCTAAATGACATGAGTTCTTCGTGTGAAAATCCGTCATGGTGTATTATTTTCATCTGTTTGACTAGAGTACTTTTACCGCCTTCTGCTGCACCTAAAATATAATCAAACAAAACATTCAATATTTACTGACTAAACTCCGGGCATTCATTGTGTGCATTATTTTTTTTTAAAGATTCTTTAATCCCCCTTTTGTATGTTAATTTGGGAAAGTTAAATTTGAACTGAAAACATGTCAGTGAGACGGTATTGTAGAGGACCCTATAGGCCTGGCGACACATTGCAGTATTGACACAAGGTGTAGGGGAAATGTTCCAGGCATCCAGAAAGAGGTCAAGTCAAGCTCCGTGTCTACGTTGACTCTGGGGGGAGTGTTTACTGGGCTAACGGTTTAACTCAAGGAAAATTAGAAGCCAAGAGTACAGAGGAAATGACTGCCACTGAGTGCCACTGACACATATATTTTCTTGATGTCTTTCAACATAAACATAAGTTCAGTGTTAGTGCTTTTCTTAGAGCGCAATCTAAACGGGTACAATAGTGAAGATACCGCCTATAAGACAGAGATATTGAAATGGATGTTTGCCTGGTCGTGTGGTATGCGCTCCACGGTGATTCCGGATTCAAATCCTGCCCGCCGCCATCCCAGAAGGATCCACTGCAACATTACAAGTTAAGTGAATAAAAACACCCACAAAATGACACGCGACCCAACACGATAATAGTCGATGTTACAGTGAAAGACAGGGCTACGGGGAAAGAGCTCATGGTTCACGGCTCACAGCTGAGAGAAATCCTTCACGGTGGTCAAAGGAATAGTGGGCCCTTAAACCCTAATAGACCACCAAGCTTATCTATAAGCATGCTGAAACCAGTTTCATTTGGTTGTATTGTGCAACTGATGTAGGGACAAGATTGATATTAGTCTGATCTACATTCTTAAACTGATTTCTCAATCTTGCTACAACCAATCATAAACGTTGTTATACTCCCTGTTTTGCACCAGACAGATTTTCATTCAGAACTGTAATATTGAAACATCTACATATTCCCATTTCGCATTTTTACCTGTTGATTGAAATTTTGTCTCTGACTTAAAATTTCTTTTTTTTTCCCTTGGGGGAGGGGAGGTGGAGAGCAAGAGGTGATGTACTTGAGGACTGATTGAAACCTGATTGAGTTTCCACTTTATTTTCATACCACAGCTACCGGAATATTATCATCAATTCACTTCCCAGGAAATGTAACACTGTGTTCTCATTGGTTGAAATCTCAAAACAAGCGGAAAAGAACATTTTCTGTTTTTCGTAATCGGATACTTTAAATTTATAGTGAGAGGGGAAAAAAAGACACTATGACAGCCTAGTTGAGCTAGTAGGGTGGAGTTTGAGTCCCCGATGAGTTTTAGCCAAAACAAACGTAATAGATGAATCATTTTAATTTCAGATTTTCGCAACAAACTAAACAATGTCAATAAATGTCACTGTTAATAACAAATAAATAAAAGGAGCTGAGCTATAGTTTTTAGTATCTCAATGCATATCAGTTTATCTTCATTACAGCAAGTATCTCAATGCATATCAGTTTATCTTCATTACAGCAAGTATCTCAATGCATATCAGTTTATCCTCATTACAGCAAGTCTCTCAATGCATATCAGTTTATCTTCATTACAGCAAGTATCTCAATGCATATCAGTTTATCCTCATTACAGCAAGTATCTCAATGCATAGCAGTTACAGCTCAATTGTTTTTCAATGTCTCAAGTCATAGAGTGAAAGTCTAATGCTACCTCCGTATTAAAGTTTTTTTGTGCTACCAACAGAAGCGATTAAAACAGGGCCACATTTACAGCAGTGCCGACAGTGCAGCCTACCACGGTCTCGCCCTCAAAAAAAAAGGGAGGGGGTTATTTAAAATCAATCAAATGTGCAATGAACATATGAAGGGAAAAAATGAAAATAATGTTAAATGTAACTATTCTTAGTATAATAAAGTTCATTTTTAGAAAAGACGCTAATAGTTTTGTGCGAAATGTCTGTCCGTCTGTCAGTCCGTCCCGTTTAGATCTCGTAAACTAGAAGAGATATTGAAAATCCGACTTCACAATATTTTAGACCATTCAAAGTTCTGATGCAACGGCTACTTTTTTTTTTCCTGAAAGCGAAAATTCTAATTTATAAAATTAATTATGCAAGCAGTTTTTTATAAGAAAAAGCTAATTAGTATGCATTATATGTTAGACCTAATTTAAGACGAATAGTAATCTTATAAACATCATTTTCGTGAAAAATTTTTCTATATAGAGGAAATTTTTTTTTTTTTTTATTTTTTTTTTTTAGGATTCGAATATGAGATTGAGCCTTTTCAAAACAATTAACTTATTTAGTTCGAACCGAGTGTCCCGGGTTCGAATCCTGGTGAAGACTGGGATTTTCAACTTCTGAGTCTACCCAGCTCTAATGGGTACCTGACATTAGTTGGGGAAAAGCAAAGGCGGTTGGTCGTTGTGCATGCTACATGACACCCTCGTTAACCGTAGGCCACAAAAACAGATGCACTTTAAATCATCTGCCCTATAGACCACAAACTAGTTAGGCCAGGTTCACATCTAACTTTACATTCACTTTCACGTATCCTTTGATCTGCGGGACGGTTGGGGCACTACACAAGATCTGTTAACCTTCTTTCTCCATTCTTATCTCTCATTTGTCTTTGATATAATTTCATTCGGATTTTCTTTCTGAAAATATTAAAGCCTACCTGGGTGGACCACTGGTCGTGCGGTTTGCGCGCTGGACTGTCATTTGGATTTATCGACGATCGAAGGTTCAAACCCTGCCTGCTCCCATCCCCCGTCGTCCTGCGGGAGGTTTGGACTAGGAAGTAAACTATCTTCAACTCTGAAGGATTATCCGAATTATGTAAAACATTTTACTTCGGGGGCCGATTTTGAGTTTGTGTTTCCACACAAACTGTCTTTTGTAACCTTGTTTAAGTATTCGAAAGAGGTTAAATAGCCTACTAAGGTGTCCTTGATTTGCTCTAATAACAATCTCTTCAGCATTTGAATCACTAGTATTGACATTAACAGCCGGAAAGGGGGGGGGGGGGCACCAATGAAAATTTCTTATTAGCATTCTGGCTCACAAACGCGCCCCAGTAATTACCCAGATTTTATTCGTTTTTTTGAATGGAACGTAATTACGTGCTTATTACACCACTCGTTTACTGCGTTTACCAACATATCTATACGCTTAATGAGACAGGCCGATACACTTATATATTAATTTAGTCAACAGTTTATTTATTTCTGTTGGAAAATTGTGAAACTATACCTATAGATTTACAGTGGTATTACAAAATAGAAAACAGCATATTATGGGAGATGGGTGCACAGAGGTGCAGAGAGAAAGTGGAGAAGGATTGGTCACACCTTTAGAAAAGATACCAACAACAGAGCTAGACAGACCTTAGAGAGGAACCCCCATGGCGCAAGGCGCAGAGGAGACCAAAAAGAACGTGGCGACGCAGTGTACTAGATAAAGCCGAGAGGACAGGAAAGAGCTGGGAAGCTATTAAAAAAACTAGCAAGAGACCGTGGAGGGTGGAGGTTTTTACTGAGGCCCTATGTTCCATGAGGAACGCAAAGGAAAGATGATGATGATAGATATATATATAGATTGACATTATTTTTTTTCATTCCAAATTGTGTCCACATTTTATTAGCTGATTTTTAACATTTCATCTGGGTCTTAATGATCAATTACCTCATGTAGATTTGACGCATTCGATAGTTTTATAGTTGGCACATATAGATCTAAATATGTTCAGATGGTCAAGTTATAGGGCCGATGTATTGAGAGGAATGAATATGAAAAATTAACGAGTTGTGAATAAAAAAAACCCATAGATGTGTGGATATTATAAATCAAACTGTATTAATATCAGGAGGGAAGCTCGTCTGTGGGGTTCACAGTAGTGAAGCAACATTGCTTGGTCTAATTCTTTGTTTTCATTTTCAACATTTCTATGTTCTAATTCTATCAGTTACATTTTTTCCCTTTCAATTCCCCTATGTCAGTATAATGGACCTAACTATGATAAATAAAACGAATATTTACACATAAGCATGATCGAAAATCGGTTATAATAATGGAAATAAAATGACCTCATACAAACTTCTCAGTATTTTTTTAACAAATGAAATTCCATGTGAAATAGTTGTGTAGACTATCTAATTGGCACTATTACAGATGACCATAGAAATATCCATATATAGAAAGAGAGAGAGGGGGGGGAGGAGAGACGGAGGGAGATAGAGAGAGGGAGACAGAGAGAAAGAGAGCGAGCTATATGGATGAAAGTGAATAAGGAAGTATTTACTAAAGCTCAACTGGAAAGCTGATGCTGATAATGCCCCCCCCCCACCCCACTCCACCCCATGCCCCTAAATCAAGAACGGTATGAAGGAGAAATAAAAGCAGAGCAGAAAGTGAAGGGGGGGGGTGTTAAATATAAGACAGAGACACACGGTCACAGAGTACATGCTAAGAGTAACGGAGAGGGAGAGAGAGAGAGAGAGAGAGAGATAAAAGAGAGTCCGCATCATAAAGTTTTCACAGTCCTCTTTAAATGCAAACCCCTGACCCTGATGAAATTGAGCAGAAATCAAACAATACAGAAGACTTAGAGGCCGTGTTTTCATTGGTCTATCTTGATCCTCAATCGATGCATAAACAACAGAAAACTGGCGCTATCTAGAAATTGATCCTTTGGTGTGGGTTTAAAGCGGTTTTAACTGTGTCAATATGGATTAACGAAACATTAATGTTATTCAACTATTACATTGATAAACATTTGTTTTATTGGACTATATACATAGTTTCTAAACTTCATAGAAATATGTGTTATCCTTAATTTTATGTATTCTGTTTTGGTCGCCTTCTAGAATAAATCTAAACTAACTACATTCTCGAATAGTTCAACCATACTTAACGTAACGTGTACACACTTATATAATGACCATCTGTGTGCTGTACTAAAAACATCTTACGCTAACAAAAATATATTTGAAGAAAAAGAAGGTTTCAAATGAAGGCATAAACTTAGAGGCGGCCCCTAGTGGTCAGTTGTATTCGCATATCACCGCATACTCAAGCTTATAAAATATATGTGTGAGTAGCCGTAATATTGTAATTGTTACTTTTGCATTATGATTGTCATATAAAGATAAGAAGTTATATAACAAGAACTAACTTTTCAATTCTTGTTTTAAAAATGGTTTATACGTATATTATTAAATAAACATACTTAAATTTAATTTTAAAAATTAAGAGCAGGCTTTTGGTATACTACGATCAAAAATATATATTTGGTCCCCGAAGGGAAACGGAAGGGAAACCACTCATCTTTTCTTATCGATCACATGAACATATTCGACGTGAAGGGAAGATATAAATAAAAAAATAGAAGACCACGATAAGGCGATGGTAAAATCGTTAAAATCGGATTCTCTTTAGCACATGTATTCTATAAAATTTAAATCTGACAGATAAAAAGACAGACATACATCACAAAATAATAGAGGGCTTTCTCTATAATTGGAAAGGGTGGAGGATATTGCTTAAAATTAATGTATTGGAAGTCAGAAATCAAATAAAGGTTTTAATGTCATATTTTTAAAATGGGATTTTTCTCATGTTACATTTAGAGTACAGGATATAGTTCATCATAGTTAGAGAGAGAAAGAGAGAGAGAGAGAGAATATGGAAATAAAAAAGAAGTGAGATTGGCATAAAGCTAGGCTATAAATATATATCTTCATTCTTAGAGATTAAACAAAACTACACTGCCTCCTTATTTACAATATAGATAGGTGTGTGGCTGAAATAGATATGAATACTCAACGTTTATACTGCTCATAAATGCTGTATAATAAAGTACATAAAATTGCAAGTCACAAATTTTCGTTTCATAAAACTCTTTAATCGGCCAGTCTATATTTATTTATGTCTATTGATGCATCTAAATTGAGCAAAGTTCACTGCAAAAACCCGTAGTTACGTAAAAAAGCATCGAAAGCTATATATATATAGGCCTATATTGAACAGTGAAACAATTATCAAGCAGAAAAATGGTTCGAAACATGAAAGTTACTCTACCACTAGATGGAATAAGGATTTAAAACACGTCCAAGAAACCACAAAGGCTAGCGAAATGAGCAATTACAAGTGAATACTTGATTTAAGTTTCATTTTCATTGTACATTGCAGGAGTATTCCACAAATACCGAAAACATATAAAAGAAACCTTTAAAAAAAATATAACCATCTCAGCACTTTCTCGCCCACCCCCATTTCTTTTCAACAAAAAGATTTAAATATGAAAGATTGAAAGCTAAAAGTTCGTAACCTTTGTGACTACACGACAGCTATTGTTTATTTTTTAACTTCACAATGTGAAAAAAAAAGTAAAATAAAAAAAAATACTTTAAAAAAAACAAAGCTTATATTAAGCGTAGTTGTATTCAAACTAGAGGGCTCTAGCTTCACAAGCCAACACACTGACCACGCGAAAAATAGAAAATATGAAAATAGAAGGTTTTATAGTTATCTATTGTTAGTTTCAAACTGTAAAGCGGCGACCTACAGTGTATAAAGGGGACTAATTCAGCTTATACCAATACATCAGTCAAGTACAATTTCATGCTCTTGTTCGATACCTAACAAAATAATTAATCATCAATAGTTAATTAAATAATTGGTAATATTGTGTTGTCAGGTAAAAGAAATAATTGTGAAAAATTTCAATCCGAGATTGGGTGTGGGAGAAATGATGTGTACATACTTTTTACCAGACAGAGTTAATACTTTTTACCAGACAGACAGACAGAGCTGATGTAAGTTTTGAAAAAAAAAGAGGCTGGGTTACAATAATTGGTTTAAGGAACATAAAACTCAATCTAATTACATTAGTGTTGTATTTTATCCAACAGATATGTACAAATCAATTCATTCAATACTTTCATTTCTCAACAATAACGGATCACAAACTACTTTGAGTTCGTTGTTTCACTTTGGTATGTTTGTTGAGTTTCTCGAGACTAAAAGTCATGAACATAAGCTTTTTTTTTTTCTTTTAACCTGACACCTATGTCCAACTCTCAACCCTGTCCAACTCTCAACCCTGTCCAACTCTCAACCCTGTCCAACTCTCAACCCTACACGATGTTAAGATTGTTTGTAGTGATGGGAACTAAACTAACTTTTAAAAGTTAAACTAAAACTAGTTTTCAACTAAAATAAAGTAGTTAAACTATTAGTTTATCATGTTTTTGATGAAAAGTAGAATCAAGGACTTCCACTAATCTTTTGGAACAAGTTAAACATAGAATCAAGGACTTCCACATTTCTTTTGTAACAAGTTAAAATTAGCCAAGGATTCGGGGTGCTATAGAAGGATCTTAGGTATCACCTACAAAAACAGCACCACCAATGAGGAAATCCGACATAGGATCACAATGGCCTTCGGGCCCCAATGACCACTGTCAAAATACGCAACTAAAACAATATTGCCATATGAGGTCCTCGTGACTCGCAAATACCTTACTTTGGGGAACAGTATATTGGCCTCCTTCAGTCGTAGAACGACTATTGTTCATCTCGAACACTTTTTCATATGGCTGTGGAGCCCAATTTTGGAGAGACACTCCCGCCACATATATTGCAGTGTGCAGGTCAAGGTGGCTTTTGCTTTGGTGGTATAGGAGCTGGCCATTTTCCGTGTGGCAAGCTTTTCTTCAAGAGCTGAGGCCCATGTTTTCTCGCTATCCATGGCTTTCTTGGTTCACCGTAGGGAACAGAAGCTAACAGAAAAAGACGAAGAAACAGAAAGAGACATTGATAGAAAGGCGACAAAGAATGGACGGGTCTGTCATTGATAGAAAGGCGACAAAGAATGGACGGGTCTGTCCTTTCTGTCATTGATAGAAAGGCGACAAAGAATGGACGGGTCTGTCATTGATAGAAAGGCGACAAAGAATGGACGGGTCTGTCATTGATAGAAAGGCGACAAAGAATGGACGGGTCTGTCATTGATAGAAAGGCGACAAAGAATGGACGGGTCTGTCATTGATAGAAAGGCGACAAAGAATGGACGGGTCTGTCATTGATAGAAAGGCGACAAAGAATGGACGGGTCTGTCATTGATAGAAAGGCGACAAAGAATGGACGGGTCTGTCATTGATAGAAAGGCGACAAAGAATGGACGGGTCTGTCATTGATAGAAAGGCGACAAAGAATGGACGGGTCTGTCATTGATAGAAAGGCGACAAAGAATGGACGGGTCTGTCATTGATAGAAAGGCGACAAAGAATGGACGGGTCTGTCATTGATAGAAAGGCGACAAAGAATGGACGGGTCTGTCATTGATAGAAAGGCGACAAAGAATGGACGGGTCTGTCATTGATAGAAAGGCGACAAAGAATGGACGGGTCTGTCATTGATAGAAAGGCGACAAAGAATGGACGGGTCTGTCATTGATAGAAAGGCGACAAAGACTGGACGGGTCTGTCATTGATAGAAAGGCGACAAAGAATGGACGGGTCTGTCATTGATAGAAAGGCAACAAAGAATGGACGGGTCTGTCATTGATAGAAAGGCGACAAAGAATGGACGGGTCTGTCATTGATAGAAAGGCGACAAAGAATGGACGGGTCTGTCATTGAAAGAAAGGCGACAAAGAATGGACGGGTCTGTCATTGATAGAAAGGCGACAAAGAATGGACGGGTCTGTCATTGATAGAAAGGCGACAAAGAATGGACGGGTCTGTCATTGAAAGAAAGGCGACAAAGAATGGACGGGTCTGTCATTGATAGAAAGGCGACAAAGAATGGACGGGTCTGTCATTGAAAGAAAGGCGACAAAGAATGGACGGGTCTGTCATAGATAGAAAGGCGACAAAGAATGGACGGGTCTGTCATTGAAAGAAAGGCGACAAAGAATGGACGGGTCTGTCATTGATAGAAAGGCGACAAAGAATGGACGGGTCTGTCATTGATAGAAAGGCGACAAAGAATGGACGGGTCTGTCATTGATAGAAAGGCGACAAAAAATGGACGGGTCTGTCATTGATAGAAAGGTGACAAAGAATGGACGGGTCTGTCATTGATAGAAAGGCGACAAAGAATGGACGGGTCTGTCATTGATAGAAAGGCGACAAAGAATGGACGGGTCTGTCATTGATAGAAAGGTGACAAAGAATGGACGGGTCTGTCATTGATAGAAAGGCGACAAAGAATGGACGGGTCTGTCATTGAAAGAAAGGCGACAAAGAATGGACGGGTCTGTCATTGATAGAAAGGCGACAAAGAATGGACGGGTCTGTCATTGATAGAAAGGTGACAAAGAATGGACGGGTCTGTCATTGATAGAAAGGCGACAAAGAATGGACGGGTCTGTCATTGATAGAAAGGCGACAAAGAATGGACGGGTCTGTCATTGAAAAAAAGGCGACAAAGAATGGACGGGTCTGTCATTGATAGAAAGGTGACAAAGAATGGACGGGTCTGTCATTGATAGAAAGGCGACAAAGAATGGACGGGTCTGTCATTGATAGAAAGGCGACAAAGAATGGACGGGTCTATCATTGATAGAAAGGCAACAAAGAATGGACGGGTCCAAAGAATGGACGGGTCTGTCATTGATAGAAAGGCGACAAAGAATGGACGGGTCTGTCATTGATAGAAAGGCGACAAAGAATGGACGGGTCTGTCATTGATAGAAAGGCAACAAAGAATGGACGGGTCCAAAGAATGGACGGGTCTGTCATTGATAGAAAGGCGACAAAGAATGGACGGGTCTGTCATTGATAGAAAGGCGACAAAGAATGGACGGGTCTGTCATTGATAGAAAGGCGACAAAGAATGGACGGGTCTGTCATTGATAGAAAGGCGACAAAGAATGGACGGGTCTGTCATTGAAAGAAAGGCGACAAAGAATGGACGGGTCTGTCATTGATAGAAAGGCGACAAAGAATGGACGGGTCTGTCATTGAAAGAAAGGCGACAAAGAATGGACGGGTCTGTCATTGATAGAAAGGCGACAAAGAATGGACGGGTCTGTCATTGAAAGAAAGGCGACAAAGAATGGACGGGTCTGTCATTGATAGAAAGGCGACAAAGAATGGACGGGTCTGTCATTGATAGAAAGGCGACAAAGAATGGACGGGTCTGTCATTGATAGAAAGGCGACAAAGAATGGACGGGTCTGTCATTGATAGAAAGATGACAAAGAATGGACGGGTCTGTCATTGATAGAAAGGTGACAAAGAATGGACGGGTCTGTCATTGATAGAAAGGCGACAAAGAATGGACGGGTCTGTCATTGATAGAAAGGCGACAAAGAATGGACGGGTCTGTCATTGATAGAAAGGTGACAAAGAATGGACGGGTCTGTCATTGATAGAAAGGTGACAAAGAATGGACGGGTCTGTCATTGAAAGAAAGGCGACAAAGAATGGACGGGTCTGTCATTGATAGAAAGGTGACAAAGAATGGACGGGTCTGTCATTGATAGAAAGGCGACAAAGAATGGACGGGTCTGTCATTGATAGAAAGGTGACAAAGAATGGACGGGTCTGTCATTGATAGAAAGGTGACAAAGAATGGACGGGTCTGTCATTGAAAGAAAGGCGACAAAGAATGGACGGGTCTGTCATTGATAGAAAGGCGACAAAGAATGGACGGGTCTGTCATTGATAGAAAGGCGACAAAGAATGGACGGGTCTGTCATTGAAAGAAAGGCGACAAAGAATGGACGGGTCTGTCATTGAAAGAAAGGCGACAAAGAATGGACGGGTCTGTCATTGATAGAAAGGCGACAAAGAATGGACGGGTCTGTCATTGAAAGAAAGGCGACAAAGAATGGACGGGTCTGTCATTGATAGAAAGGCGACAAAGAATGGACGGGTCTGTCATTGATAGAAAGGCGACAAAGAATGGACGGGTCTGTCATTGATAGAAAGGCGACAAAGAATGGACGGGTCTGTCATTGAAAGAAAGGCGACAAAGAATGGACGGGTCTGTCATTGATAGAAAGGCGACAAAGAATGGACGGGTCTGTCATTGATAGAAAGGCGACAAAGAATGGACGGGTCTGTCATTGAAAGAAAGGCGACAAAGAATGGACGGGTCTGTCATTGATAGAAAGGTGACAAAGAATGGACGGGTCTGTCATTGATAGAAAGGCGACAAAGAATGGACGGGTCTGTCATTGATAGAAAGGCGACAAAGAATGGACGGGTCTGTCATTGATAGAAAGGCGACAAAGAATGGACGGGTCTGTCATTGATAGAAAGGCGACAAAGAATGGACGGGTCTGTCATTGATAGAAAGGCGACAAAGAATGGACGGGTCTGTCATTGATAGAAAGGCGACAAAGAATGGACGGGTCTGTCATTGATAGAAAGGCGACAAAGAATGGACGGGTCTGTCATTGATAGAAAGGCGACAAAGAATGGACGGGTCTGTCATTGATAGAAAGGCGACAAAGAATGGACGGGTCTGTCATTGATAGAAAGGCGACAAAGAATGGACGGGTCTGTCATTGATAGAAAGGCGACAAAGAATGGACGGGTCTGTCATTGATAGAAAGGCGACAAAGAATGGACGGGTCTGTCATTGATAGAAAGGCGACAAAGAATGGACGGGTCTGTCATTGATAGAAAGGCGACAAAGAATGGACGGGTCTGTCATTGATAGAAAGGCGACAAAGAATGGACGGGTCTGTCATTGAAAGAAAGGCGACAAAGAATGGACGGGTCCAAAGAATGGACGGGTCTGTCATTGAAAGAAAGGCGACAAAGAATGGACGGGTCCAAAGAATGGACGGGTCTGTCATTGATAGAAAGGCGACAAAGAATGGACGGGTCTGTCATTGATAGAAAGGCGACAAAGAATGGACGGGTCTGTCATTGATAGAAAGGCGACAAAGAATGGACGGGTCTGTCATTGAAAGAAAGGCGACAAAGAATGGACGGGTCTGTCATTGATAGAAAGGCGACAAAGAATGGACGGGTCTGTCATTGATAGAAAGGCGACAAAGAATGGACGGGTCTGTCATTGATAGAAAGGCGACAAAGAATGGACGGGTCTGTCATTGATAGAAAGGCGACAAAGAATGGACGGGTCTGTCATTGATAGAAAGGCGACAAAGAATGGACGGGTCTGTCATTGATAGAAAGGCGACAAAGAATGGACGGGTCTGTCATTGAAAGAAAGGCGACAAAGAATGGACGGGTCCAAAGAATGGACGGGTCTGTCATTGAAAGAAAGGCGACAAAGAATGGACGGGTCCAAAGAATGGACGGGTCTGTCATTGATAGAAAGGCGACAAAGAATGGACGGGTCTGTCATTGATAGAAAGGCGACAAAGAATGGACGGGTCTGTCATTGATAGAAAGGCGACAAAGAATGGACGGGTCTGTCATTGATAGAAAGGCGACAAAGAATGGACGGGTCTGTCATTGAAAGAAAGGCGACAAAGAATGGACGGGTCTGTCATTGATAGAAAGGCGACAAAGAATGGACGGGTCTGTCATTGATAGAAAGGCGACAAAGAATGGACGGGTCCAAAGAATGGACGGGTCTGTCATTGAAAGAAAGGCGACAAAGAATGGACGGGTCCAAAGAATGGACGGGTCTGTCATTGAAAGAAAGGCGACAAAGAATGGACGGGTCTGTCATTGATAGAAAGGCGACAAAGAATGGACGGGTCTGTCATTGATAGAAAGGCGACAAAGAATGGACGGGTCTGTCATTGATAGAAAGGCGACAAAGAATGGACGGGTCTGTCATTGATAGAAAGGCGACAAAGAATGGACGGGTCTGTCATTGATAGAAAGGCAACAAAGAATGGACGGGTCCAAAGAATGGACGGGTCTGTCATTGATAGAAAGGCGACAAAGAATGGACGGGTCCAAAGAATGGACGGGTCCAAAGAATGGACGGGTCTGTCATTGATAGAAAGGCGACAAAGAATGGACGGGTCCAAAGAATGGACGGGTCCAAAGAATGGACGGGTCTGTCATTGATAGAAAGGCGACAAAGAATGGACGGGTCTGATGGACGGGTCTGATGGACGGGTCTGTCATTGAAAGAGTTCTAAGTCAAGGCGAAAAAGGATTTAGAGAGACGGTCTACCGATCATGTGTAGTGCCCCAACTCACGACACTCCATCAAACTCTCAACGGTCCTACTGACTTAGATTAGGTAAAAGTCAAGTTGGAAAGTAAATCATATTATCAGGGCAGGATTTAATGGAGGGCATCGGACGGGGCTACAACCCCAGATATCCACGAGAAAGGAGCCTCAATAAAAAGAGATTAAAAAAAATGTATCAGAATTTAAAGAATATAATTTACTTTTTTTTACGGCAGTCAAAAATGTGAAGATTTGCACGCCTGTAGCATGCTCTGAATACAGCAAATAGGCCTACTTACGACAGTGAGTTTACCAAGGGCTTTACCGTCCACATAAACATATACAAATTTTTTAACTTAAATATGCAAATCAAATTATTTTTTTAAAGGAAATCTAGATTAAATTTACAAGAACTCTACTTCTGAAAGGCTACATAAACAATATGATAATCCATATCCCTTTCCAAAATATAAATAAACAATGGGACTATGAAAATGTTCCTATATGAAAAGTGTGAACATTGTAACATGCATAGCCTAAATCTTTTCCTCAAATATTAAACTTAATAGTTTTTTCCTTATGAATTTTTAGAGCTATAAACACATTTCCAAACTTATACCATTCAGTGACTGCTATGTTAGTACTACGACTAGGCAATGTTTGGTAAACAAAGTCAAGCTTGGTACTTACCAAGCAGAAGTATGTTCATGATATTCTCCTCCTCTTTCGCCCATTTTCTCAGTTTCTGATCAATAGCTTCACTTCTGGCTCTTGCTTTCTCTTCTTCTTGGTCCAAGCTAAAACATAAACCCATCTCGCATACACACAGACTCCAAAAGTTATTTCCAAATGGCTTTCCCAGAAACAGAAGTGTCCGTATTCAAGTTGTATGTCTACATCTCTGTGTTCACCCCATAGTAAAAGATTTCGTTGAACGGGGAACGCAAAGTGGCTTGAAAGTCTTTGACTTTTCTCCCTTTATGGAACACTTCTGATGAAAATATATGTAAATGAGGGTTAAATTTGTATCTTAACTTCCTAACTTACATGAGTAATTTTTGTGTGTGTACAATATAGGTAGTAGGCCTACTAAACACAATTATAATAGTACATTTTAACAACCAATGAATGTAGTGAGTATTAAACATTTAATTAATTTCTCTATTGTTTTTTATCAAATAGGCCCTACTTCTATAATAAGAAATATACTATAGAAATCTTTTGAATTGACACTAAACTTCCCTAAAGTTCAATAATAGTAATAGTTTTCTGCAATTTCAGTAGCAGGGCTAATAAATGGTGTAGACTTAGACATATAAAATACACTTTTGTAGATTTTCTATATTAATTTAGATAGAAAAGCAGACAGACAGACAAATAGATAGATATCTAACAGACTATTAGATAAATGAAATGGTCCGATAGACAGACAGATGGACGGACGGATGACAGACAGACAGACAGACAGACAGATAGATAGATAGATAGATAGATAGATAGATAGATAGATAGATAGATAGATAGATAGATAGATAGATAGATAGATAGATAGATAGGGCAGGCAGGCAGGCAGGCAGGCAGACAGACAGATAGACAGACAGAAAGACAGATAGATATATATATATATAGATAGATAGATAGATAGATAGATAGATAGATAGATAGATAGATAGATAGATAGATAGATAGATAGATAGATAGATAGATAGATAGATAGATAGATAGATAGGGCAGACAGACAGACAGACAGACAGATAGATAGATAGATAGATAGATAGATAGATAGATAGATAGATAGATAGATAGATAGATAGATAGATAGATAGATAGATAGATAGATAGATAGATAGATCTTTGAACAAATTAAACAAACACACTAACATTGTTACCTAACACAAAGAAATCCCATAATGCTTAGCTAGGAGTCTGTAAAGGCCCCAAATAATGGACCACCTGTGGATACAACCTACAACTTAATTGCACTGTGTGATCAAGGAGCCTCTGGTCTTACAGGTGACATGTTGACCCGCAGTAACACCGTTGAGTGGAGATCGACTGTTAGATATGGACGTTTGATCACCACTAAAAATACCGAAAGACGCCAAGCCAAACGTTTGTAACATTCCAAACTGATGAGGCGTGGGCCGTGCTAGCGGTAAATGTAGGCTAGACTATAGACAACACATTGTGAAATTTTCTCTGACTAATGTGTAATCACAACACACATGATAACTTTCTTTCCTTACCTTGTATGACGTCGCCTAAGTATCCTAACCAGGTAGATCCAGGCCTTCTCTTAGATCTAGGAATATTTCAATTAAAAGTATTCCTTAGTGTGTTCTAGATCAAAATTCGACAATAAATAATATGGGGGGAGAAACATGACTGACTTGTCGAAGATTGCGTTGGAGTGTTGTTTACATCAGCAACCAGCACTACTGTCGTCTGCTGTCCACGCGCACCTCTCTTCGCTCGAATACTCCCGGGTCAAGTTAAGCGATGTTTTCTGTCAACCCCCTACTTTCTAAACCTATACAGTCAACAATCAATGGAGTGACATTTTCCCCCTTCTGTCTGTAATATTTGGAGTAGGCCTAATAAATGGCTTTACGCGTATGAAAGAGATCTTTCATTCTTTGGGCTATAATTTATGAACCGGGCGCTAGGTACACAAGAAAATGCATTTTAGTTTAGATAACATTATCAAAGCATACCACAATAACACTCCATTTGGGACTATTACATGGATATTGTTGTGCAGTGGCGTGGTTGCCTTGGTTCACAGGTTATCAAAGCATACCACAATAACACTCCATTTCACTGGCGGATCCGGAAAGGGGCCATAGGGGCGACCTCCCCCCAAAGAATTTTAGTAAAGAAATCACAAAATTTGCAAACGAATTTATAACTTTTGTAAATAATATATACTAATTATTTATATTTGAACCTATTTTTAGATTATTTCTCCCCCCTTCTAGTATGTTGGCCGATTTGGTGGGATGAGGAGGGGGCAAATAGGCATCAATCACGCACCCATCTAAACTATCGAATGGGGGGGGGCGGTCCAATTTATTTGTAGAAATCACAGCTTGTTAACAGAATCAATTAAATATCTATATGATTAAAACTTGTTATTGATATTTTAACCGATCTTTATATTGTTACAAATGAACAGTGACAAGTAGAGGTCAGCGTGTGACCCCAGCGAGATGACACAGCAGCCAGTGTTCTCTGGAATCTACGCGTATAAACAAAGACAGAATGTGACGTGTCCTCACGTGTTGTTCCAGGGGACAAACAGATCTAAGAAGGGGGCAGTTACTAATGAACAGTGACAGATAGAGGTCAGTATGTGTGACCACGGCTTGATGACACTGCAGCATGTGTTCTCTGGAATCTACATGTAAAAACAAAGACAGGATGTGACGTTTCCTCACGTGTTATTCCAGAGGATACTAGCAGTGTTTGTGCAACTTTGGAGTATCGATTAGGGACTCTATATAAGCCAGAGAGTTAATGTGAAAGTCAGTCGTGAGTGAGCCGCTACAGTCGATACAGACGATGTAAGACGTGTGCGGTTCTAGTGGAAGAGAAATGTGTACGACTCGATGCAAGTTAACTAGGGTAGAGTTAACTGGAGTGGACTACTGTCGTTAAAGTCTATACAGCGAACTACAGTGGACTTGAGCTGTTACAGTCGATACAGTCGATGTAAGACGTGTGCGGCTCTGATTCGATAGACTTGAGTACGACTTGGTTCAGTTTTGGGAGACCTGGAGCGACACTGGGAAGTGTGTCGTTGGTCTGTTCTGTGGAATACCGCTCGATGCAAGTTGAGAAGAGATGAATTGCAAAGAAGTGAAGAGATGAATTGCAACGAAGTATAGCTAACTGTAAACTGACAGATATTGTACAGTCTTCTACGCTACATGTTACAGTAACGAAATGTTAGAGTTAATAGTCATTAAAGTTATATGAAACTGAAAGTTTAGTCGTCAAGTTCTTTGCAGTGTTTTTATTTGTATACCTACTAATAGGCCTACATTCAGCCAGAAGATTCAGAAATACGTAACAATATTATGTAGTTCTCCTGATGGCCGATTGGGGGGGGGGCAAATACATCTATTGCCCTTGAGTGGTGGGGGCGGGTTGTTTTTTTTTTTGTTGTTGTTTTTTTGTTTGTTTGTTGTTGTTTTTTTTGAGAAATCATAGTTTGTGAACAAAATTAGTTGAATTACCATATAATTTTTATATTATGTCGTTCCCCTTCTGGTATCTTGGCCTATACGGTGGGGAGGGGGCGATTGCATCTACTGTTCTCTCCACTTTAGCCATCTGAGTGGGGGGGGCGGTCCTATTTTGATAAAGAAATCATAGTTTGTGAACAAAACTAGTTGAATATCTATATAATACAAGGTACTTATTAATATTTGAACCCATTTGTATATTATGTCGCACCACATTCTAATTTCACATTTTATCATTAGTAAAAATAAAATGAAAAAAGGGTTGTTCCAGGTGGGAGGAGCGAAACATGCAATTGCCCTCCACCCATCGGGCATCGAGGATTAATCGTTTTCACTCTATCGCCCCTTCTCTTTTCAGAGGAAAACATGACGTTTTAAAACAGAATAGTCAAATATGGCGACAGAGTTTATGTAATTGCACATGAATTTATCATAATTATTATAAGAAGGACTTTGTTTTGGAAAATTTAGAATTCATAAGAAATTTTTCAGTATAAGAGTAACAACTGAAATGAGTTCTGAACCCAAATAATTTTTCCTAGTCGCCTTTTTCCAACCTTTAATCAATTCGATATTTTTGGGACTATAACTCACAATTTATGCTTGAATCCTAAAAATGCAAAAAAAAAATTAGCGTAGAATCTATTTGGTGCACTTAATTTCCCCTACAATTTCCAAAATGTGTTTGTTTTTAGAGCTTTGAATTAAAGTTCTGTTACAAAACGAAGTTACAACAAAAAAAAAAGCCTTTTGAACCAAATTTATCACTTACGATTTTATAAAATATTATTTTTAAAATATATTTATTTTTTGGCGGCGATCCTCAAAGCCTTAATCTAAATGTGTGGGGTAACATATTGGTTGTATAATAATAATAATAATTTTATTTATAAAGCGCTTTTAACAAACAAAATGTAGGCTCAAAGCGGTTTGATAACAGTACAAACATAAACACAAGAGCTAAATTGACAAACCAATCAAAAAAAATTTTAAACAGGTAGGTCTTAATGTTCTTATATGTAGTGTAGCATGTTGTCTGTTTGAGATCAATGGGGAGTGAGTTCCAAACCTTTGGTCCGTGGACTGAAGAAGCCCGCAGATGTAGTAAGGGCCTATAAATTCCTATTAGAATATTTTTCAAGTAAAACATTATTTAGGGGCCTAAAAGGTTCTTGAAAATTAGATATATTTGAACGTTTAACCATCGTTCTGTTGAGGTCTCACGCTGATTCAAATGGCCTTCTACAAGAGGTCTCGATTAACATGAAGATAATATTGCGATAAATTCGGATAAATACGCCTAATAAAGATATACTTACAGTCTTAGAGCATTCACGTGTAGTTGATTATTCCAGTGGTTCGTGGAACACCTAGTCAGGCCTCGTGGAACACTAAGGTTCCGACGACCACAGTTTGGGAAACACTGATTTAGACCAACAGCAATAAATCTGTGCGATTAGAAATATTTTTACAAATTGTTTTTGTTTAGCGCTGTTACATGCTTTTAGGTTTCTCAATACGTTATGATCCTGTTATTTATGTGGACCAGTTGGGAAAATGGGGGCGGGGAGAAAGAAATGGATAGCTGGGTGAATTTTACAGTAATCAGTTTATAAAGCATTTACAAAAAAAAAAAAAAAGGGGGAAAGACCTTATTTCAAACTCATGGTTCACGCCTTCTCAACCCGACATACTAACCACTCAGTCAATTACAAATTATTTCCCTTGTTCGAGATAGGCCTACCAAACAAAATAATTAGTTTAAAATAGTGTAATTCACTAATTGATTTTTTTAAAATTAATTCTTGTGTTGTCAGATAAAAGAAATAATTGTGCAAATTTTCAGCTTGATCTGAGATTTGGTGTTTGAAAAATAACATGAACAAACTTTTTACCAGACAGACAGACAAAGTGAGTTGATATAGGCTTTGAAATGTAAAGAGAACGATGGATATGAACAGAAAAGGGGATGATGTCTTAGGCCGGGTAACTATTAACCATCAACTGAATTCAGTTCTTAATATCTACTTATTTTTACGCTCCTTCTTATATGATGTATTGTCAGGCCTACGTTTAGAATTGGTTGTAGAAGAGAGGGAGGGCGTGAAAGATGTTCAGTTTTAGTATTGGTAAGCCATATTGCAACTTGAAGTCATTTGACAGAAAGATAAGTTTTTTTTGTTGTTGTTTTTTTTTTTTTTTTGACAACCTACTTGGTGAATCAGTATGGAACAAATTGCAAAGCTACTTAAGAGCAATATTTTTTTTGTCCTCCTTTTTGAGGTCGTGTCCTCCGTCCTCCAGGTATTATTAACATAAAATGTCACAATATCCGCCCGTTTACTCTGTTGTTTACACTAATGGCATATTATGGAGCAGTGAAGTTCAGTCCTTTATATATTCTTGTTTAAACACACCAACTCAGTTATAAATAAGGTGACCAGATATCTGGGGAGCGAAAGTGGGATACATGTCGATCATGGGACCTAAAAGGAACAGGCTCAGATTTGTTCGAGCTATATTGCTTTTAACAGTGTAGACGTTACTCTAATACAGGGGTTCTCAACCTGTGGGTCGCGACCCCCTTGGGTGTGGTTTGACGCAGGGGCGGACTGGGTGTCAAAATCGGCCCGGGCATTTCTATAAAATTCGGCCCACAAGTTCTCTATCATGTGATGGGTATCCATTTCTAGGTGTATCGGTTTTTAAAAATCATTGTTAAGTTTGATAATGTATCGATATGCATGCATACAGTGAACTTTATATCTTAATAAGCAATATAGCGTCTTTTTAAATCAGCAATTATGTAGGCCCTAAAAAGTTAAAGCCTACTAGTAGCACTGTCTACATTCTACATTTTATTTTCGGAAAATGTGTTACATTAAAATAGTATTACACTGCAATGTCTGAAAGATTTTTTTTTAACACGACGCTCAGAGGGCCTTTTATAAAAATAATAACATAATAAGAATATTATAAAACCTTTAACATCTTGATATGTGCCATAGTGACTTCGATCAGGCCATTTCGGTGGCCCTACCGGCCCATTTGGGTACCGGCCCACCGGGCATTTGCCCAAATGCCCATATAGCCAGTCCGCCCCTGGTTTGACGATTTGCCAGGGGTCGCCTAAGACTATCGAAAATATGGATTCTTATCGTCTACTCTTCTATTGCTGTATGTGTGTGTTGGGGGAGGGGTCACGCAGAGTGGGAGATTGTAAAAAGGGGTCGCCGAGCTTAAAAGGTTGAGAACCGCTGCTCTAATACATTAGAATGTACACGCACATCAAATACGGCTACACACACAATGATGTCTTAATAATTGCAAGCTTTCTGAAACGTTTTCCAAGATAGATCATCTTTCTGTGCGATCCATCTGAAAGCGCTAGCCTGTCGAATATGCCGCTTCTCTTTCTGAAATACCCCGTACTCGACACAATTTTCGTAAATGTTAACAACTGTCGATGCTCCATCACTTTTCCTAATTAACTAGCGTTATCTAACCAACTAGCTTTGGTAGCCTACTTCTTTGAGGAGGAACCATTTCTAATTAACTAGCGTCATCAACCAACTAGCTTGCGTACTTCTTTGAGGAGGAACCATTTCTAATTAACTAGCGTCATCCAACCAACTAGCTTGCGTACTTCTTTGAGGAGGAACCATTTTGAGTTTTCATGCTTCTTTTCGTGCATTTCTGAACCTATTCGTCAATGGCAGAAACTACTTCAAGAGCACTGACATTCTGTCCCTAAATAAACAGAACTTCTGCATGGAATATTGACGCAATTTTTTTGTACAAAATGCAGCCACAATTCAGCACACGGGTTTTCAAAGAAGCTTTTGATTATTATAGCACACTTCTCTTGTGTAAAGAATGTGATTTCAAAGCAGTATATAATCTAAGTAGCCTCTCCTTTTAAGATTCTCCGCGAAGGATGGCCCTAAGAATTGTATCGTCAGGGGAAGCAATTTCACTTTATTGTTGGCTCGAAGCATCCGTGAACACTTTCAAAAACTGAGCATCACTAACCTGCTTTTTTTATTTGTTCATTATATAGGTGCCAAACCTTTAATAACGCTTGCTTCACATTTGATTCTTGCTCATGTGTATTTTGGGTCATTCATTCTTAAATAGTTTCAAATTGTAATCCATTGATTAAAACTGTTATTATGAAAAATTGTGTTATAGGCAAAAGTGCATTTAGCAGCTGCGAATAGGTTAATCACATTCAAATGTTGGAGAAGTTGTCTTGTCTATCTTCGTAAAGATTTTCCTCCTATCTGTTCTACTTTGTACATATCTATAGTAACCTTATATGCTTATATATGCTTCTTGATTCAACAATAAATGACAGGTTTGAGATGTTGCAGTAACATAGACTTACAGGCATTTTGGAAATAGTGTACAAAATAAATGACGTAAAAATAAGAGATGTGAAGATTTGAAGAAACATCGTTCCAATTCACAGACGAAACTAATTAGAAAACCAATCACTTGAATCAGTTGAATCAGATATAAAGGGAACGGAACTGTTGCACGAAGAATTAAGAGCAAAGAAACTTAAGTGAAAATTGGAATTGTTCACTCATTAAAGTGCTAGAATATATTTGTAGAAAAGAAACAATACATCATAAAGTTATTCCTATTTAGTAGCCTAATTGTAATGCAAGCTGTTAATGCATGCTACCTATTATGACCTATGTCAGAGCCTAGCGGCGAACGGTTGTTTTCGAAATCAAAAAATAACGTACAGATTTATATAGAGTAGTTTATGCTATTCGGACACCATTGTAAAATAATGCGCTGTTAAAGTCAAACTTTCAAATTTGGGCCTATAGGTGTCCGAATTCATGTAATGTCCGAATTAAATAAACTAATATATATATATATATATATATATATATATATATATATATATATAGGTCTGTGATATTTGGCATTAGCTTTAGTTTTATATAGACTACTTTAGATATCTAGATTCTAGATCCTAGGTCCTAGATCTACTATCATCTAGAATTCTAGATAGTAGACTTTCTATTTAACTTGACTAGGTCAGGTCCATAGACTAACTAGACTAGTAACTTAACTAAACTTTTAATTAAACTTTATTTTTAAGTGACTAAGGCTAAGGGCTAGGCCTCTAACAACTTACTAAAAAAGCTTCTAACTAAGACTAAGTCTAAGGCGCCTAAGCCTTCTACTTCAAGAATACATCTAGTCATCTAGTTAGAATCTAAGTCTCTAAGATCTAGATCTACATCTGATCTAGATCTAGAATCTATATTTATTTAAATTTATTTTTCATATTATTAGATCTAGACATCTAGAGTCTAGAATTTAATCTAGAATAATCTAGATCTATCTAGTATCATTCATAGTATGGATGTAGATCTTTTATAGAGTCTAGTTTATAGAACAATAATTTAATAGATTAGATAAAGATAGATACTTTAGATAGATTTTTTTTTTATTATATTAGATCTAGCTAGATAGCAGATAGATATAGATCTAATAATTATATATAATAATAGCTAGAGTCTAGATTACTTAGACTTAGATTTTAGATCTAGATCTATATTTACTATAGTACTATACTCATAGTCTATATAGTTAATATAGACTCTAGTCTAGTTAGAGACAGAGTGAGAGACTTAAAATTTACTTTAATTTAAGACTTTAATTAATATTAGAGTCAACGACTACTAGATCTCTAGATTACCAGACCAGACCATAATAATATATACTTCTATAAAAAATAAACCACAATAAATCTAGATTATATAGATTTTCATCTCATTATAATTATAATATCATAAATATATATATGGTCTAGTAGTCTAGATCTATAATTAGTATCTATTATAGAAGATATATATATATATAATAATAATAATATGGAGTCTACTAGATAAACGATAAACAAGATTAGTCTATAAAATCTAGAGATCTAAAAATTAACAGAATGGCTGGTAGAGAAGTTGCTTGTGTTGTTAATAGATGTCATCAAGCATTGGAAAATAATAAATTAGGTACCGGTAACCATCATAATAAAAATGGCATGATCATTATCAAATATCATGAGGAACCAAATCATAGCTAATCTTTGGATCAAGTTAGATTTAAACTTAGATCCTCCTGTGCAGTTCGGCACATATTGCAGCAAGTCTCTCTCCACAGAGAGCAGTCCACAGCCTTAACCCAACTAGTGTCTTTGATCTTCAAATAATGTGCACCACGATATAAAATGGGGACAGGCCTTGCTTAATTTCTTCTTTCCTTGGGTCAAAGAATGCCTGCAACAAATTTCAGAAACTAGTTGGATGGCATTTGAATTAAGAACATAGATATCTATATATCATGAAATCTAGATATGTTAAACGTTACATATACATTTCTTAAAGTTTTGCTTTATTTGCATTCAAGACATTGTTAGTTGTTTTTTTTTTCTTCTTTTTCTGTATTGAAAAAAAAGTTGTTAATTCACAGACAGTTAAACCCAGTTCCAATAATAGAATGAAACATAGAAAATGTTGTGTACTCAAGCCAGCGGTGTTCACCATTCTTCATTATATTGCTATTGATCGACATCTAATATTGTATTGTGCGTGTGAATAGGGTATGATATATCATGCATAGGGGTCACATGGCCTAGTCTGGGTGAGTGTGACAAGTATGGTACAAGAAACAGGTTTACCAACATTCACCTCCCATTTTCTCATAGTCACGCACACACCAGACAATAGTCAATGCTTGTAATCACTATCGCTGTATCAACCTTTTTTTTACGTTAACAGAATGGCCTCAAAATACAACATAAAATACCAAATGCCCTCAGGTTTGAGGACTTTTCTAATAAGTGGAGTAGCTTTGTAGGATATCCATATCATTTGGTTATTTCCCTTGTTGAAATGTAATTTGAACTATTCTAATTCCAAGCCACTCCCTGTTCCCTGTCAATATGAGTTTAGCAGATTCCATTGTATCTATTAAATTATGATGAATTGTGATAATTCTTAATATATCTTCATACTATCAACAGACTTGTCTTGCTGTCAACTAACCAGTGTGCCAGATGCAATATTTCTACTACTGAGCAGCATTGAACTCAAGTGCTGTACATTCTCCCAGAATCTTTTGAGAAAAATACCATCCAAGCTTGCAGTCAAATTTAATTTACTCATAGGTTAGTGAATTGTAAATTCTAATAACAGAATTATGAGTAAGAATATTTTTGTAAATAAAGATATTAACATTATTACTTTGCTTTTATTTTATATGTAAACAGAAGTGCTTCTTTTTTTTACTTAATAATTATTACTTAAAAAGTAATAAATTTATATCTTGTTAAACAGCAATGGTTCTCTTTGAACACTTTTAACAAGCTCGAGAAGTAGTGTTCACTACTTTCGGTATCCAAGAGATTGCTTTAGTTTGTGAAAAGCCTAATCATCAGTCACATTCACATCTGAATGTGAAGGAACCTTTGGAGCTGTGTGTGCATTGCAAGGCTCTCAAATGTTGAACAAAAATCAGTTGTCTCCATCAGGATTCAAACTCAGAATGTTTTTTTCTTCTTCTTCCTTGTTCTCATTTTTATGTTGGAGCGTTCAGATGACTAGACCAATATATGAGATGAACTCCGCAATAGTTTCAACATCAGGGAGCTCTCCACATAGTTTTCTTTCTATTGGGGTGTTTTGGGGCCAGTGTCTTGTACAGGCCTCTTGGTAAAGAGAGCAGTTTTGGAGGACATGGTCAGCATTTTCTGGTGACCCTGCACATGGGCAGATTTCACTGGTTCCAATTTTAATTGAAAGACACATAGATCTTTTTTTTTTTTTTTTTTTTTTTTCAGAACTTGATTTGAGTCATAATCATTTGTCCTGTCTGCCAGAAGAACTAAAGCATATGGACTCTCTTTCAACATTAGACATATCTCACAATGATTTCTCCACTCTCCCTTCAATTATATATAAGTTGGATAGCCTCAAAAAAATGAATGCTGAAAAAAACAACATTCAGGGTAATTCATTGTAATCAAGTCAAGCATTTTTTAAAAATAATTTAGTGTTGTAACTAAATAATATATTTTTTTTTTTTGGAATATAATCATGTTAACTGTTAAATGTTACAGAGATTGATGTAACAAAGTTGAAGCTATTGCCAAACCTTGTAGAAATCAACATGCAAGAGAATCCTTTAACACAGGATACTTATACTCATTTATTAAATTTAACAGATAAAATTACAGTTCTAGTCACACCTCTGGATGCACAAGGTGATAATTTTGATTAGATCATTTTAAATTTGTCAAGGGTATAAACCTATTGTCACAGCCCAAAAGCTTGCTGACAGTGTCACTCAATATTATCACAGCGTTAATTATTATTTATTTATTTCATCCCAATTATTTCTTCCTTTTAGGCCTAATTTCACCACCAAACTCCACCTTTCCCTCTTATCGCTAGACTGAGTCCACCACATTGGTGACGATGTGGCCAACAGCCTTCGCTTATCTTCCCTTGACACGCGAAGGATAAACAGTTCGACTATGGGCGCTGGTCATTGGTACCAGGTGTCTGACGTTCATGGTTGACACCACCTGCCCATTGTCTGAGCAAACCTACCCATCCCGCACTTCAGGACATACTTCATTCTTTTCTCCACCCCTACCCACGTCTCTGATCAAGGAGATTATCCATGTCAACCCACCTCTTGATATTTCTAGGTGCGACTCCATTCTCGAGTCAGATTCACCCATGTGGGAGATAATCGTTAGTCTCTCACCCCTCCATTTTCCGCCCATCTCTTCCGGACCTTTATAATCTAGACTAAGTTGGAATAGACATGCTTTGTCATTTTCTCCATCTCGCTGACAGTTGAGTCTGGGCTATATCATTCATCCTTGTTTCTAGAGAAATACCTGGTGGTAAGCCGGACTTAATCACAGTTCCATCTTAATTAGTTTGTTTGTAATTCTTGCGGGATAATATTATTTGGATTTGGCTTATTTCATTTATGTTTAATGTGTGCATTGTATATTTCTAACTTGCGTAGAAAACATAATTATTTCATGTGTACATATTTAATTCCATTACCTTATGTCCACCATGTGTTAATATGATTATCTCTACATTTTGTCAATTGATTGTTGTTGCAACCTTGTATATATTTGTACATCTTATTTTATTTCCTTTATCTCGGCTGATCGCCTTGATGATCTTTCTAACGCACTGACACTGCGCTTAGAAGAGAGTTGTAAATTATCTCCCCCTTTTTTTCCCATTTTACTTAGGTGAGAGCTGTGTCCCTTGAACGGGCACTCTCTACATGTATGTTCACTCCATTGTTCATGGCCGACGGCTGCATGTAAACAATGGCGTCACGGTTGCTGGCCATTATCCATTGTCTCCCCCCCCCCCTTTTTCACTTATGTTAAACTGAGATTGTTATTTCCCTTACTTTGTACGTTTTACATTGCTACTGTTAGCCATCTATTTTGCCAATTCCATTTGTCATCATCTCCCCATTGTACTCAAAAGCCTTTTTACCAATCTGACTAATGCACCTCAGTCGAGGGCATCGATAAGATGCATGAGAGACATGTCCTAACTTGTCTTTGTTTATCTGCACCCTCCCTCAGGTGTCTGCCTATTTAACTGCCTACTGGTCAACCTATTTGACTGCCTACTTGGCACTATCTGCCTATTTGGCGTTACATGCCTTCTGGATACCACACACATATTAGACACTACGTTCCCTGAGACCACGTGTCTATGTGAGACTTCATTACCTCGCCTACTCATCACAGCTTACTGGACCTATCCTGTTAACAATGCTGCCCTCGGCAGATCAGCTTTGCCCGCAGCACACTTCGTGCCCACAGTAGCCGGCCATCCGCCCAACTGTGCCCACAACAGACCACAGAATTTTGGATTGAGACTCCACAAGTCCTGAGTCACTGGCGACCCCCTACCCGTTAGAGCACCAACTCCAGCTGCAAGACCTCCACATAGGAACCCAGCCAGCTGCTACATCGACAGGACAACCAGATAAGTTTGAAGACAAAGTGACATAAACTCTCTCTCATAAAGTGCAAAGAATGATGATATAATATTACTAAGAGATAGATGCAAACCCCCTCCCCCCCTTTTTATTCTTCCATGTATATTTTATGTAAATAAATATCCATTAATTCTTTAAAGTTTTTGTATCTTTCTCCATTATCTGATTTGTTGCGTGCTGGCCTAGTGTGTTGCAAACTTAAAATAATCATCCCCTAGACACCAAACAAGCCACTCATACACGCAATACACAAGGGCCGTCACACCTATGTAGCCTTATTTATCATAACTGCCTATATTGCACAAGCATCGTTCAAGTTTTGAAATTACTATCTTAATGTTTTTTATTGTTATATTTTAACATTTTCATGACCCTGTCACTTAAAATCTCTATGCTGCTAGAGCGAGTCACTCAGAATTAACAAAATATTGTGTCTCCCTTGGCATGTATTGAAAACAAAGTATCAGTTTCTAAAAGTCAAGACATCTCTGGGCAATGATATTTAATTAATAAACAAACCACAAAAGTGTGAAATTGTTCTTGGTGTTAAAAGTTAATACAAGTTAGTCTCTTAAAAGGTTTTCATTTTAATTTACACAGATGTAATAAATTGAATTCTTCATATTAAGCTAAGAATTTCCCATAGAAATCATTTTTTAGTTAGAATTTATTTCCAACCCTAAGTCCAATCTTTTTTTTTTAATTGCTTTTGCGCTATGGTAGACTCTTTTTAGCGGTCCCCAAAAGGGGAAAAGACGCTATTAGTTTTGTGCGAAATGTCTGTCCGTCTGTCCGTCCGTCCCGTTTAGATCTCGTAAACTAGAAAAGATATTGAAAATCCGACATCACAATATTTTAGACCATTCAAAGTTCTGATGCAACGGCTACTTTTTTTTTTCTGAACGCGAAAAATCTAATTTTTAAAATCACTTATGGAAGCAGTTTTTTAAAGAGAAAAAGCTAATTAGTATGCATTATAAGTTAGACCTAATTTAAAATGAATAGTAATCTTATAAACATCATTTTTATGAACATTTTTTTTTATTGGGGAATTTATTTTTTTTTTTTTTTTTGAGGATTTGAATAAGAGATTGAGCCTTTTCAAAACAATTGGATCAATTATAAGACATCAGTTTGGCCAAAGGAGGACCGGTGGCTGAGCGGTAAAGCGCTTGGCTTCCGAACTGGGGTTCCGGATTCAAATCCTGGTGAAGACTGGGATTTTCAACTTTGGAATCTTTGGGCGCCTCTGAGTCCACTCAGCTCTAATGGGTACCTGACATTAGTTGGGGAAAAGTATAGGCGGTTGGTCGTTGTGCTGGCTACATGACACCCTCGCTAATCGTAGGCCACAAAAGCAGATGAACTTTACATCATCTGTCCTATAGACCACAAGGTCTAAAAGGGGAACTAGTTAGGCCAGGTTCACATCTAACTTTACATTCACTTTCACCTATCCTTTGATCTGCGGGACCGTTGGGGCACTACACAAGATCTGTTAACCTTCTTTCTCCATTCTTATCTCTCATTTGTCTTTGATATAATTTCATTTGCATGTTCTTTCTGAAAATATTGAAGCCTGCCTGGATGGACCTTTTCCGGGGCCGATTTTGAGTTTGTGTTTCCACACAAACTGTCTTTTGTAACCTTGTTTTTTACTTGACATGTGGTTGGAGTGGGGTATCTAGGTGAAGGTTTAAGTTGGGTTTTGATCTCTACCCCCCCCCCTTTTGAGAGGTAGTCCAACAGTTAATGCACCTCATCCACACATCTTTCTTTGCTCTACATCTACACAATACTAATAAAGAAATGACTTATCTTGATTACCTTAAGCAAATGATATAAATACAAAATAACACATTCAATTTATACATATAGTTTACTCATCTTAGTTAAAAACAGGTAAAATATAAAAAAAAATACTTTAAAAAAAAAAAATATTTTAAGTGTAATTGTATCAATTATTTTGTCTCAATAATGTAATTAATTTGTAATAGATCTAGAATAACAATAATACATTTTTGAGATTGGAAATATTTTTACAAATTGTTTTTGTTTAGCCCAATTTCATGCTTTTAGTAGGCTCAATGTGGTATGGTCCAATCACTTTTGTGGACCAGTTGGAGGGGGGGGGGGGAGGAGGAGGGTGTATTTGTGCAACTTTTTTATTTTAAAAAAAAGCTGCTCGACTTGAATTCAACCTCAAGGGTTTAAATTTCTTTGATGGAAGGCTGACATGCTATCCACTGTGCTAGAGTACTTATGAAATTAGAATTTTTTTTAGTTATCTATTTTTAGTTTCAAACTTTTAGGCAACGACCTAATTCTCTACACAAGGCTTATCTTACCTTAGCTATCTCTATAGAAAACAAAAATTAATTAATTACAACTAATTGATAAAATAGTTGGTCAATTTTGTTTTTGATTCATGTATTGTTAAGGACTAGGAATAATTGTGCAAAGTCAATTGGATGTGAGAATGAGAAGTGGGAGAAATAATTTGTACCAGACAGAGTGAGTTGATATAATCTTTATAAAAGCATATCACATACACATCTCCCATCTATAAAGTTTTCCTCACTCTGCAGAATACAATTTTCTAATTATTGAGCACAAGTAATTCTTTCATAATGAAACACACTGAATACTTCTTCTACTTCTTCATAGCTCATACTGACTGTTAAAATTAAAATTCTTATTTAACTTGACAACTGCCTCAATTATAATTGTACTACACTATTTTTTATTGATTTCTATTTCCTGATATTTGACAGGAAGTGAAGTGAATATGACAAAGGAATTATGGCCACCATCTGAAAAGGTTGATGACTGAATATTTATGTCACCTGTCAATTTAATTTCAATTATGGTGCTTTATTTTACTGTGTATAATTAAACTTTTTTGGACTGCTAAGATTACAATCTTTATCATGTAAATAGTGTGTGTGTGCAGATGACTTTGCTTTTAAGTTGTAGTTTGATTTGTTTTTTTTGTTGCTCTAAATTTTGTATTTAACAAACGAATTTCACTTCACAATCATTTTGATATTTGATAAAAGAGACAAAAAGGTTGTATAAAACGACAAACAATATACCAGCTCATATACAACTAGAAGGAAATGAGAAGGCTGACACACTCGCCAAGAGTGGGAGAACTAACTCACAGATAAACTCTGCACTCTATCCAGAAGAATTGAAGAAATTAATTGTAAATAAAATAAATGAGAAATGGACGATCTCTCATCCAAATCACAAGAAAGATGACACTTACTATAAGCTATCCCAACAAGACCAACGTCTAATCTTTCAACTCTGGACCAGACACAACAGAATGCGACAACACATGTACCGGAAGCTCAAAATTGGAACCAGTGAAATCTGCCCATGTGGAGTATCACCAGAGAATGCCGACCACGTCCTCCAAAACTGCTCTCTTTACCAAGAGGTCCGTATAAGACATTGGCCCCAAAACACCCCAATAGAAAGAAAACTATATGGAGAGCTCCCTGATTTGGAAACCACTGCGCAGTTCATCTCATATATTGGTCTAGTCATCTGAACACTCAAACATAACAATGAGAACGAAGAAAAAGAAGAAGAACAAACAATACAATTTTTAAGTTCAAATATCAAGTTAAAGGATCATTTTTAAATACAGATTTTAAAAATACTCTTATATATTTGAAGGAATAAGAAATATATAAAACTACAGATGTTCACATTAAAATTTTACAATGATAATGTTTTTTATTTTTTTAAAAATAATAATAAAATCAAGGCCCCGAGTTATTGCAATCTCAAATGTACATATATTTGTTTTCGTCTCAGATTTTTTAAAATATTTAATGATAAATGTTTTGTTACAATGAATAATTTTTTACTGCATTTTTTATTAAGAAAGTAAAAAATGATAAAATACAAGAAACTATAATGGCTTTTAGCTTTATATGCTGTTTATTTTGACTGGAACCTTTTGTTTGCATCCTCCATTGCAACAGCCCACATTTTCATGAAACCATACATCCCCATGGTGCAATGGATTTGATTATAATGCTTTTTATTTTGACTGTTCCATAAAACTCCACTTTAATTTTTATTAGATGTTTGATGCACTCAATTTGCTTAAAGTTTGTAGAAATAATTTATTTTTTTTTATCTCTTGTTTCCTAGTGCTATGTACAAAGTGTATTTGTTTTATTTCAATTTGTGATTGATGAACTGTGAACACAATGCATTGAATATTATCAAATCTTCTCCTGTTTGCCATAACCTTGCACTATAATACCAACATTATTATTAAAATATAATTTTGTTTAAAAGTAAAGGTAACCCTTTCACACTTTATATGGGCAGATGATGTAAAGTTCATCTGTTTCTATGGCCATTGGTTAAGAAGGGTGTCGTGAGGCTAGTGCAATGATCAGCCCCAACATATGTCAGGTACCAATTGATTTGGGTGGAGGATTGTTCTAAAGATCCCAATGTTCAAAATTCCAGTCTGAGATTTTAATTTGAGACCCCTCGGTTTGGAAGCCAAGCATTTTACCACTTGGCCACCAAGCTCCCATCAACTTTTAAACTATTAAGGAAAAAAATGTTATAAAAAAAACTAAGATACATGTATTAACTGTACATAAAGCTCAGAATTATAAAATTGCTGGCTTGTGTCTAGACTAATTATCTCCATAGCAACTAATTTAATGTGTGATTTAGCAGATTTTATTTCTTGTTTTTGTTTAGTTTATGTGATAATGTAAATGTATTCTATACACCACTAATGTATTTATTGAATAGTGAGCTCAATATTTTATTTAGCCAGAGTATTTGAAATAGATTATTAGTTGAGTAAAAGTATTTCAATGCATCAACTTACTGGAATGAGTATATTTCTAAGTAAATAATGAAAGGTTTACCATAGAAATAAAACAAAATCTGAATTGTATTCATTGGTATTTTTTTAGTTAATTTTTTTTATTTATATTATTTATATATATATATATATATATATATATATATATATATATATATATATATATATATATATATATATATATATATATATATATCTGTGTGTTCAGACTTGGATTCTGCAGTCTTACTTACAAGACCCCCCTCCCATATTGCATTGATAAAGTACTAAATTCATTAGTAAAAAAAAATCTAAAAAAAATATTCTTACAAAATTTCCTATTTGACCTGTTAGTCCCCTATATTCTATCAAAGAGCAGATATACTTTCTTTTTCTTTGACATTGGAAAGGGAATGGGTTATCTTGTGAGGTTTTCTTGCTGGTGATTAGTTAACATAATTCCCCCTAGTGCAGTTTATTTATTTATTTTTTGCAATAAAGTTAAATAATTAGATTCCAAATAGCAATTGTAAATATTTTTTTTTGGCTGGTCTAATATTGATCTCTGATCCAGATCCTGAATTAATTTTTATTATGGATCCTTATTCAATTTCATAAATGCTTAATAATAATTTGATAATGCTCTGCTTACTATAGAAAGTTGGCTCGTTAGGTCAGACCTACCATATTATTTCCTGTGCACTAGACTAAAACTCCTCAAGGAGAGTCAATAATATGCAAAATAAAAGGAACTAAAAAATAATAATAATAAAATAAAAATATGTATTCAAAATTAAGCACCAGAAAAGTATTTATCATGGGCGTAGCCAGGATTTTTTTTGGGGGGGGGGGGATTTCCCCCCCCCCCCCGCGAATTTTTTTTTTATATGTATTTATGTGTGTGTGTGTGTACATAATCTTTATTGCATTCTGACCCTTCATTCTTCCGGAAGACGTTTATTGTGCCCTAGAATAGGTTCTTCCATGAGTTAGTGGAAAAATTGTAGATTCCCCGCCAATACTGGCAAGGGGGTCTGCGCTCCCCCAGCGCGGGGCGAAGCCCCGCCGCCAAGCACTATTTCTGATATTGAAAGCCAACAAAATGCATTTTCTGAGGTATCTACAGTGCATTTTCCTGCTATTAAAAAGTTTTATTTCAAAAACCTAATGTGCTATTTTTACTGACTTAGACCCTCCGCGCCGTTTGGCGCATTAGCCGTCAAGCTGTTTCCATAAAATTGTAGATTCCCTGCCATTACTAGCAATGGGGTCTGGGGAGCGCTAGCGCGGGGCGAAGCCCCGTCGCCAAGCACTATTTCTGGTATTGAAAGTCAACAAAATGCATATTCTGAGGTATCTACATTTTCCTGCTATTAAAAAGTTCTATTTCAAAAACCTAATGTGCTATTCTTACTGACTTAGACCCTACCGCGCCGTTCGGAGCATTTGACGTCAAGCTGTTTCCATAAAAATCTGTCACTGGTAATGTCTGAAGCCTCTTCCCACCTACCATGAGGACCTCAATGAATGAGTGGCGTCAAGTTGTACTAGGATATCATTGCAACTCTTCTTATGCGTAATTCATTTTGTCGGAGAACATGTCCCGCAAACCTCATGCGTCGTTCTCTCACAATCTTACTAAAGGGTCGACTCCCAGTTCGGCATAGGATTTCCTTGATTTAAACCCGATCTCTATAACTGACTACTAAAATCTGTCTTAGCCATCTTTGTTGAGCCACATTTAGTGTTTTTCAATTTCGGAAGATGACTATTCACTACAGCTTATTAAGGGAGCCCTGCCACTGGTAAAAATGTGTAACCACTCTTGAATACGCTCTTGGAATTAAGTGACTGTAGTTTGCTTTAGATTTTATATCGAAAAGAGAAGTTTTATCGTCAAAATCATCTGTTGGGGGTTTTCCACCTCAAAATGCTCTGTAGGGGGATCTTAAACTCAAAACCATCTGGAGGGGTTTTAAACTTTAAACAAACGCCATCTGTAGAAGAGGGGTTTAAACTCAAAACCCCCGATTGGATTGGCTACGCTCAAATAATTTTAGTGTGTAATTTGCTTTTTTTTTATATTGAAGAGGTATTTTTAGCATTAAACCCCTCTGAATGGGGGTTTAAACTCAAAACCCCTATTGGCAACGCTCATACATTTTGAGTGCGTAATTTGCTTTTTTTCTTACACTGAAGATTTATTTTTTTATTTCAAACCCCCCTGACGGGGAGTTTAAACTCAAAACCCCTTTGACTACACTCAAAACATTTTGAGTGTATAATTTGCTTTGTTTTTATTATTAAAGAGGTATTTTTTACCTTCAAACCCCGCTGAAGTGGGGTTTAAACTAAAAAACGTCAAAACCCATTTAGCTACGCTCATAACATTTTGAGATCGTAATTAACTTTTTTTTTATATCGAAGAGGGGGTTTATCGTAAATTTTGGAGGGGGTTTTAAAATCAAAATCTCCCTTAACTGTGCTCTTGGAATTAGGGGATTTTCGTTTGCATTTTTGTTTTGTTTTGTTTTATAGAAGAGGGGGGTTTAACTGCAAAAACCCCAAGTAGGGGGTTTAAAACTCAAAACCCCTAGTAGGGGGTTTTAAACTCAAAACCCCCTGGTTAGGGGTTTTAAACTCAAAACCCCATTGGTTGTGCTGGGGCAATTGATGGTTAAGTATTAAAATCTCACCTAAAATAAACAAAATCAAAGCAAAAATCATTCACTAAATTCCGATACCCCCCCCCCCACCAAGGGGGGATTTCATTTCGGGGGGGGGGGGTTTGAACCCCAAACCCCCCCCCCCCTGGCTACGCCCATGGTATTTATACATCAATATCTTACACACTGCTTTTTCTATTGGTCGACGCGATACTGGGGGTAACACCCAAGTGGGGAAAAATGTACTTTTACAAAAGCAGACAATTTTTAAACAAAATATATTACAGTAGCTAGATGACCGAACATGCCTATCATACGTTTGATCTATAGATTTGGATTGCAAACAACTTTTTTTTCTTGAAACGATCTGTAACACAATGTAGGCCTAGATTGTAGAGGTATTTAACATGTGAAGACATCCAACGCAACAATGGGACCGCCCTAGTTTCCTTCCTGCATTAAATAGCGGCTCAAAGTTTCTTGGCATCCTACTTTGTCCCTTGCACCAACACTTCAGAAGAAGCATCGCCATTGGCCAGCTGGCATTCCTTGTAGATCCGTGGTCATGCAGCACGGTAATCTGCCATTTCATCGTAGCATTGAAAGAAATTGAAACTCTGTCGAAAGAAGAAATATCTTCGTCATGGGCGTAACGTTCACCCCCACTCCTCGAAATGAAATCCCCCCATCGGGGGGGGGGGTGAAATTTAGTGACTGATTTTTTGCTTTGATTTTGTTTATTTTAGGTGAGATTTTAATACTAAACCATCGCAGTCAAGGGGATTTTGAGTATAAAACCCCCTACCAGGAGTTTTGCAGTTAAATCCCCCTTTTCTATAAAACAAAATTTAAAAAAAAATAATGCAAACGACAATCCCCAAATTCCAAGAGCATAGCTAAGAAAGATTTTGATTTTAAAACCCCCTCCGAAATTTTTTTACGATAAAACCCCCTCTTCAGTATAAGACTAAAGCATACATCAGTCCCCAAATTCTATGAGCGTAGACAAAAGGGGTTTTGTGTTTAGCCTCTCCCCCCTCTCAAGCAGTGATGAAGCTAAAAGCCACCTCTTCAATGTAAAAAAAAATAAAATTACACACTAACATTTTTTTCTATTTTCTAGCCAAGAGAGATTTTGAGTTTAAACCCCGCTCCTCCAGAGGGCTTTTAATTTAAAACCCCTCCAGATGGTTTTGAGTTTAAAATTCCCTTACAGATAGTTTTGAGGTTGAAAACCCCTCTCTTCGACTACAGTCACAAATTCTATGAGCGTAGCTAAAGGGGTTTTGAATTAAAAGAAAAAATCCAGAGAATTTTTAGTTTAATAAACCCCCCAGCAGATGATTTTGACGATAAAACTTCGCTTTTCGATATAAAATCTAAATCAAACTACAACCACCTACTTCCAAGAGCGTAGCCAAGAGAGGTTACAAACATCCACCAGTCGTTGGGCTCCATTAATAAAGTGCAGTGATAGCCATCTTCTGAAATTGAAAAAAAAAAGACTATATAGCATTTCAATGCGTCTACGCTCACGCGATCTTTTGTCAGGATGGTTTTTGATTGCTGGGTGTTGAAGCAGTTTAATGGACTGGACTGTTTTTGAAATAATACTTTTACTAAACGAAATGGATTATGTTTTAAAAAAAAACAACAACATATAAATGCAAAGTGAGTGAACAAGAATAAATAAATATGGCAGATACAGAGGAAGGTTACAATACAGCAGGGGATATAACAGCACAATTAAAAACGATTGCCAATGAAACTAGAAGAGTACACTCAATATTTTTTCCCACCTAAAAACCCTTAATCAAAGGCCAATATATATATATATATATGAAATAAGTTGGGTTTTTTTTAGCTCTTAAGACGTCTAACCGCAATGAGTTGCGTCTCTAAGCAGTGCCAGAACATCCTGATGTAACCGCACCGGGTGACGCCGAGCCTAGTGATATATGAGACTGCCAGTGGGGAGCGCCTCAAGCTCTTCCAGCAGCAAGCATTTTTCTGAATTTTTTAGCTTCAGAAAGTCATTTTCCTGGCGTCTACAACGCTCTATTTCTCCTAATTAATATTCGAGACAGTCGTGCAATTAATAGCTTGTAATGAGCTTGATGATCCATCCTCGTGTTCCGCAAGACGTCGTAATGTTTTTAAACTGTAGTATGGATCTTTTGTAAAGATTATTTTGCAACTATAGACATATTATGTACAAATTTGTACAAGTGCTCCTTCTTCCCTGGCGCTATTAGAGCACGGAGTGGGTTGCCTGAGCTAGCCAGAAAAAACAGTGACTTGGAAGAATTTAGGTCATTGGTTAATATGCATGACTAAATGCATGACGCGTAGGACGTAATCATCTTCTTTTTTGAAGTAACGTCTGTATTATATAAGATAAGATTGCAACCTCCCCACCTTTTTATGTTTTTTCTTGTTTATATTGTGTATTAGTATTATCTGTGCATAGAAAGCCCCAAAGGGGCATAACTATAATAATTTTATATTAAGACCTTTGCTTGTACTTCTAATCTTCTATGAAAGGTTGTTACCGGTACAGTAACTGAGTGTACCTATAAACCCATAAGTATAAGTTATAGATCTAAGTTCAAGAATCTAAATTTTTTTTTTATTATGGATTCCCTTGTAAATGAATGTGACGTTGTTGTTATTGGAGCTGGTTTGTCGGGGTTATCGGCTGCTTATTATTTGCATAAAAAAGACAAAGGTCTGCGAATAATTGTTTTGGAAGCAAAAGGTTAGAATTTCATCATTTCATGATTATGAATATTATGATTATTTTGATATCATTTTATCTAGATCTAGTCTAGATTCTATTTCTTAGAATTTCTAGATTTAACTAAATCTAGATTCTATCTCTCCCCACTCTTAGAGTAGTTAGACTCTCTAGCTAGACTCTAGATTGACTAGATAAACTAGATTCACTAGATCAGTGATTCCCAAAGTGGTCCATATAGTATATAGACCCCCAGGGGTCTATGAAGACTTTCAGGGGGTCTACGAAAGGAAAAACATAAATTGGGGGTCTATGAGATGTCCACGGGGGTCTACGATAATAGATTTCATTTAAACAGGTCGTGACTTTAATAATTTTAACATCAAATTAATGTAATTCTTTCATACACTGATATATAATTTGTACCCGAGTTAATCCTTTAAATATTTATCTTGCTATTCAAGCGAAAAATTGTTATATCTAATTTAAATACTTATTTAAATAGCTTCATTTTGTCTACATGCAATCAATGTTTAACAAAAAGTATAGAGACTGTACAGCGTTGATTATTTAAAATTGGTATTTATTCCTTCCTTTTCATACTAGCGGTTGCCTAAGTGCCTTTATATACCGATATGAAATCAATTATGTTGGAGGATCATTTGAGACAATGCCTGCACCCTGACAAAATAGATAAAGATTTGAAAAACGTTTAAACACTCAAAGATCAGAATAGACCCACACAATCTCTCTTCTACATCATATAGAGAAGATAATACTTTGTGAGCGTCTTACAAAATCTCTTTACATGTAGCAAAATACGGAAAACACTATAGGTAAAACATTGATTTTACCCGCCGTTGTAGTTTTAAATAACTGTTTTACACAAATCTACATCTGATATTTTTAAACGAATTTCTTTTATCAACAATACAGGTCAAGGTCACATCTGTAGCATAAGTTATAAAATTAAAAGCTTTTTTTTTTGTAATTCTTTCCAAACGACATATATACTGTCACAGATCATCGGCATCACAGGCTCTGACAGGGTGTTGCGCTGTGTGATGCAAACTGCCTAAAGGTCGCCGGCTCCTTATTTTTAACAGGGTTGACCCACGAAACCTTTCCCATGTTCGGGTATAGCTGCAAGACAGCACAGTTTGAATTTACTTTTCCTTCTGCTTGGTGGGCTGCAAGCCATGTCTAATGAGCCCTTCCTGCCAAAAGCTTACTGGTTTGGGTACTCTCTAGGTAGTCACCTTCACCCCTTCTCCTGTTATTGAAAACAGCTCTGCGCACCCAATATTTGTGCAAGACGTGAAAGATAAAAGAATACATGACAAACTTGCGAAAACTTTTACAATGATACATATGGCTAATTAATTAATTGATTGATTACTATTTAATGTTTGAGGACTACTTCATAGAACAACAAATTGCTACATGAAATATAATATCCGTAGCAACGGATAATAGATGTGCAAAAAAAAAACAACAAAAAAAAACTTTACATTTCCAATGTGTTTGGTGATTCCAGTAATAAATATAAATTTTTATTTTAATTAGTTTAAATTTGAATTTTATCAATTAAAAAAATAGATCTCTATAACCTATGTGTAGCTGTAAATTAGTTTTTCACTCTTTAACTCACTACAGTTAGAAATTTGTTTTAAAAATGTTTTGATGTACTTTATTTGCAAAAATTCAATACAAGTTAATTAGGGGGTCTACCGAAAGCCAGAAAACTTGGCAAGGGGTCTACGAGACAAAAAAGTTTGGGAACCACTGGCTTAGATGTTAAAAAAAAATTCCTATTTAAAAAAAGCAAAGCTACAGCCAATACATTCCATGAGCCAAGTGAGGAATAATGTTAAAACCCCCCTCTTCAATAACAAAAACACTAAAGGAAAACTAAAGTCAACAAATTCCATGAGCAAAGCATAGGGAGGTTTTGAGGTTAAACCACCACCACCAATAAAAAACTAAAGCAAAACTATAATAACCATTTGAGCCTAGCAATGGGGTTTTTCTGCCAGTTGCTGGAACCCATCAGTAAAGTAAATCTACAAGAATTCAAGCCACAGACTTAAAAACTAAAGCAAACTACAGTCATTTGAGGTTCAATCCTTCTTGAAATAAAACATTTCACACATTGATTTTTTTAGCTTCAAATATAGCAAATAATGCTTGGGGCCAGGGCGCCGCCCCGAACAGTGCTGATGTGCTCCTCCAGAACCTGTAGCTGGCAGGGGAGGGGTGTCTACTTTCCTTCCACTAACTCCAGAAAGAATCTATTCTAGGGAATTTATAAATATATATGTGTGTGTGTATGTGCAAGACCGAGTTCTAAGTATTATGAGTCAGTTATGACACTGACAGTCACATTGAGTAGATGGCAATCACAATATTGAATGGCAACTTATTACTATAATTATATAATTACATTTTACTAGATCTAGATCTATAAGACTAGATCTAGATCTTTTTAAGTCTATCAAGTTTTTAATCAAGAAAAGTCACTAGAGTCTAACTATCTAGACAAGAGTCTAGAATAAAAAGGTAATTGCTGACACAATTTTACCCATTTACCATTTACTATATTTTTACTTTTTTCCTTACTATATCTATCACTAGATGATAATAGGTTTACTTTTGTAATGGTTTGAACTAGTTTCTACACTAGGTCTAAGAAGAAAATTAAAGTCTAGTTTTGACTGAATGAGCTTCTTGGGATTAGCAAAAATTATATCAGGTTAACTTTATTATGCATGGTAACCACATGTGGATACAGTTTTTATCATTATCATTAACGTCATGTGGACATTTTAAACACTTGTGAACAAGGCTTGTAATATAATATATATAGATAGAAACGGAAAGATTGATAATGAAATCGACCTACATATTACCAAGGCCAGTGCATCCTATGGCAGACTGTCTAAAAATGTCTGGAACAGATGTAGTATCACCATAAATACAAAGCTAGGGATCTATCGAGCCATCATCCTCCCTAAGTTGCTCTGTGCCTCAGAAACGTGGACAGTGTACAGAAAACATGCAAAGAAACTGAATCACTTCCACATGACATGTCTAAGAAAAATACTGAATGTCAAATGGCAAGACAAAATACCAGATACTGAGGTCCTTCGAAGAGCAGGTCTGCAAAGCATCCATACAATCCTGATGCAGTCCCAGCTGCGATGGGCAGGACACGTCTGAAGAATGGAAGACCACCACTAACCACTCTTGTATGGCCAGCTAAGCGAAGGAAAGCGCTTGCAAGGTGGTCAAAGAAAGTGCTTCAGGGACACCCTCAAAGCTTCTCTGAAGGTGTTCAGCATAGACCCAGCCACCTGGGAGACAGAGGCACATGACAGAGCATCATGGCGTCGTGCTGTGAAAAGTGGCGCACAGGTTGCTGAGGAAAAGAGAACAACGCTGGCAGAAGAAAATTGCCAGAGAAGAAAAGCAAGGCCCACGACACTACCTCCAGCTGTAATAACCTGCCCAGAGTGCAGCCGAACATTCCGGGCTTACATAGGTCTCACCAGCTACATGAGGAGGCATAAAACCCCAGTGCAAAGCCCTCAGCCCCCTAGATAACAAAGTGGTCATCATCGAACCACGATGGACGAACTATATATATATATATATATATATATATATATATATATATATATATATATATATATATATATATATATATCTACATATTGGCCAGTACAATAGTCACAAATGGTATTTGCTCTACTTGCATTCGTCTTATATTAAAATTCATCCAGGGCAATGCTGGGTATTTTAGCTAGTTGGATATACTGATAAGTTTTGGAGACAATATGGGACAAATGATGACAAAGTAGCACTTTTTAGCATGGTTGTCAGTGCCATTTGAGCAATGAATCGGTTGTCCAGGAAAACCAATGTCTGATCTATACAGATTCATGATTGTCAAGAGCATTAGTGACCCTGTCAAACTCATTACTGACTATATGGGCATTCTGGCAAATGCTCTATGGAGACTTGGCCAGTGAGGCCACTGAATGTGTGAATGTCAGTAACGCTCATATTACATTGTAAAAGATTTTATAAAATTCTCTTATAAATAAAAAGCGCCATGGAGCATCATGATTTATCTTTTATAAAAGTTTTTTTTTTTTAAAGCCTACATTCTAATAGCTAATGTTTCTAAATAATGTGATAGTTTCAACCCATTTGCCATGCTTTTTTTAAGTATTCAATCCCATATAAAATATACACTTAGCCATTAACAAACAACATAAGGCCTGTATTTCAATATAGACATAGAATGCTCTTTAGTGTGAACATATTCAGATGAATCTATAAATGGACCAAATATGTTTTTGATACATTATCAAGGACATGTATGCTTCAATACTCATCATGTGTTACACAATTTGTGGGCTAGATAGTATGGTAATGTCAGGGCCAATTTTGACACAGAGTATTCCCCTGACCAGCACACTTCCTAGCTAGACTATTTGTGAAATACCTGCATGAAAAAACAACTATAAAAAATAATATTAAAATGTCTCTTGTGATAGAAATTGGTCTAGTTTTGTTGAATAAACTAATGAATTTAAGTTTATGTAATCAGCATTGGAACTTTATTATTTATATATCATTAGGCTTGATTTATTATTAAATTTCTTAGACAGAATCGGTGGACGTACATTGACTCGTCAGCTTGCAGCAGCAGATGGAACTAAGGATTTTTGGGATTTGGGAGGTGAATGGGCTGGCAGGTATGCAGACTAAAGTGATTTTCTTTTAAGTAAATATAATTATATTTTTAGGCATTTATTAATCAATCAAACATTCAAGTTTTATTATTCTGTAATAAAACAAAACTTTAACACTCTGGAATTGTTTTTTTTTTTTAAATTACATTTCTAGTAAAAAGTAATTTTCAATATTTTATTTTTTTTTATTATTTTTTTTTTTTTGCATAAAATTAAGAAACTAGAGCAAGGGGCATTTTCAAATGTTCTTCTCAGTATTATCCTTTTGTTTTGTTTTTTCAAATTATATTTGTATCATGTGTTATTTTTTTTATTATTGTTTACCATGCTTTGCACTGCCTTTTCTTATACCATATATATGAAAAGTTTGAACCTTTGTGCTTGAAATAAGTGAATAGGTTGTATAGTATCAAGAATATCAGCTACAGTGAAAATAGTGCTAAAGAAGTCTTTTAAGATTCTTAATTCTCTCCTACAAATTCTGCCAATGATAATAATGGTCTCTTACTAGTTTAAAGTCATTGTGTGTGTTTCCAAAGTGATGATGAAGAAAGGGTGCTTTAATTTTTGGTCTTAGAGAATGATGAAAGCATGACTCAGTCTGTCATAATTTATGTTAACAAGATAATCTAGAGACATGAAAGAGTAAAGACATGTTCAAAATACCATTTTATATTATTCTATATCAGTTGAATTTGTCTATATTGTAATAAAAGTTGTATTTAGTTTTGTTTTAAAAAAGAAGTTTGTTCAAGAATAATACGCCTACATCATTTTACTTATACTAGCAATGTAGTGCTACAAGTCAAATACCAATCATCAACATACTATACCTGTGATTTTGTGTGCAAAAGAATGTATGAATGTATTCAGAGGGCCTCCTACTAGCTTGTGTGTAACCCTTTTGTTTTACTTTTTTGTTTGTCTTTTTTAGACCACAACCTCACCTTCAGTACTTACTCCGAAAGTTCAATCTTAATACTTTCAATCCAGTAAGACCACATGATGGTAGACAACTTAGTGACCTGACCACATTGACACTTCAGACCCGCTGTGATTTAATCCAGTTTACATGGAAGGCAAGCATGCTAAAATGATTTTGCATTGTAAATTTTCATGCGTTTTTTTTTAATGATTAAAAAAAATATATTTTTTTTTTGTCTTACCTTTTAGCTGAAGAGCTTACAACGAAAATTAACAGGTGTGGATTTAAAAATGTCAGTCAATGCTCTTGAATATGACAACTGCAGCTTTGATAAATATAAAGAGGAAAATCTTTGGACACAAAGTAATTATGCCTTAAAATGAGGGCACAACATGGCCTAAATTGTGCTGATGTGCCGAAAACACAAAATAAATATGAAATGCCTTAAAATTAGACTATTTGTAATTATAAGGAAAGTAGTTACAAGTCTGAATATAAAGAAAGTAGTTACAAGTCTGAATATAAAGAAAGTAGTTACAAGTCTGAATATAAAGAGAGTAGTTACAAGTCTGGATTCGCAGAACATTTTTTTTAACACATTTTTTTTCTTGAGAACAAAACTCCATTGAGCAACGGAAGTGTATAATATTGAAGTAAATTCATTTTCAAGTTTTTTGCTTTAAATAAAAAAAATTCAGCAATTATTTTATGTTAATTAACAATTAATATAAAACTACTAACAGCTGAATATCTATGTGTTTTTTTTTTCTACAAGTCTGCTAATTCGCTTGCAATCAGTAACATAAGTTATCCCCCAATATTAATGAAATATTTGTAAAAAATCAAAGGCTTCATTAAAAGATAATTTTACCTAATCTTTAAAGTACAAAAACTATAAAGGCTAAAATAATATTTAACCTTACGAATGTTCATAAAACCAAACACTGCCTTCCCCACAGAATAAAGTAAATTTTTTTTTGCAGCTGCTAAGACCATTGTTGACTCTGCTTGTAAGTGCATGTTTGGACTGGAACCTTCTGAAATGAGTTTACTGTATTTTTTGATGTATGTCAAAGCTGCGGGTGGCTTAGAGATTTTCTTGCATCCCAAAGAATTTACAGGAAGTGAGTGCCGAATTAAAGTAAGTTATTAGTGGACATGTGTAGTGCAATAGGTTTTAGACTGCTCATCAGATAAACTTAGTGCCTACTTATTTGCAATGTTTCATCATTTTTAATAATAAACTTTGCAGGGAGGTGTCCAACAGCTATCTTCACATCTAGTACAAAAAATTGGCAAGAAGTGTGTTTATCTGAGTCAACCTGTGTCTCACATTGTTCAGGTAATATTTAACACTACTTCATCACTACAGTAATAGCATGGCTTAGTAGCACTACTTCATCACTACAGTAATAGTATGGCTACTTAACACTACTTCATCACTACAGTAATAGCAAGGCTTAGTAGCACTACTTCATCACTACAGTAATAGCATGGCTTAGTAGCACTACTTCATCACTACAGTAATAGCAAGGCTTAGTAGCACTACTTCATCACTACAGTAATAGCATGGCTTAGTAGCACTACTTCATCACTACAGTAATAGCAAGGCTAAGTAGCACTACTTCATCACTACAGTAATAGCATGGCTTAGTAGCACTACTTCATCACTACAGTAATAGCATGGCTTAGTAGCACTACTTCATCACTACAGTAATAGCATGGCTTAGTAGCACTACTTCATCACTACAGTAATAGCATGGCTTAGTAGCACTACTTCATCACTACAGTAATAGCAAGGCTAAGTAGCACTACTTCATCACTACAGTAATAGCATGGCTTAGTAGCACTACTTCATCACTACAGTAATAGTATGGCTACTTAACACTACTTCATCACTACAGTAATAGCATGGCTTAGTAGCACTACTTCATCACTACAGTAATAGCATGGCTTAGTAGCACTACTTCATCACTACAGTAATAGCATGGCTTAGTAGCACTACTTCATCACTACAGTAATAGCATGGCTTAGTAGCACTACTTCATCACTACAGTAATAGCATGGCTTAGTAGCACTACTTCATCACTACAGTAATAGCATGGCTTAGTAGCACTACTTCATCACTACAGTAATAGCAAGGCTAAGTAGCACTACTTCATCACTACAGTAATAACATGGCTAAGTAGCACTACTTCATCACTACAGTAATAACATGGCTAAGTAGCACTACTTCATCACTACAGTAATAGCAAGGCTAAGTAGCACTACTTCATCACTACAGTAATAGTATGGCTACTTAATACTACTTCATCATTACAGTAATAACATGGCTAAGTAGCACTACTTCATCACAACATTGTTAAGAAAATATTTGCAATTCTATCTTCAAATAGTGCTACTCTTGTACATACTCATGTTTCTGCTTATGATTTCTTTTTTATAAAAGTAAGATTAACCTTTGGCTAGCTCTATGTACTATGTGACTCAACATTATGATTGATTTGAAATGAAACCCCAACATAATAGCAGTATTATATAATATTATAAAATATTCTTTTTCTTCAGTCTATAGAAGGTGCTCGTGTCATAACCACAAATAATGTACAAGTTTTGTGCCAGAGAATTATATTGGCTATACCTCCTCACCACATTGGTAATATAAAACAGTGCCTTAGTTGATTTATTTAGGAGTAAGGATAATATATTTTTTATCATTCCAGATTTTGTAGAAATATTTTTCTACTTAATTTTACTGTCTGATATATAAACTTCATTTTAAATATTTAATGACTTAAATTAATAAATCCACCATACTTTTCAAGCCAAAAATGAGTCTATATATATATATATATAGGGTTGTAGTTATGTGGAGGCCTCGTGGCAGGGTCTTTGTGGAGGCCCCTACAAGTTTTCTAAAGCTTTAATAAAGATCCACCGATGAATGAAAATACATTTATCTAAAACCTTGCTCTATTTTGGAAGAAAGAAATTAATCTCAATTTCCTTTTAAAAAAATATTTAATATGCATATTTTAGTTTAAAAATGTGTATATTTTTGAGTTTGTGGAGGGTGAGGCCATTGGTAGACGCACTATCATAAATCCAGAGCTGTATTTATTTATTCAGAGCATGCTACAAGAAATTCTTAATCACGACATTTTAGTCAGAGTAAAAATGTTTTTAAAAAATTTTAATTTTCTGACCTGTCAAAATTCAGATAGATTTTTATCTCTCTTGTGGAGGGCTCCCCCTGCTCTCCATTAAATCTGTCCCTGATATTTATATATATATATATATATATATTATAAAGTACAAATACATAATATAGACATATGCAACTTTAAATCTGTTGCTTGCAATTTATATTAATTGTGTGTTTGTATGCACTATTTATAATAATCTGTTGCTTTTGTGCAGCGGCTATTAACTACTCTCCACCACTGGCTCCTGCCAAACTGGGTTTGTTTCAGAGTGTACCTCTAGCATTCATCGTCAAATTTGCTGTGACCTATGAAGAGGTAATTTTGTGTATACATATCTTATATATATATATATATTTCTAAAAGCCCTCACTCCCTCATCACTAATTCTTGTCATGGCTGAAAAAAATACAAAAATTATAAGAAATACTTCCATTTTTAAGCTTTTCACTTTTGATGCATTATGTCCTCCTAAATAAATAAAATTAGGTTAGCTCAATAAGTATAGCATTTGACTTTTAAGGGTCTAAGTCCATAATCATGTGTTAGCATTTTTTGCACAATTTAATTTTAATCATTTGAAATAAAATTTATAAACTTTATGGTATTTGAAAACATCAGAGAGCCTTTCAAATATTTGGATAAGAAGTTGAAAAGTCGAAGAGTATTATATTTATGACTATTTTCTCCGGCATAGTGTGTGTAGGGAGGAATGGAATTTATGAGCAGAAAGTATGTCTCTGGGAGGGGGTAGCATTATAAAGTGGGCTGTGCCCATTAGATTTAACAGTAACTAAAATTGATGAATTAAATAATTGTGGTGGGGCGAAGAGGCTGGGAGAGAGAAAGGGATTCACAGGTCAGAAAAGTGTTGGGGAGAGTGTTTCTATAATTTTGTTATTATAAGTACAAAAATAGGAAAGGGGGTCCATGGCAAAATAAAAAATATATAGCTTGGGAACAAATTAAATGGTGTTGTCGGTGGGTAATGCTAGTATATATAAATATATATATATATAGAGAGAGAGAGAGAGATAATCAAACTTCACAACCCTTTGTGAGTCTGATCAAAATTTCTCAAACATTCCAGTATGAAGGGAAGAGGTTCTTGAAAAGTATTTTTTTGAGAATAATAATAAACCCTTGTAAGTGACTCAACATTTTCTAATTTTTGTCTTTAAATCCTGAATTTTGCCTTTTTTTAATATTTTTTTTTTAATTTATAAAGGCATTTTGGAAAAAGGACAATGATAGACATCACTATGGTTTCCAGGCAGTGTTGGATAATGATGAGGGACCTGTGGGCATTGTTTATGATGCATCGTCAGGGAGAGGTAACCCTGCACTGGCTGGATTTATTTCTTCATTTCAAGGCTTAGATAGTGATGTAGGTCCAGTTTTTTTATTGTTTTTTTTTAACTGTATGAAATCAAAATTTAAAGACTCATGACATAAACATGTGTTATTGGTTTCAATAAACCCAACAATGTTGTCATTAGATAAAATAACCCTCTATTTAAATCAAATAAGAAATTTTACCTCTTTTTTCATATATTTTTAATCTATATTATATTTCTAAGTTACCACTGACTGACTAACTCATTAATTAAGATTTCTTAAACTGTCATACTTATCAACATGAAATTTCGTACACAGCTCTTAAGCATTTGCTAAGAACTGGTTTTGACATATTTGCAACCTGGCCATCACTATTCACAAAAAAACGCAAGCTTTCTGTCAAACCTTTGTATTTTTTTGTTCAGTATTTTTCCAAAAGGCTGCAGTCTGTATACAAAGCATTAAAACAATTTCACTCAAATTCCGTATTTTTAAAGCAATTTATTTCTTTTTTTCCTGGGACTACTTTTTTTTTAATATACTTAACATCATTTCCGCTTCTTTTTTAAATGTGGTCTAAATAAAGAAAAAACTAATCATCAAAAAGATAGGTCATGATTCTTTTTCTTATTATTAAAGGATGTAGCTAAAAAGATAAAAAGATTCTATATATAGATTCAAAATCTGAAAGGTGTGGTGATCAATATCAATACTAGATTTATATCACTAAGAAGACGCTGACTAAATAAAAAAAAACTAATCCTATTTGAATTAAAAAGATAAATCGAGATCTATTGTCATTTCACTACATTCAAAAGGGGTCAAATAAATGATCACAATAAAAATTAAACCAAAATGATATTTCTTTTTATTTAGAAAACAAAATACCAAAAATAACTGTAGAAAGGGGAACAGGAATTTGGAATTCAATTGGGGCCTTAAGAAAATGCATTTTTTTCTAGGCCTGAAACTGATGGTATGAAGATATGCATGCAGTGTCTAATATCATTCATTGCTTACTTTAAGATTAAAGTTTGCAATTAAAAAAGCCACTGTCAAAATATAATGTACCAGTACATTAAATTGAGAAACCTAAGAAAAGTCATAGAGTGTACTAAGGACTAAGTTTTTGTTGCTTGAGAAGGAGGTGGGAGCAGATAAATTAAAGTGATACTAGAATTAACAGGCCCAAAATATGAGTGCATGTATGTTTTGAGGTGCATTATGAAGCGACTCTTTCCAAATCAAGTCAAAAGTCTATGTTGCAGAAATTATGGTGTTCAGGTAAAAAAAAAAAAAAAAAAAGAGATTCCAGAGACAGAGAAGGAAAGAGAGTGTGGGCTGTGAGATTTCATTGTAACAGATGCAGTAATTCAGGGGGCTAAATAAGTATGTCAGGTTCATCATTAAAATGTGGTCCATTTAGTACAATTCAAAAAAAGAAGCGGGTGTTCTGGCCATAATAAACTTTATAAAGACTGGGAACAAATCAACAGGCATAGCTGGTGTGTACTGCTAGTATTTTATATTAGTGTCTGTCACAATCACGCTGTATGCCACAAGTCACAATCTCTTATATATGTATATTGTCATGATCACTCTGTATGCCACAAGTCACAATCTCTTATATATGTATGTATATTGTCACGATCACGCTGTATGCCACTAGACACAATCTGTTATATATGTATATTGTCACGATCACACTGTATGCCACAAGTCACAAACTCTTATATATGTATATTGTCACGATCACGCTGTATGCCACAAGTCACAATCTATTATATATGTATATTGTCACGATCACGCTGTATGCCACAAGTCACAATCTATTATATATGTATATTGTCACGATCACACTGTACGCCACAAGTCACAATCTCTTATATATGTATATTGTCACAATCACGCTGTATGCCACAAGTCACAATCTCTTATATATGTATATTGTCACGATCACACTGTACGCCACAAGTCACAATCTCTTATATATGTATATTGTCACGATCACGCTGTATGCCACAAGTCACAATCTCTTATATATGTATATTGTCACGATCACGCTGTATGCCACAAGTCACAAACTCTTATATATCTATATTGTCACAATCACGCTGTATGCCACAAGTCACAATCTCTTATATATGTATATTGTTACGATCACGCTGTATGCCACAAGTCACAATCTCTTATATATGTATATGCCTCCTATTACTGTCACTTTGAAGATGATCTTGACTTGACTTGAAGAATTGATGATGGTGATTGATGAGGATCTAGAAATCGTCAGTTAATAAGATGATCATCTAGAAATTGTCAGCTGATAAGATGATCTAAGTATGTTACTAATAGATTCACTGAAGAAACATTTCCTTGTCAAATACAAGAACTTAAATTTAAAACTTGGAACAGCTATTTACACTAATTACAATAATAAATTGTAATTAAATGAAATGGTTAACATATTTCTACTGGATTAGATGATCTACACAATAATAATTTATGTCTTTTTTCTATCAAGTACCAACTCGAGACTGGCTGTAATATCTAGAACCTTCCCAGACCTCCAGCGTAATGTGACTAATATCTCTTTGCTGCATGGCTAACCAATCTGACCAATCAAATTACAGCTTAACACATTAAGTTTGCATTTCTGACCAATTATAAAATCTCTATTAAAAAGGGGATGTTAACTTGTACTTTCCCGAGCTCGCTTATTTTCTGCCGGCAAACCTTGAGATAAAAATAGACAATGCATACCTGACAGTATCAAACAAATCACAACATGAGTCCATTGTCATAAGTATTTGAATTAAATGATTTTTTTTTGTTTTTAAATTGTATAATTATGAATTTCATTTTTACATTAACTTAAATTTATTACTGCAGCCTAAAAATCGAAGAGCAACCATCATGAGACTAATTGAGAAACTATTGGGTCCTGAATGTCAGAAAATATTGGAGTTCTCTCAGATGGACTGGAGTAAAGAGCCTTACAATGGTGGCTGTTTTCTTAGATCAATCGTCCCAGGAGCTACTAAATATTTCAACAATGAGTTGAGGGAACCTTTTGATAGGTCAGTTGTATTTGTGCTTATTTCATTAGTGGCCCCAGAAAAAAAAAAAAATTCTTATATTACTCTTGTCACATTTGGATCTCAAAAACTACTGGCTAATTTTTACTTTTATTTTTTAAATTAAACATTTAAACTTTTTTTCATAAAATACATTTTTAAAACAATACTTAAAGTATTTCTGGATTTTTAGAGCCCTCAACTCTAATGGGTACTTGACATTAGTTGGGGAAAATTAAAGATGGTTTGTCATTGTATGACACCATTGTTAACTGCGGGCCATAGAAACAATGACCTTTCGATCAGCTGCTACATAGACCACAAGTGGTACCGGTACTTTTACTTTTTGTTTTTTACTAATAATAGTAATAATCATGGCAGCAATTACAATCAAACGAATAGTAATTTTTTATTCTTTTTTTTTTTTAGTAATATTGATATATAATTGATATATATATGTATTTATATATTATATATAAACACACATATATGTTGATGTATAAAGTTTTGTTATTTTTCAAAATGATGTTAAACAAGATTACAAAGACTGATTCCTGTCGGATCCGCATATTCACTGGTCAACTGAAGATGGCATCGAGCAGGGTATGATACAGAGACCTTAGAGATAATCAGTCCTGCGTGCTAACCGCACGACCAGGCATTGCTCAAAATCTAATGACAAACTGGTTACAAACTAATAGCCTATTATTGATCATATACCTACACATTACGGAATGACAACTACCGGATATGTACAATATGTCAGAAGAGCGATTTTAGATAATCTTTTGGTATTGAGCATTTTCATTTAAATGGAACTAGAATGAGGATGTAGATCTACCTAAATTAAACTACTAATTTAGCACTCTCAATATCTATATCTACTAGATCTAGATCTAAAATATATATTTGGGATAATGTAGATGTAATTTAGATAAGATTTATATTAAAAAAACACTAGATAATCAATTAATAAACTAATTGCAATATGAAATATTAAAATAGTAGATTAGTTTTAGTATTATATAACATTGCAATATAATTGACATATTGACAATCTAGACTTTAGAAATAAAAATCTACACTTTCAGTCTAGAAATTAAAATTATAGATCTTGATCTAGTCTAAATGATGGCTGTCTGGTAGTGCGGTTTGCGCGCTGGATTGTCGTTTGGATTCATCGATGGTCCCAGGTTCAAACCCTGCCCGCTCCCATCCCCCGTCGTCCTGCTGGAGGTTTGGACTACAACTCTGAAGGAACACCCGAAACATGTAAAACAACAAATATTCTAAACTAAACCAAGAAATTCTAGATCTAAATTCTATAATGATTTTAATTAGAACTTAAATCTAAATCTAGTTTTAAAAATCTAGCTCGTGTAAGAAAAAAAATCTAGATCTAGTGTAAAAAATCTAGCTCTAGTGTAAAAAAAAAATTTAGATCTAGTGTACAAAATCTAGATTAGATCTAAATTTTGCTATTATGTCTTTTTAAAATGCGAGTCACATTACGAGGTTTAATAAACATTACTATAACGAGTTGCTTTAGCATTTCATTTAAAGAATTTATTCCATATGACGTCAAAGGAAAAAATCCACTATGTCACACGGCCTAGTTAGACTAAAAAATATCATCTATACGAGCAGCTTGTTGAGGGTTCATAGACATTAGTGCACCGAGTGATTTCTTTTAGCATTTCCTTTAAAGAATTAACTCCATTTGACGTCAAAGGAAAAAAATTCCATTACATCACACGTCCTAGTTAGACTAAAAAATGTCATCTATACGAGCAGCTTCTCGAGTGTTCATAGACATTGGTGTACCGAGTGAGTTCTTTTAGCATTTCATTTGATGGGCTAGTTAGACTAATTATATATATATATAAAAGGATTAAAGACGCTTTTTTTGTTTTGTCTGTCTGTCCGTCATGTTAATAGCGAGAAAAAAAAAGTCTAAAAGCTATTGAAAATCTGATTAAAATTTAATTTCCCTTCCGAAACATCGCTTTAGTTTTAAGTTTCTATAATAGATTGTTCCGGATGTTTATATATTTATAGTGAGAGAAAATAAGAATTCCAGATTAATCAAATACTGTTAAATTTATTTGTGGGATGGTCTGTTCTGAAAATTAGATGTATCATAGCCTTATGGAGAGATTTTTAAACCATACTTTGGTGTTAGGAAGTTGTTTTCCTTAAAAATCGGAGCATACTATTAACGATAATTAGATTTTCTAGATAGTTTAATGTAGTGTAAGAGAAAAAGCGATTTTACATAAATAGAGTTAAAATATTTTTCATAAAAATATAAAAAATCAGGAACAACCAATTTTCGTATATGAGAAAATTATTTGTTTTATTTATTAGAAGAGGGATTTCAAACATTTATTAGCGTTATTAGATTTTTCATATAAAATTCGGATCATTCTTGGCGACGATTTGTAAGAAAAATAAGGTAATGTAGGTCGATTTCTTTTTTGAAACAAATCCGGAACATTCTTTACTGATTAAACAACTTTTATTATGTTTCGGCAAGAAAATTAACTGTAAAATAAGTCTAGAAAGTGATTTTCAATAATCATTTCTAGTAAATTACTTTCTTATTTTAAAATCCTGAACAACCTATTGTCGATATTTTTGAAAAAAATAAAATTATTTGACATAAATTTGTTTTAAGTTAAAAATTCGGAACAATTATTATTGATAAATAAAATATAGTGACGTAGTGTCAAAGAATATAAGTGTAATATTAGTCAATTATGCGATTTCAAACAATCATTTGACATTTATTTTTTATAAAACAATATCCGGAACAACTTTATAGTTAATGAAATATAAATCAGTATAGATATTTTTATTTAGCATTTATATGCTATTTACATTAAAAAACCGGTACAATATATTAAAGATCATGTGTTTCTTGCAATGTTTAAGCATGGAAATAAAATCTACTATAACTAAGAAGAGCAAACAAATATTCATTGGCATTGATTTGTTTTTCACAAAACATCTGGAACAATCTATTATAGATACTTAAAACTATTGCAATATTTTTGAATGAAAAATTAAAGGTTAAATCAGATTTACAATAGCCTTTAGCGTTATTTGTTAATCTAATCGTGACGGACAGACCAGCCAACAGACAAAACGCACAAAATAAGCTTCTTTTATTTGATGGGAGCACTAAACAAAAAATAAATAAAATGTGATTTTTTTAAAAAGTTTAAGGAATTAGTTTAGCAACTTTGCATGTTGCGACGTTACGCTACTGCACGAAAGTCGCTGCATAAAAAGTCCATTTTAAAAAATGTGCGTGATATTTACATACAAAGTGCATTATTAGCCTTTATAAACAAACAGAAATGTTTTCTTTTAATTTTAGCAGCTAGTTGACCAGAAAAAAACATCTTTAACTATTATTTATATTTGTTGTAAACATTTTCTGTACATTTTATAAATATATTTGACTTAGTGACTTAGTGATACTGAAAATACACAAAAATTGTCCATCTTTGTTAGCATATTGTAACATTGCCTCCCTTACATTTACGTATTTGTTTTAGAATTTGGTGTATTTTTATGAAAAAATCGCTTGCATAATTAATTTTATAAATTAAACGGTTTGTTTTTAGAAAACCAAAAGTAGCCGTTGCACCTAAACTTTTCAAGCCGCATTTAATGATGAAATAATATTTTTCATATCTCTTCTAGTTTTTGAGATGAGTGTGACAGACGGACAGACAGACAGACGGACATTTTGCACAAACCTAATAGCGGCTTTTTCCCCTTACGGGGGCCGCTAAAAAATATATCTGCTACTTTTTTTTTTTGTTGTTGTTTTCTGGTGTACTGGCTGTCAAGGGTTTACTAAAAAATGTTTCTTAAAAAAAAAAAAAAAACAAGAATTCATGTTCTATGAACATATTTATACACATTTTTAACAAGATTTTAATGGCAGTGGTTTGGGTTATTTATCAATAGTACCAGTACACATGTTGGCTCCTTTTTCCTGTTCATTTCCTCTTAAGGGCTTTTTCATAAGGGAAGCACAGTGAGATTTCATACACCATCATTTATTCATTTCTTTGAATCTATGTTGAAATAATGTAATGTTTACTCTGACTGTATTCAGACAAGTGACAAGCATGGTCTCTTACATTTGAGTGATTTTAGGCAATGATGCTTCAAATGTATATTTTTTTATGGAGGAAGATAGGATAATGGTTATTGATGGCTTCTCATTAATAGCCACTGATTTTTTGTTACTGAGAATATTTAAACCTGCCTTTTACCTGTATGATTTACTAAATCTAGGAGAAGGAAAAACTCTGAATCCAAACCTCCGCTGCCTTGCGGCTATACCCAAACGTGGGAAAGGCAACCCTGAAGAAAATCAGGAGTTGGTGACCCATAGGCAGATTGTGTCATACTGTGCTACAGCCTGGGATAGCCTGCAGCACAAACGTATCGGATATTCCGTTCCTTTGGTCACATCAGCTGCACGGAGAGGGGGAATTGCTGTGTGGGCGACATCGTTCCGACCATAAACAACACCCAGGCTTTCATCTCACTTAGTCCCAGATGAACCATAGTCGCTCTACGACTGAAGGAGGCCAACTAAAAAAATTTACTTAAGAACAGACCCATGGGTAATCCAACAGATGCTTTGTTATTTTGTTTAATGGACATATTACTTTGTCAGTTTGTATATTGAATGGTTTTGTCAAAATAAAAATTTAAAATCCTTTTTTTAGAATTCATTTTGCTGGGACAGAAACAGCAACTGTTTGGTGTGGATTTATGAATGGTGCAATACAGTCTGGCTTTAGAGCAGCTACTGAGGTAAACAAATAAGTTAGTCAAGAAAATATAATGTTAGAAAGCTTTATAATATTTTATTAGATACAAATTAATAATATTGTTTGACAATTTTTAAATGAACATTTTAAATAGCTGTAAGTTATTTGTTTTAAGAGTTTGTCTTAATTTTAAAAAATGTGCTAATAGATTATATGCTAGTTTTATACAATAATTGTATTATTTATATCTGTTCTCTTTTTAAACTTAGGTTTTGTATCACTTGAGACCATTGATAATAACATCACCAGACCTAGAAGTTCTTCATCTTCCTGATGATGCTCAGGAGACACCGCAAGTCAAACAAAATTGGTTAACCTGGGCTGCTGTGGGTATGGGCTTTGCTTCAGCTGTCTACTTTCTGACTAAGACTAACACTGTATCTTCTTCCACAACATTTGTTAAGAATATACGCTTAGTTTTTGATGGGAGGTAATCATATCAGTTGGAACTCTAAGCTTTCAACTTTTTAAAGCATTGAAAAGCAATAATCTAGGGTAATTTATAAAAAAAAAAAGCTTTAGGGGGGGGAAAAAGTTGTCTTTCAAGATAAATTTTTAATACTACACTTAATGTATATTAATTGACCTCACATTTAATTTAGAAGAATGTATTTTTTTAGTGCATTAAGATATTAATAATCTTAATGGTTTGAAATCATATTTAATGTAGTGCTTCCTAAGTGAATTGTTGTAATATGATGTTATATCCAGACTCTGGGTTTGAAATGTCAAACATTTTTTGTTAGGTATGTTAATGTACTATATTTATTCATGCTATTTGCGGACATGTTTTTGTTTGTTTGGTATTAAGATCATCTGTCGTCATCGAGAAGTACATAGAAGTCTATTTATAAAGCAATGGTTATGAGTGTATGTGTTTCGTGTGTGAATGTTGTTTGTATTTGCATCTATATTGTTATTGTACAGTAGTTACACTGAGGTTATCTATTGTAGTCAAACTGAATTTCCATTTTATTGGATCAATAAAAATTATATTATTTCTGTTTCTATAAGCTCTATACTGTATACTTAGTGTGACTTAATTTATTGAACCCTTTGAATCTAATCCTTTTGAAGTATAGGAGTTAAGCTGAAAGAAATTCCTGGCTACAATATTGCAGCTCATTGTGACATGTTTGGTTCTGATACTAAAATATTTAATATATTTATTTTGTGAGGTCTTGAAAAATTATACCAAAATGTATGTTATGCCAAAGACAACTTTCTCTACAGTTGTGTAGGGAATAATGAAATATTACAATAAACATATTAGATATCTGTACACAAAATGCTTGAAATACATTTTACAATCATAATCAGACATTCCAAAATGCAGTCTCAATATAGCAAAGAGTTCATTCTTGATTTTAACTTCTTTGCAATGAATGGTAAAGGAATAAATATCTAGTTTAATTTTTTCTTCTATGTTTGCTTAAAAAGTTGTTTTTTATCTTCTGTCATGAATAGTTTTGTCTTGATCAGCATTAAACAAGGTTAAATTTGTTAATGTATATGTATTTGCACAAAAATAAATGAAGCTGACATTATGATCAACACATTCTTCTAATTTGGAGGAAATATTTTTTTTAAAAACTCAATCTGTCCAGGTTTTTTTTATCTCGTAAAAATGTTTGTAGGGATATTGATACGGTACTCAAGTAGATTTGCGATAAATGATGGATAGTGCTGGGCCTTACATGACGGTTAAGAAATTTGAGGGTTATGTACGTCACATTTTTCTGATAATGCAATGAATATCTAAAGAGAAAAAGCTTTGATGGAAGTGAAGAATTTAAAATGCATGGTTTTACAAAAAAAACTGCTTTATAGAAAATTGTTGGTTCAAGGACTTGCGTGAAAAAGAATGCATTGCAGTTCATATCTTTTATATTTACAAATAAATTTGTGCTGAACCCATCTATGTTTCTTGCAAAGCTATGTCCTTTTGACTGGCATTTGAGAGTAAAATTTCTGTGTGGCTTTGGATTGAATGGGTTAATAGAATGATGAACCAAGCTGGGCCTTTTAAGTTGCTTTTATAGCCTCATTCAATTCAAATCTGTTTTCTAGTCTCACATTTTGGAGTCAAGTTGTGAGGGCTTGAGCATGTAAGTACTCTGATTTTAGGTCATGCACAAAGTCAATGTTTTAGGATACTGGTATAGGCTTGGTGGTGGGAATACAAAAAAAAAAAATGAAGTAAAACAACTCGCTGTTCTCATTGCACAATGAAAGTTTGTTGGGTTTTTTTTTTAAACTAAGCACTTGCACTGTTAATGTCATACACAGACATTTATGTCCATACTTGTCTGCAGTGCTAGACATTTATACTTATACTTGTGTTTCATCTAAGGAAATAAATCTTAATTCCTTTTGCTGGTAGCTGCAGTAGTGATAGTTTGCCTAGTCATCTTCCTGGTTTTCTTATTGTGAATTCAGCATAGGCAAACAAGGTAGCCGTCTAGGGCCTCTAATTGATGGGGGCTTCGCACAAGACCTAAAACATTGGGAAACTTGTATCAAATCTCAAAATATACCTCTACTACCCTTGCTGTAAGTTTCTACTATGACTTATGGTTTATTGACAATGTTCAGTGCTACTTGTAGACAGAAGACCCTAGTTGTTTTATGAATTGAATAATTTTTTTTTGCCTAAGTCCAGCCCTGCTGTATTTTACCAGTAGTGGGGAGAGTGAGTGTATTGCTGCTTTGAGGAATGTTTGTAAATGTACTAGATTTGTTGAACAGAGTCTATTTTTTTTTATTGATCTTATTAAATTCATTAGTTGTTATCACCCAAAGTTAGAATCATTATTTACAAAATAACTATAGATTCACCTATGCTTAATTGGTGGTGTATTTCTGTTCATGAAATTGATTCAGTTATTTTACAATATATAGAAAAACCCATACTAGTTTTTAATTTCTCTCCCAGTGTGTATTTTTTTTAAAAAAGCTTTTAATTTATATCATGCCTGAAACAAAACTCATTTGTTGACCAGAGGACGTATGTGGGAGTTTCTGTGCTCAGTAAATGCAACTCTGATCTAGTCAGGTGTTGTGAACTTTCAGCCCCTTTGATAACCTCTTGGCTCTCTTAAGGCTGTGATCTTAATACAATAATTGTTTTCAGCATTTAATTATCACTTATACTTCATGAATTACAAAATATGTACTACGGTATGTAATTGTCACATTTTAATAGTGTTTGTTACAAGCTTATTAGAAGTCAAACTTAGTATGTGATTATACAATTATTATATACACTGTTGATTAGAAATGTAAAAAAAAAATTCTTCAATTAAACATTTGTTACCCAATCAGATACCGGTATTGAGATTACTTCATTTCAGCCTTTTTTTTTTGTTGTTGTTGCAACACCATTTAAAAGCTATTTTAAAAAATAATAAACACTGTTTGTGGCAAGATTAAGTTTACAAAGTTATACAACTAGGCCAACTTGCAGTTTCAACAGACTAATAGTGTGAGTGTAAGCATTGAAGTTGCCAGACAGCACATATTAAAGAATGCAACAGACACATAGCTTGGTATCAACAAAAATGTATTACATGTTTACAATGCTTCCAATTAAAAACTGAGATGTGATAAAATCAAGAATGATGAGATGACAACAGGTGTAAAAATATGTTTTGTCTCAGCATGAAAAATACATAATAAAATACCATGAAATAAACATTATATTACAAGAATGGGTTGTTCTTTTAGACTGACCTAGCTGGTATCCATCTGAAAAAAAAAAAAAAAAAAACCACCATAAAACTTATTTTAATAAATATTTCTAATACATGCATGGTTGAAAAAAAGTGGACAACAAATAGTGACATTCAAGATTTTATACAAACTTAAGGTAGCAAAACAGTGAAGAAAATGTATATAGATTGAGACATGATTTGGCTTGTCTTGTGAATAGTTATCCCTTGTTTTTCCCATGTGGTCTTGAAATGCATATCCCATAAAGTAGAAAAAAGATGTTTTTCCTAAATATTTTAACAAGTATTTAGACTTTTAAAACCCTCATGTACTATTCATAACCCAACCTTTGCATTCAACAGTCATTCTAGAATGTTTTTCCAGCTAGAATTAGATGTGATAGCCTAAGTTTCCTTAATAGAGTAATTTCTAAGTTGTGATTTATCTTAGGTAAATTTCACTTCAATGTGGATATAAATAATTCATGTACAGTATATGACAAAAACTTTTCAACAGAAGATTTTGTCACCTACAGGACTAATCTAATACAATATTAAACAGGGTTACAAAGACAGTTTGTGTGGAAACACAAACTCAAAATCGGCCCCCGAAGTGGTCCTTCCAGGCAGGAAAAAAAGGCAGGTTTCAATATTTTCAGAAAGAATATCATTATGAAATTCTATCAAAGGCAAATGACACAGAAGAATGGAGAAAAAAGGTTGACAGATCCTGTATGGTTCCCTTAAGGTCCAGCAGACCAAGGGATAGTTGAATGTGAAGTTAGGTGTGAACCTGGCCTAACTGATGTCTTATAATGAATCTAATCCATGACAGTGCGGACACGCTGCATTTCATGCGATAATACGAAAAACTACTAATTAATTGTTTTAAATTATGTCCAACTTATTTGCAAAGTAAAAAGAATTTTTTTCTCTTAAAAAAAAATGTTAACATCTTTTTTTAAATGTAGTATTTAGTATGACTTAGCAATACAATTGTAAAAAAAAAAATCTAAATCCATTTGCATAAATGTGTTTAAAAAAATGGTAAATAGCCATCTACCTTACAAAAAGCCTCCAGTGTTTGTTACTATTAATAGTGAATAGTAAAAATGATATTTTTATGAAAAAACTGCTTGCATTATTGATTTCAAAAATTAGATTTTTCACTATCAGAAAAGAAAATAGTAGCCGTAGCATCAGAGCTTTGAATGATCTAAGATAGATATCATGTCAGATTTTCCTTTTCTCTTCTAGTTTCTGAGATCTAAACGGGACGGACGGACAGACAGGCCACACAAAATTAATAGCGTCTTTTCCCCTTTCGGGGGCCGCTAAAAATACTTTTTAATTAACACACAGTAAGAAAATGATATTAGGCTCCTAGTAATACATTTTTTATACGATACACTAAACCGTAAAATTTGTTTTCTAGCACCATGTTAACTGACTAGAAACTAGTGTTTGGTGTTCAAATGTCGCCTAAATAAAAAACCTCGATCAATCAAAAGATAAAGTCAAGAAAACAAACAAGTAAGGTTACTTTGTGAAAGAAAGTCTATCCTAATCTAGGTTACTTACTTTAGCATTATAAGCATCCAGCTGAGCATCTAAATCTTCAAGAGTGGGTGTTTCTTTTTTATCTCTACCTCCACGACCACCTCGACCTCTTCCACCTCTACCTCCTCTGTTGCCTCGAAATCTAAACATAAGATGGTTATGGCTGTAGTCTATATGTTAGATTTTCTTAAGCTATAAAGATTTTGAGAAAGAAATTTCCAAACATTGCAACAAGATTAATAATAATAATACACTGACCATTTTATTCTAACATAACTATACTATACTAGCATTACCCAACAGCTTTGCTCATTGATTTGTTCACAGGTTATATATTGTTTATTTTGGCATGGACCCCCGCCCATTTTTCTTTCTAACAACAACAAAATAACAATGAGTATTCTCCGACTTTCAGCTTTTAATCAAAATATTTGAAAGTCTCTCTGAAGCTTTCAAACACCATAATTTTTTTTATCTGGTGTTAAAAATCATCCCACTTATAAATTCCGCTTTTATGTAAATCAAATGATTAAAATTAAATTAAACGAAAAATGTAATTTAACTCCTTCCCTCCTAATTAACGATACCATCGTTGATTTAATTCCATTAAAGTAAATTAATTTTTGTTTCTATAACTTTAATTTATGTTATATGCCTTCTCCTAAAATTCTATACCAAAAGTAACATTTTCTGATTACAAACAAAAATGTTATTGGTTTAATCATAACAGGAAAGAATGTACAAGTGTAAAAAAGGAACAATTGTCAGAAAGTGGAAAATAATTACAATATTTAGAGAGTTAAGAAACAGGGAAGAATAGTGTTGTACTTTTTCAATATGTGGGCTTTAAAAAACATTTTGGGTCGAAGATGCAACAAAAATTGTTTTTGGTGAATCTAACCGCTGTGGTTTTGATCATGAAAATATCTTAGTTGTCCTAGATCAATAATAGGAGACTAAAGGTTACATTTTCATATATTTTCGTCCACAGCAAGTGGGAGAATTAGTGATGAGTAAATGATGGGTTTTGAGTAAATATATATTAAGATATCAGATTAGTTCTTGAAATATATGCTCATTTGTTGTCACAAAATAATTGTCCATACATGGTACAGGGCAGCATCAAATTTTGAATTATATTAAATTAATAAATATGAATAGGAAAGCAAGCATCAATAGCTGAAGAGTTTCCAAATACAGAGGTCTTACCATTATCAATCTTTAAATAAAAATAAAAAAAGTAAATAATTATAGTGTTCAATAAGACTGTGACTCAGTGTCGTAAACCAAGGTTTGCGGGACAAGTTCTCCAACACAATGTATCATGCATACTAAGAGATGCAATGACATAGAGGCCAATACTTGGAAAGCACAAACAGGGTCATCCTTGTATAACTTGGCCCCACACTTTCATGGGGGGCCTACAATCAGTGGACACCAGCTGGGAAGAGGCTGCTGAACGTTAGAGAGGATCTATTTCTAAGTGAATGAGTCCAATGATCATAAATTACTCTACAATTCTATAGTTATGAAATAAGTTCATAGATCTAGTCTTTATTCCTTTTGAAAATTGAATACTTTTCTTAAAAACAGGTCTTAGAAGCACTGTCTGGAGCAGATTGTTTTGGCGTGATTATCAACGGAACTAAATGAATGGAGCATTCACGATGCTTGGGTAAACCTCATTAGTTCTCAACTGCACATGTCCACGACATTACAAACTTGTCCTGAAAAATGATCACAACTCACCCTCCACCACTGCCACCTTGACGATTTCCTCGAGGGCTAGGTCCTAGACGAGATCCAGCATTTCCAACTGGCGGAGATCCACCTACCAACTGAATATTCATAGGTCGCCCTAAAAAAAATCAAATGACAATAATAAAAATGTATTAAGAAAATGTTAGGAAACATATTTAGAAAAAAAATTAATAGAAACTATCACGAATACCTAAAAAAAAAGTTGAAATATGTAACAATGATAATCCAAATGTGTATTTTGAGACCTCAATATAATACATTCTCTCTCTTTATAGTGTATTGTCTTAAAACCCCAAATTACCTCACTTTCACATTGCTAATCCTGATAATAGAAAAGAAAATGAGTAGAAATTTGTATTGTTACTCCCCAAAACTGTATTTGCTTACTGGTGGTCCATTTCTTGACATTTTGTATATTGGTAGGTAGGTCTGAACACAGTTGGGGTGCACCGGATAGTACTTTTTGATATCCGGCCGGAGCCGGATATAACCGGATAGTACAATTAGATATTCGGCTGTAGCCGGATACCTACATGACTCAAACAGCTCATTTTACTGAAGTTTTTGCAAATCTTCTATAATAATAATAATAATCTTTATTATCCGTAAGGAAATTTGTCTTACAATTTGTGCATTACACCATATATAACATACCTATATTCATATTATCTTACTTTAAACTCTATCACTGATTGATAAATTAAAATGAACAGCATTTTTTTTTACAGATATGCTTATCATAAACTAATCTTTGTAACATGAGATGGTGTGTGCGTATGTATTGTAAAGTAGAATGTGGGATAACTCATGCAGAATATATAAACATATATGTAACTAATGTAAATCTTTCAAAGGTAAAGTTCACTCTTGGTTTTATAGCGTAAATCTTTCTTAAGTACAATCTAAGGTGTAGCCTATAGTGGGTAGATGTTTGTGTTCATGTATTTGACACCATCAACTTGTCATTAGGCTCGTGTTTTAAAGGCCACAAACCGCTTCTGGTTTGTATCTAATACAAATAATGGCTTAGTAAATATCCTAAGTACAGCAAATTTGCAGCCGTATGCTGGCCATTAAATTTTGTACAATGCAAAACATAGCTGCTTCGGTCAAATGACTCATTCAACCAATGGGCAGTTAAACCAAAATATGATTCGGTGGTATTATCAGCTGTCCAAGTGTCCGTTGAGAAAGCGATGCTTTTAGCATCAGATAGCATTGCACGAAGCTTTGAGGAAATATTGTCGTAGATATCTGGAATAACACGTTCTGTAAAATATTTGCGACTAGGCACAGTGTATCTTTTCTCCAGTACTTTTAAAAGTCCAATAAATCCAGACTTCTCAACTACTTGGTAAGGTTCCATGTCAGTTGCAATCATCTTTGCTATGGCCAAGTGAATGCGTTTAGCATTATCACTATTAATATCCCACAATTTAGCTTTGTCTAAGACCTCTTTAATCCCTGGTTGCTGCTTGTGTGTGAGGCTTGACGAATCACTGGAGCTCGTAGACGTACTGGCACAGGCAGTGATATTACTTGATGCTGATTTCAATGCAGTCATTTCGTTGAATAAGTCTGGGTGTTTCGAGCGTAGATGACTAATCATAGTGGTGGTTGAGAAGTCTTTAGGTTTGCCTGGTTTACCACGTGACATTACTATTTTACAAGCATTGCAAACTGCTTTAGAGTTGTCCATTGTTTTGACATTAAAGTAACGCCATATAAGTGATGACTTTTTATCAGTCATTATTATTACTGTTTAATTTACTAAATGCCCTTGCAAGCCACTTTTATACCCGTGGCTTGTGTAACAAAATACTTGTAGGGGTGTGTCCTGTAGTTCAGCGCTCTAATTTACATTTCTCTTCAAGTAAACAAACTTAGTGTCATCATCTAGTGACCTCTAGACAGTGTCAATATGTCTTAACAATTTGGTTTGTGGTCCAGACCCTTGATTGACAACCTATCTCATAATAAACAAACTCATACCAGATTAACCTTATGGAGATTTGGCTTGTAGTCCCGCCCCTAATAAAAATTCTACTCCAAGTAAACAAACTCAGTTCCCTCATAAGATGTGACCTCTAGAAAGTGTCAACACGTTGACATCTGACTTAATGTGGTCAGCTGCCTATCCGTGAACTCAATGTTATGGACTAAACAAACAAAAGGAGGTGGGGGTGCTCATCTCTACCTCTGGAGATATACTCGCACATCTAGACAGATTATCAGCGTGACGTAGTTAAGGAATATTACGTGTTTACAAGACCACTCAAAGGTCAAGACAAGCTTTTAAAATGTGCCAGACATCGCTGCTACGTATGTAATACGAATTTATAATGTAAAGTCTAGTCCACCCCCCCCCAATAACAAACCTAGTTCCCTCGTGTGACCTCTAGAGAGTGCTTACGTCCATCATATCTGACTTGGGGTCACCTGTCAATCAATGAACTCAATGTGATGGGCTAAACAAATAAAAGGGGAAGGGAGTTGTTCATCTAGAAATATACCTGGTTACATTAGAGGTGTGGCTCTTGTAGTCCAGCCCCCCCCCCCCCCCTAATAAAGATTAACTACTAAGTAAACAAACTCAGTTCCCTCGAAAGGTGTGACCACTAGAGAGTGTCAATACGCTGACATTAAACCTACGTCCATCGTATTTAACTTGTGCTTACCCACCCATAAAAAAACTCAATGTGATGGACTAAACAAATAAAAGGGGGTGGGAGTTGTTCATCTCTACCTCTGGAGATATACCCGCACAGCTAGACAGACGTCTGGTCAGCATGACGTAGTCAAGGAATGTAGCATTTTAACATGTTAACTAACTTACTCAAAGGTCAAGACAAATTGAAAAAAGTGCCAGCCATTGCTGCTCTGTATGTAAAGCGCATTTATGATGTAAAGTTTCATCTCTATTTATATTAAGTTATTAACACGCCTTGTCTTTATAATAAACGATGTTTGGTGCATATTCATAATGGCTCTATTTTTAAGCACATTATTTTGTTTTCATCTAAACATTAATACATTCTATAACAGACAGTAATGGAACTAGGTACTTTTTACTATCCGGTAGTGATATCCAACCGGAGCCGAATAGCACCGGATAGTAAAAAATGCCGGATATTCTGCAGAAGCCGGAGCCGGAGGGACTATCTGGTGCACCCCTAGAACACAGTAAGTGAGTATGCTTTTAAAAAAGTCATAAAAAAAAAAACAACTCTTTGTTTAATATACAAAAAATGTTTACCATCAAGTGGAACATTATTGTACTGTTTCATTGCCTTCACTGCATCAGTACGTCTCTGATAAATTACTTCTGCCGTGCCCAGTGATCTACCAGATCTGTCAAAGTGAACTGCTGCTTTCACCAACTGACCAAATTCACAAAAAAGTTCCTGAAAATAGAATAACTCTTTACATTTTCTGGCTCTGTGAGTAGGCTAGAATGTAAAAATTCCAAAACAACTAATTTAGTAGCCAAAGCAAAAGCTCAATGTTCAAAAGTATACCTTTATGTCTGAATCATTGACTCCAAAGTCAAGGTTTGAAACTAAAAGTTTTCCAGTGCCCCCAGGTTGTCCACCACCACCACCTCCACGCCTAGATTGACCTGAGCTTCCATCATACAAATCATGCTGCCAGACATCAGGGACCTCTCGTGACTGTAGTGAAAATAAAATGTTAATATAAAATGCTTTTGAACTCAACATAAAAATGACTGGCTTTTATTCATAGAATTTATGCTTATTTTGTATTTTAAAACATTTGAAAGCAATTTCCTGGTAACTCATTAAGGGCTAGAAACAAAATTTCAGTCAAATAAAATAAACGTTATTGTTGGGTATAAAACAGACCTCAACCACTGACATATCTATAAAATCGAGACAAAGAAATTTTCAATTTTTATTTAAATATTCAACTGTTGCACTAAGATTTTGAATTGCAGTAGATCTATTATAGCCTATACTATTATTATTAACATTGGCAAAGCGCTTGGCTTCCGAACCAGAAGTCCTGGGTTTGAATCTTGTTGAAGACTACAATTTTTAATTTCTGGATCTTTGGATGCCTCTGAGTCCACCCAGCTGACATAAGCTGGGGAAAAGTTAGGGCGGTTGGTTGTTGTGCTGGCTACATGCCACCCTCGTTAACCGTAGGCCACAGAAACTGATGACCTGTACATCATCTGCCCTATAGACCACAAGGTCTGAAAGGGGAACTACTAGTAATATTAATCCTATACTCTTAAGCGAGCAATTCTTGTATGCATGTAGGTATATATATTTATATATATATAAATTTTATTTCGAAAACGGCTCTAACGATTTCCTTTAAAATTTCAAGGTACGTGTATATTGATAAGAAAAAAAATCTCAGCTCATTTGCCACATCGAGAAAACTCGAGGTCGACTATTATATCGGTTTGAAAATGTCTCATCATCGAAAAATTAATTTGGGCTAGAATATTTTATGAATGAAAATTTTCTATATGACGTCAATGGTAAAAAAACTTGACACCGCTTACGTCACTAGGCTCACAGCAGTACACTAAGACTTTTCTTCGCAAATGAGAACAAGTTTTAATGATTCAATTGGCGTAATTAAACATTTGCGCACCATCTTATTGTACATTGATCCATTATGAAACTATGTAAGAAGAATAATGAAATTAAATATCTTTATGTATGTATATAGGCTTTATAAATTGTTTACACTTTAATTGTGTACACCCGTTTGTTATTGTTTGTTACTTTGTTATTATTTTACTGGTGAATTATTGCAATGTGTTTAAGCTTCGAAGTCTACTGTCCCATACCAAAACATAGGAAATGGTCATAACACAGCTTATCTATGCCTTACTTGCACAACCAGGGCCGGTTCTAACATTTGCGGGGCCGTATGTGAAACGTGAGGATTGCCCGCAGACCAGGGTAGGGATAAGGATAATAGGTGAAAATAAAGATTTTGTATTAGAAAATAAATTCGTATTTGCATTACATTTTTATTAAATGAAAGCTGACGATGCTGTTTTTTTATATCATGCGTAGGATTGGCGTTTATCATATTGATTGACACCCCAAAGTGACAATTTTGTCTTTTTAAGGACATTTTTATGAGTTTCAGGAGATTTCCAGGAACTCCTTGAAAACAAGGAGACCACGGGAACCCTATTATAAATTATAATGGTTTAATTTAATAATTTACACCTAGAATTAGCCCGGGGCTTTTGAACCATAGGGGTCCACTGTGGCAGCATATGCCTAGGGCTGGCCCTGATGATATCCAGCTCACGGTCAACGAATTTTCATCACGCTGCTGCTTTTTTTTTGGTTAACCTTTAAACCTCGGTAAAACAGAAGTCATGTTCCAGAAGTCACCCAATAAAAAGTACTCAGCCTAAAGATCACGGCGCAAAGACATCAATTAAAGTGGTAGATCTGGGAAACATAGTATCAAATGATGCATTGATTTAAAGAGAGGTTGATATGTGATCAGGGATAGTTGTGCTTTTGGACGCCTCCAAGCTAAAGTGTGGCGAAATAAATCACTCCACCTGTCTACAAAAATCAGTGTCAACCAGTGATTCTCTCAACCCCTCTATGTGGATCTGAGACATGAGTACTTTATAGAAAGCAACTAAGACTTCTTGAACGACTTCACCAAAGACAGCAAAAATGGTATGGACTTCTTATAATCCGACAGTCACGCTTTGCAGGGCACTTATTCCGTATTTGGGACGAACATATTTTTGGCAATCTTTTTTTTTAGTAAGCTGAAAAGTAGTCAGAGTAACAATGATGCCTCACAATAACGCTTCTTTAGAATACTAACGCAATGTTTTTAAGTCTCTTAGGAAAAAATGTGCGATTTTACTTTGTTACTAGGTGCACATTTTACACTATAACGTAGAGATTTTGCATCACTTGATGATTCTTACTAAAGCCATAATAATAAGGCTTGTCTTCGAGTCCGAAGATTAGTGAGGAATGTAGTAATTCCCGTGGCTGCTCAGCCCCAGCTGTGACCTACATATTTTGCCACATCCAGGGCAAGCATAACCATTGTCGGCAGGTGGTGGATTTAAATTTTCTTTTTGCCGTCTGCGTTTGTCCTCGGCAGAAGATTTTCTTTTGGTCTCAAATGTGTATCCCGCTGCCTTTGTGAGTGACCCCCAGCTGCCTCGTTCGAGGGCTGCATACAACCACGTGCTCTCTTCTATGTCAGCCAAGTAAAGTTGACGGCTAAGCTGTCTTTGAAGAATTTCCGTGGAGCGCCTCTGTTACGTCGACCACTTTTTAGCTCACCAAAAAAAGACTGCCTTTGGCATACGTTCGTCTCCCATACGGGATACGTGCCCCAGCAAGTGCAATTGTCGGACCATAAGAAGTCCCTCTATACTGTCCATACCAGCCTTGGCAAGGACATTGCTGTTTGTAGTGCGTCCTGCCACCGTATGTCCATGATGGAGCACAAGCATCTTTGGTGAAAGCACTCAAGAAGTCTTAGTTGTTTTCTGTAAAGTGTCCATGTCTCAGAGCCATAATGAATATATTAATTGCAATATTAAATGTCAGAAAGTAAGAAGTTAGAAGTTATACTGCAAAGACTTTCTTCCAAGCCTATAATAGCCCAATAGTTTCACACGAAAGAAGCAATGTAAAACGTTAAGACGTGAGCTGTGGTTTTCTATAGGCCTACTGTTGGGGGGACTTTCTATTCTAATCGCCATGTACAATTACATTAAGAACTGACAGAACGAAAAAGAAACTCTTCAGATTGATAGTCTTTACCTGATCGTTCATTTTTGTAATTACAACAATATTCCCAAAATGACTTCGGGTATATATCCTTCCTTAACAAATTATTCATCCGAGCGAGGCTCGGTTACCTGACATTATACTTTATTTGTATTATTTGGTTTGTTCATTATTTAATTATGCTAATTTGTGGGATGTGTGGCATATAAACCATTTAGTTTCTCTTAAAGGTTTAAGTTTCAACATAGACTAGGTATTTAAGATTTGAATTGAGTTGTGTTTGCTTAGCGCCTAAAGGCAGCATGGAAACAATCTCCCAGATGCACCTTGCTGTATGTCCACAAAAGAGAATGAAGTGAAAATTCTAATAACTTGCAAAAAAAAAAAAAAAAATAATAATAATAATCTCACCTAATATTGCATGCAATTTGTTATGAGTTGGCTCATGCTTGGCCTATAAAAATTAAATGCTACCAGCATATAAATTTAACAATGAAGTTAAAAAAAAAACATTCAAGATTATAAACTTCTTGTGACATCTTTACTAAAAATCCATCTGCTGCAAGATCCCATGATTTCACCCACCAAAAAGTCATTCACAAATCACATTAAAACATAACATTACCAAACATGGGTCTAAAAAAAAAAATGAAGAAAATTTAAGAGACGAAAAGCAAAATTTACTGAAACAAGTATTTCACTGTTGTGATTGTTGTGAACTCCTAGCCTATGACTTTGACATGGATACATTACGTATGCAATACTTCAAGAAACACCAGGGATGCATTAGAAATAAGAATTATTTAATAAAGAAATAGGAATAAATTATAACTGTAGATAACGCCAACAAAAGCTGAATTCCTAAATATACATTAACTATCAAACTGCCTTATAATGGCTCCTACTATGCTATCACAAAACTCCGGTCCCCTGTCAACAATAATAAAACTTCAAGTGCTGTCACTCTGTCCCAACCAATGGACCAATGAAATAATAGTAAAATTAATAAATAAACATAGAATTCTTTCAGTCTTACAACCAAGGTTCTATGACGTACCGTTTACAATATTATATACAAAACATAATCACCACATTCCCCCCTTACCAAAATAAGCTATTAATATAACTTATTAATAGCGTATAAAGTTACTAGTAGCTTAGACTTCAGTATCAGGTAAAGAAAGAGTGCACACACAGAAATACACAGATACACTCAATAGCATTGAACTCAAAACCAATTGGAAAAAGAAAAAAATGACAGAATCACACAAAAATTACTAGTTAACATATCTACATTCCCCAATTAACTCTCCTTGTTCACAATTTCAACCAATTCCTTTACAACATCCAGAATTAACTAGTATTGGAGAAAAAAAAAATCGCTAACTATACAACATCCGTTTAAACTACTCAAAACTGGTCATCAAGTACTCAAGTCCAATACGAATAGGAGACTTGCTTCACTACATTGTCACTTTGTTTAAAGGAAATACATATCAGCTGATATCAGCATTTATATTAGGTGTTCGGTAATGCAGGCCTTGGTCACTCATCACGGCGATTCGTGTACCTTCGTATCTGGTCAACATTGGCAGTAAGCTGAGAACTATCTGTCAACTGTGCACATAAAATGGAGTCAAAATGGGTTGTCGACATATAATAAGATAAGAATAAGAAAAAATGTCCTGAGGATTTGAGGGGGGGGGGGGGAGGTAAACACTAGGTATGGAGCTATAATTAGTCATACATCCTGCGAATGTAGGCATTAAAACACCATGAATGGAGTCAATTGTTCTGAGGGTGTTATGGTGGAAAGCTGCCCCACCAAAAGACTTGTACTGTCAGACGTCACCTTGTTTCACTATTCACTTGTTACACATAGTCTCATACGCCGAGGTTTCAAAACGTTCTTCCCCGTTTCGTAAAGTTTTAGTAGGTCACCGTATACTTTTTCGGCCATTTTATGGACGTAGGTTTGTTCTTATTCTTTAGGACAAGAGTTTTAGTGCCTGAGTTAATTAATTTTCCAGCTCTTTATTCCAAGAAAGTAGAGCTTACTGCTAATCAAAAGATAATAGATACAAATCTTCTGGTTTATGTCAAAGGTTTGACACGTTAGTGGTAGGCCTACTATAAGGATAAAATAGTTCACCTGTCAACTTGTTGACATACTTGCTGCTCCACCATTGGCAAAAAAATGATTCACACACCTTGTTGTATCTCATGATGATATTCACAAAGGAACATTCACAATGACATTTACCCAAGCATATATAGCCATGTCAACTGACCAAGAAACAGATATATCCAAATGCTGCTGATTTAAACTCTCAAATTCTAAAAAATACATGTGCACCTTCAACATTCAATGACTTTCAACAAGAAAGAGGCTCTACATTTGATCCAGAAACAGTAGTGTCTTGAATCAATATTGCAGTTGGTGTTGACTCAAAGTGTAAAAAACAATATGAACAGGACAAAGACTTTAAATGGTGATAGTGATATGGAGGCGATAGCAAAGTGTGTTTGTCTTGTAATAACTGTACAAAATGACTAAATTTCGAGAAAAAACAATTGACAGGGATATATTTAATAATGATCAGCTTAGCTTAGTGTTAATGCTGTAATGTATACAAGTAGCTTGGGGAAAAAGTTTCTGACAGTTGAAATTTGTAAAAATATGTTAAAAAGCATCAAATTGAAGGCTTTCATAAAGACGTTCTAGATAAGAAACAAATTTGGTCACAATCATTAATGATATATCGACCAGAAATTTATTATGAGAGATCTTATGCTAGGCTGTAACTGTTAATATTTTTATGTATTTTAATGTTATAGTAGAAGGAACTTTTGGTTGCTCCATTTTCAAGGTTGTGCTTTATTAATTTAGTAATATGAAATGAAGTATGATAATTTCATCAACTGTCACCAATGAAAGAGAAACATTCTCTTTAAGCACCAGTATTTTTTAAACTCACCAATACTTTCTAAACCCCCTCCCCCTTTATGTAATACTAGCAATAGTATTATTAACATACAGGGAGGAAAAATGAAACGAGCTGGCAACAACTGTCACCACCTACGCTTGATTAATAGAAGCAATGAATACAATAAAACTGATATTGGAGCTGTCGTTCTTGTGCAGTGGACACCCTCACATTGCAGTGTGTGTGTGTTGGGGGGGGGGGGGGGGGGTAATGACCCAGATGATGCTCATGAACAAGCGCTGGCCATGCCCACTTTCAGGGTACAAGTATGTTTTAACAGGTTACAACAGCCATTCCAGAGAGGGTATATGAGAAGTGGTTTAAATCTTGAGACAAATCCAATAAAGCCAGGGAAGTCTGGCAGGAAATGTGCCATCCCAACCGAGACGACCAGTGTTGAAGGCTAAAAAGGTCAGAACTAATAGAGCAATCATGTACAGGACACTGCCCCAAAAGTGTATACTCTGCCTGTTTCTGGACAAATTTTGATGCCCGTTGCTGACACTGTTGGGAGTCAGTGGTGCATGTCTTGCAAGAGTGTCCGCAGTTCTAAACTAAAAGGTCATTTCAACTGTATGGAAGCTATGAGGCACTATATATTTTATTGGAGTTCATCTCAGATGAAAGCCATTCCTTACATTAAATCAATCCCCAGACATGGTTTCACATTTCGAAGATATAAAGTTTGGTATTAAGTATAAGACACTCTGAGTAAACTTGATAGATTCTATTTTAATTGTTTCCACTTTGGTGTCACCCCCAAGGGCTCAAGTGAGTGTCGAGTGGGCCCCAACTGGTTATAAATAAATGAGACATGGGCCCAAGAAAAATGTAAATGAATCCCTTCACACAAAATAATTTTTAAATGGTTGCTGTGCACAGGGTGTGGGCCCAGGTTCATTGAACCCTTTCACGCCATGGATGCTATGCAGATGCCATTGTTTAGACACTGTGATAGTCTGTAGACTGTGTATATATAGATATAGAAAAAAAATCTAATCTAGAGATCTACACCACAGTGGTTTCCATGGCTGACCCCAAACTCTCAAACTCAGGCTCTTTACTAGACTAGATCTATCTACTACTAGATTACTAGATTATCTAGTCTTCTCTAGTTCGTCTTTAACTGAGTAGTCACTAGATTTAAGTAAGGCTAGTAACTAGTATCAAATCATCATATAGTAATAGTATAGATCTAGAATAGATTCCTAAGTCTAAGTGACCTAACTAAGTACAAATTCTATTCATTTCTTCTAGATCTAGATCTAGATTTAGAATCTAGATATTCTAATTCTAAGACTAACACTACAGTAACACTGACTAACACTAATCGTCTAATCATATAATGTCTAGATCTAGATCAAAGAATGATATTAGAATATTGCATTGTGAATTGTGGACGATGGGTTAGAATAAACAATCTTTATAATCTATAATTACTTACACGTTGATTAAATCCTCCAGAATTACGATTTCTTTGAACGCCGCCTCTAAAAACGCCACCGCCACCGGTTCCTCTGCCTCGACGATTCTGTTGTCCACGACCACGACCACCTCTTTGACCACCTCGACTGCCGCCCCTACCTCTTTGAGACTTATTTTGTTTTATTATATCATCTAGACTCATATCAAGTTTATCTGTCATTTTTGTTATTTAGAATTTGTTATGAAAAATAGATCTATACCTATAAACAAGATTCACAGAGAGGTTAAGTGAGATTGAGATGAATATAAACAAGAGCGTGGGGTAAATGGCGGTATGATTTCCGATGTTGACCAGATTTTTATTTTACGGTACAGATTCTAAATAATTATTGTAAATAAAGTCCTTTAGAATTTAGTGTAGATCTACAATATATTCAACAGCATTTTGTCTATATCTCCACTTTTTGCAAACAAAATCAGCATTATGTTTAGAAAACAGACTTTTATCTAAATCTAGATCTGTAAATCATGATAAGATTTTCTATCATATTAGAGCCTACCTGCGTCTCTAGGAATAGATTTATCTCCACCGTACCCTTTTTTAAAATATATAAATGATAAATCTAATTCTTTTACAATAGCATGGATATTTCGAGATTTTGTATGGTATTTCTTTAATATATTAAAAATAAAAAAATAATTCATTCATCAGATCAAATGAGGTTAAGTCAATACCTCCCACAAGCACATTAATTAATTTTTTTTATTATTTTTTTTTTTTTGGGGGGGGGGGGGGAGAGAAAAGAGGATTAAATGTTTTTGTATTAATTGACCAGAATGTTGGCTTACAGTTCTTGGACACTTTTTTTTTTTTTAAATACTCTTTCTGAATAAAGAAATTCAGCTGAAGTGTTGATGAGACCCTTGTGCCACATCTGGTCCGTGGCGCGGGGGATTCCTCATTCCAGCTACCCGTCGCCTCAGCGTGGCGCCTCCGTGGAAACGTCTAGTAGCGGAACTAAATAGGCTAAGTACGATTAGCGAAACAGGCCCTTGCAGGATTCTCTGTGTGAGCTTTTCTTTTTTTTTTTTTTATCTCACTCGGGATAGGGTTTGAAAAAATAGCATGCACACCAGTCCAACAAGTCCGCCACACCGTTCCACGCAGGGGGCCGTCATCAGTTAGCCGTTAAGCTGGAGTGGCGATCTCCTTACACGGAATAGTGGCGGTTACAGTATAGGAATATGAGGTAATCTCCCCATGGTTAGTGCTGCTCGGGGTCACTTACAGTGAGTGGACCCAGGACCGGGGGAAGTGCGCCGTGTACATGGTACGTTCCGATTTCTAGCCCAGTCACTTTGGCCGCTATTGCTGGGAGCCCTCAGACAGGACAGGGGTGGAGAGCCCCATGTTCATGCCTGGTTGTTCATGTCCATGCCTTTCTAACAATCAACGGAATAATGGCACCTTCGGCGCTTATTCCATACTGGACTTCATTGAAGGTCCGCGGCTCGAGAGCGTGCCTATCCGACCATTCGAAACTTGTGACCACAGGACAGTAAATTCATTCCTCTATCCATCCACTACAGCCCACGGAGGGCATTGATCTGATTTAGATTTAGAACATCTTTCCATTCTGATCTTCCCTGTACTCATTAAGTCTCCAAGCCCGGAGTCCTAGCTGTTGTAGATCTGCCTCGACATCTCAAACCACCGTACTCATGGTCTGCCATTTGGATTTTGCCGGTGAACAGACTTTGCTCTTCTGCTCTCTGTCATGAAGTGACCTGCCCAACGTAATCTGTTTTTGTTTTTTTTTTTTTGTTTTATTTCCGCCACTATAGACGGGTCTTCATATAGCTGGTATATATTTCTTGGTTTGTGCGTGTCTTCCATCCGGTTCCCTGAGCTCATGTATGGCACCATACATTTTTCTGAGGATTTTCCTTTCATAAATAGTTAGCAGATTTTGTTATTGTTTTTTTTTTGTTTGTTTGTATGTTGTTGTTTTTTCAGCGTCCAGGTTTCACTTACACACATGGATACTGGTCTTATTATTGTTTTGTAAAAAGTTTTCTTTGTTGTTGTTTTTTTACAGAAAGCTCAGTTGCCTGCCGCTAGTCGTTCCTTTACTTCTGACGTTAGGTCTTTTTTTTTTTTTTAATGTATCATACCTCCTAAATATTTAAACGTTTCTACGTTTTCAAACTTGTGGTTAGTCACCATCATCAAACTCCCATTGAGTGAGGGCTTGAGAGGCTCAAATCCTCTCTTGCAAAAGCCCTGGACAGAAACCATGCTGTTTTGCGTTGTGCATACATGTTGCCATACAAGTCGAGAATTTGTGGTTTCCCAGACCTGTCAGCACTCAAACCACATTTCCAATTCTATTTTGTTTTGGATTGTTGCCAGAGCATGATGAAAACTCACATTCTCCTCAGTAGGTAGTGTTAGCCCTCCTTTGTGGGCCAGTCACACCTATGTAAGTAAATACTGCAGTATTACAGGGGTGCCATAGCGTTGATTTCTGTAGTGTGAAGGCCATGGTCTAGTACAGTACCTAGTACAGGTTTTGAGTCAGTGACTACAACAATATGTGTTGCCCTCAAATGTCCCTCGACGAGTTGAGAGTCAGTGACTTTTAAGGCTTCACAGGTCGCCATGGTCTCCGCATCAAAACTGCAAACACTAACACATGGTCCAACGATTTTTTAAACTGAGAGCCAGACTAGGCCTACATGGATACCGACCCAGTATATGCAAAAAAATAGCTATGGGCTTGAAGGCCCTGATGGTCTTCAGTGCTAGTATTTGAAGGTCGTTAGATGAATGCCTTAGCTTAGTGGCGTTAGGGTCTACTAGTTTCAAGCGTATGTCTGGGGTCGTTGAGCGACACCAAGGGGGAAGGCGATGAAAACGTTGAATGTTTTGTCTGTTGGTGGAGAGGCCAGCTTTATCAGATAGTCTAGTTGCATGATGTATAAAAGATTGTATCTGGATACGTCGTCTGCATCTCCAACCATCCATTAGTTTTCTAGCTGGGAGGTATTCATCCAGTCTTTTGTACCACTCAAAGCAGGTTAATATTGACAGTTTCCTCCTAAGATTGAGTGGGCCTACACTAGCCATTATTTGGGCTGCATTTACTGGGCTTGTTCTAAAAGTTCCAGATTGGGACTGTATCTTATCAAGCTGTTCCAGAGCTGTCCCTGAGACCTTTTTTTTTGCAACTTCCTTGATGTGCTCACACATTTTTAGTTTGCGATCTAAAGATACACCAAGGTACCTGGGTAGCTTCTCTTTGCTGAGAGACATTCCGTTGAGGGAGAGTCGGAATGGCTACCCGAGAATGCCAGTCCCAAGCGTGAACAGAGAATATAAAGAATATTTGTTTTTATACAAATAAAAAAAATAGTGTTTAAGAGGGAAGACCATACACTTATATATTAGATATATCTAGACTGGAAACCGGAAACAAAATCTTATCTGCGATTGATCGATTCACAGACCTATATATAGAGATTTTCAAGCTCTAAAGGAAGTCGCCCCAATCAATCTTTTCTGTCTTAGAATAGTAATGATCTTTAGTTTTCAAAGTTTAGAAATAATGCAAAATCATTTGTCGGATTTTCTTTAGAATGGGCTATTAATCACAGAACTATATATTCACGCTAATATATGAAACAAAGTCATTTCCTGTTAGTTTCTATTGAGAATGTTTCAAAATCCAATATCGAAATAATTCATGTCTGTTGATTTTAATCATCGTATGTACATTTAAATAGATTGATTACCTAGATCTTTCTAGATTATGTATCTAAAAATTGCAAAATAATAATTATGAGACGAGAGTACTTTTATTTTTGATGTTCAATTACTAGATCTAGATCTAAAAATTAAATTATATTAGGTTAGGGTTGAAAAAAAAACTTTACTTCTTATAACTACTTTACAAATACATAAATTCTGTCGCCAGATTTGACTTTTCTGTTTTTAAAACGTTATTTTTTTCGTCTGGAAAGAGGAGAGAGAGCGGTAGAGTGAAAACGATTAATCCTCGCTCCTTTTTAATTTCTGCTAACGATTGCATTTGGCATTAAAGAATAGGGGTTGGGGCGACTCGATAAAAGAATTTAATTTATAGCATTTATAAATTATATTAGTGACAATTTTTTTTTAATTTCTAAATTAAATTTTCTATTAAAATACAAAAAGAAAAAATGTATTGGTTTGTCCGATGGGCCGAAAACGATTGCCCCTCCCTCCTGGTACAACCCCTTTTTCATTTTATATTTACTAATGATAAAATTTTAGATCAGAGTGTACCTTCGACATAATATACTAATGGGTTCAAACATCAATATGAAGCTTATTTTATATAGATATTAAACTAATTTTGTTCACAAACTATGATTTGTCCATAAAAAATAGGACTCCCCCCCCCCCAATTTAGTGGGCTAGAGAGGGGGGGCAGTAGAAGCAATCCCCCCCCCACCTCACCGAATCGGCTAAAATACCAGAAGTGTAGCAGCATAATATAAAAATTATATAGTCATTCAACTAGTTTTTTAGAAGCTATTGAGAGATACAGAAGGTTGGAGAACGATCATCCTAATAAATTACTAACACAGAGAAATAGGAAAAACAACCAAAAAAAGCAAAGGACTCTGATTCAACTTACTGACGAACTAGCCCTAAAACACCACCTACTCAATAACAGAGAAAAAATTACCAGATTTTCAAACATAACGCCCGGACTAAACTACAGACAACCAACCATTAAAACACATTTACTAAATAACACCTTAACAAAAGAATCAAATCCACTGGAGCTCAAAGTAGGCACGCTCGAAACAATTGAAAGCTATCCCAAAACAGCTATCCATATATATACCGACGGATCGGCCTTCAAAGCCACCACCAATACTGGTCTTGGTGCCTTCCTGGTCTTCCCTAAAAATAAACACTTAGAAATAAGTGCACCCTGTGGCGATTACTGCTCAAACTTTGAAGCCGAAATTGAGGCAATTACCATAGCACTACAGACAGTGGAAAACAAATTATATGAAGGAGTGCTATCACCATCAGATATTGTTGTCTTTACAGACTCCCAATCCACTCTGCAAGTACTTAACAGCAACACCTCAAACAGCCCAAGAGAGTTGACAACACTAATTGTGATAATCCACCAGATGATATCAAAATTAAATATCAATATCACACTACAGTGGATCCCTGGACACATTGGCATCATGGGAAATGAAAAGGGAGATAAGCTATCTAAGGCAGGTTCATCTATGGAACAACCAGACAGACCTTACCCTAAGGTCAATTTTAGTCAACAATCACAAAGAGGAGTGGCTCAACCAATGGGCATCAGGAAACACAGACAGAGCCATGCACAAAGAAATGGCTATGCCTAACAAACTGGACAGTATTAATTTCCTCCCCCGCAAAGAACAATCTACAATTTTCCAACTAAGAACAAGACACACACCTCTATTAAATTACCATCTCAACAAAATAAACTCCACACAACTCCCCCTTTGCAGACACTGCGCCCACCCTTATGAAACCGTAATCCATATCCTCTTTGAATGCCCCTTCCTAATCCACCTTAGGCAGACCCTACTTCCACTACAGCCCAACATAATCAACACCTTGTACGGCAGTGCTGAACAACTGAAGAAAACAGCACACTATTTTTCTTTGGCACAGTCTGCAAAAGAGCTCACAGCTCAGCAGCAATAAAGCTGGCTAGAAGAAGAAGAAGAAGAGCTCATGTAGAGTGAAGGGGGTGTCAAAGATCTGACAGTTGACAGTTGGAGCTTTTCTTTTTTTCTTTAGGATATTGCTAAAGGCCTGGCTAAGTTGTTTTCTCTGTTGTGACTGGTTGATGCTAGCTAAGTATTTATTGAAGATTTCGGCCTTTCTAAGATTTTCTGTTATTAGTCATCAATGCCTTTTATAGTCTTTCAAAGCTAATGAGTTCACATCCAATAATGCTGTATGAAAGGTCTGGCGTCTTGGTAGGAATTAGTGGTTCTGACACATTTTGATTCTGATGTTCAGCACACCTGTCACTTCAATGTCTGCATTTATGCCTGGCCAAAACATGACTTCTCTGCCTCTCTGCTTACACTTTACTGTTTCTAAGTGAGCCTTGTGTATCAGATTTAACATGTATGAACGTAGCTTGGTGGCATGACTATTCTCAAGAGCTTTGTATATAATTCCATCAGAAGTTGATAATCGGTCTATTGAATCCCAATATGACCTGACTTCAATTGGAGTCTCGCTTCTTGTGTCTGGCCAACCAGTCATAATAACTTCCCTGAGTTCTTTGATTGTATAGTCTTTAATTTCGCTGTATTTCGAATCACTTACAGAAAACATATGTACCGAATCATCTGTAAATTCACATATCTGCATATCAGTAGGCCTATTTGGTAAATGTGCAGAGAAAGTGTATCGGAGATTAACTTTTAATTGCCTTTTCTGTAACAGACTTTCAGATCATACCACTGTAGTCTCATTAGCATCTTCTGTATTCTCATCGGTGCTGACAGTGACAATAAAGGTTTCTTAAGATTTGCTCTAGAGGTTTGTGATAATTATAAACTGTTACTCATAGACGCTGTTACTTCTTTACCAAATATGTTGCAGTGACTTAATTTGAGCATATCTTGTTTCTGCATCCGTGAGAGCTCTTGATGCGTATACAATTAGACGACCATCCTAGAGTAATACTGCTCCCAGTCCATCTTTACTTGCATCACATTCTATCTCTACTTGCTCCCAGTCCATCTTTACTTGCATCACATTCTATCTCTACTTGCTCCCAGTCCATCTTTACTTGCATCACATTCTATCTCTACTTGCTCCCAGTCCATCTTTACTTGCATCACATTCTATCTCTACTTGCTCCCAGTCCATCTTTACTTGCATCACATTCTATCTCTACTTGCTCCCAGTCCATCTTTACTTGCATCACATTCTATCTCTACTTGCTCCCAGTCCATCTTTACTTGCATCACATTCTATCTCTACTTGCTCCCAGTCCATCTTTACTTGCATCACATTCTATCTCTACTTGCTCCCAGTCCATCTTTACTTGCATCACATTCTATCTCTACTTGCTCCCAGTCCATCTTTACTTGCATCACATTCTATCTCTACTTGCTCCCAGTCCATCTTTACTTGCATCACATTCTATCTCTACTTGCTCCCAGTCCATCTTTACTTGCATCACATTCTATCTCTACTTGCTCCCAGTCCATCTTTACTTGCATCACATTCTATCTCTACTTGCTCCCAGTCCATCTTTACTTGCATCACATTCTATCTCTACTTGCTCCCAGTCCATCTTTACTTGCATCACATTCTATCTCTACTTGCTCCCAGTCCATCTTTACTTGCATCACATTCTATCTCTACTTGCTCCCAGTCCATCTTTACTTGCATCACATTCTATCTCTACTTGCTCCCAGTCCATCTTTACTTGCATCACATTCTATCTCTACTTGCTCCCAGTCCATCTTTACTTGCATCACATTCTATCTCTACTTGCTCCCAGTCCATCTTTACTTGCATCACATTCTATCTCTACTTTCTTGTCGACATCATAATATGCCAAAACTGGAGGGTTTGTACAAAGCTTTTTCAATTCTTCGAAACTCTTATTTTGTTCATGATTCCATTGAAATTCTACAAGATCTTTTAAAAGCTTTCGTATTGACTTAGATTAAGGATAAATTTTGCAAGTTACTGAATTAAACCTAGAAATCTTCTGATTCCATCTTTGTCTTGAGGAGCTGGCATGTCGAGAATTGCCTTTATCTTTGCTGGATCTGGTTCTAAACCTTTCTCTGACAAACATAAAGTACTATGTTTTGCCTTATTTTGCACTTGTCGTAGTTCAGCTTTAGATTGTACTCCGTTGCTCTTTGCATGACTTGTTTCAAAATGAAGTCATGATGCTCAATATTTCTTCCAGCTATTAGAATGTCGTCTATGATGACATATGCTCCTTCAATACATTGAAGCATTTCAACCATAATTCTCCGATTAACATCTGTCGCTGATTTTATTCCTAAAGGTAAACGTAACCATCTATATCGACCTAGAGGTGTGTTGAACGTTTATAGAAAAAATGATTCTCTTTCAAGCTTTATTTGCATAAACCCTGACTGGGCATCGAGTACTGGGAATACCTTTGAACCTGGAATGTTAATGAACATATCTTCAATAATTTTCATCAGTTGATGTTCCCGTCTGATTGCTTTATTGAGATCTTTTGAATCAATACATATTCTAACTTTGTCATTCCTGAGCGAAACAACCATGGGGCTAAGCCATTCAATAGGTTCATGTAATAGAGTAATAAATCCATCAGCTTACATTTCTTTAAGTTTTTCTTCAACTTTCTTGCGTAGCGATGCTACTAAGGGATGTTATAGAAGGATAACTCCTTTAGCATTTTCCTCTAACTGAATGTTATATTCTCCTGGCAGTGTTCCAGTTGTTTTCAGTATTTCTGGAAATTCATTTTGTAACTCGTCTTCTGCCTTGGATTCTATGCTGTTTGTTCGTTGTAGTAGTCCTAAGCATTCTGCTGTTTCACCACTCAAAATGTTCTCTTGATTAAAGTCTACAACCTCAAACCTTGCTTTCACTTCTTGAGTATTATTTTTCAAAGGTAGCACCACTGCTCCAAAAGTCTTAAGGAAGTGATTAGTGTAGTACTTGAGTGACTTAGCCGAATAAGCAAGTTTTACTTTGTCTTGGAGCTTTTCAAACTTTTGACTTGACAAGAATGTTATATATTATACAGGGGCGGGCTGGCTATATGGGCAAACGGGCAAATGTCCGATGGACCGGCACCAAAATGGGCCGGTCTGATCGCGACCAAAGAATTTTTTTTTCAATGCAGACAACTTTTAAAAAGTGACAGCAAGCAAGACACATATGCCCGAACACGTTTTATTTTATTTAGGCCTATATATGAATTTTTTTTTTTACAATTAATTTTGTTTGAAATTGAATAAGAATATCAAAAAAATGCAGATACAAGACACCGACAGACACAGGCGCTCTTTTGTTCCCCTGGCAATCGGGTCGTTAAATGAGAGCAGTCTGGTGTGGACTTTGTCACATGTGAATTGTGGGTGAGTCTGGTGTGAATGTACACTTTGGTTTCTTATAGTTATAATGTTTTTTGTTTGGTGTAATGCACAAATTGTAAGACAAATTTCCTTACGGATAATAAAGATTATTATTATTATTATGTTAGAAATGAACGAGTAGCCTAGTCATTCTCTGGCGCTGCCAGGGTCGAGTTTCGCTAAAGAGAAACAAAATTCATCGTAGTCCCTTTAAAAGTTTCCACTGAGGAATTTTCTGGTGATGTGGCAGGTCTGCAGCAGTACCGCCCTCTGACAGGCAACGAAGATGTTCCTAGGAATGTTAAGGGCCTTGAAGGTGTCTGTGAGGTCAGTTGTTAATATCCCATCGGTTGATATAACAATGGGGTATATTGTTATTTTGGACAATTTCCATAGACACTTAATCTCCAAGCCTAGGTTCACATATTTTTTATCTCAGTTTTTCTTAAATTATGAGACAGTGGTACGGCGATATCGATAATGGTAGCGGTTTTTTTTCTTTTTTATCGATGAACAGCAGATCCGGGCGATTGAAATCTACAGTTTTGTCGGTCAGAATAGGCCTATCCCAGTACAGCAGATGTTCAGTAGACTCGAGAACTTCTTGCGGAGAGTATTTATAATAAGGGGGAGTAGATAATGTTTTGGTATTGAGCATTTTCATTTAGGCCTAAATGGAATAGAATGAGGATGTAGATCTACCTAAATTAAACTACTAATTTAGCACTCTCAATATCTATATCTACTAGATCTAGATCTAAAATATATATTTGGGATAATGTAGATGTAATTTAGATAAGATTTATATTTAAAAAAAAAACACTAGATAATCAATTAATAGACTAATTGCAATATGAAATATTAAAATAGTAGATTAGTTTTAGTATTTTATAACATTGCAATATTGACATATTGACAATCTAGACTTTAGAAAAAAAATCTACACTTTCAGCCTAGAAATTAAATACATAGATCTTGATCTAGTCTAAATCATGGCTGTCTGGTAGTGCGGTTTGCGCGCTGGACTGTCGTTTGGATTTATCGATGGTCCCAGGTTCAAACCCTGCCCGCTCTTATCCCCCGTCGTCCTACGGGAGGTTTGGACTACAACTCAGAAGGAACATCCGAAACATGTAAAACAACAAACATTCTAAGCTAGACCAAGAAATTCTAGATCTAAATTCTATAATGATTTTAATTAGAACTTAAATCTAAATCTAGTTTTAAAAATCTAGCTCTAGTGTAAAAAAAATCTAGAACTAGTGTAAAAAATCTAGATAAGATATAAATCTAACGAGGTTTAATAAACATTACTATACCGAGTTGTTTTAGCATTTAATTTTATTCCATATGACGTCAAAGGAAAAAAATCCACTACGTCACACGGCCTAGTTAGACTAAAACATATCATCTATACGAGCAGCTTGTTGAGGGTTCATAGACATTGGTGCACCGAGTGATTTCTTTTAGCATTTCATTTAAAGAATTAACTCCATATGACGTCAAAGGAAAAAGAATCCAATACGTCACACGGCCTAGTTAGACTAAAAATGTCATCTATACGAGCAGCTTGTCGAGTGTTCATAGACATTGGTGCACCGAGTGATATCTTTTAGCATTTCATTTAAAGAATTAACTCCATATGACGTCAAAGGAAAAAAATTCCATTACGTCACACGTCCTAGTTAGACTAAAAAATGTCTTCTATACGAGCAGCTTCTCGAGGGCTCATAGACATTGGTGCACCGAGTTTGTTCTTTTAGCATTTCATTTGTTGGGATAGTTAGACTTAATATATATATATATATATATATATATATATATATATATATATATATATATATATATATATATATATATATATATATATATATATATATATATATATATATATATATATATATATATATATATATATATATATATATATATATATATATATATATATATATATATATATATATATATATATATATAAGGATTAAAGACGCTTTTTTTTTGTCTGTCAGTTTGTCGGTCCCTTATGTTAATAGCGAGGGAAAAAAAAGACTAAAAGCTATTGAAAATCTGATTAAAATTAATTTCCCTTCCGAAACATCGCTTTAGTTTTAAGTTTCTGTTATAGATTGTTCCGGATGTTTATATATTTATAGTGAGAAAAAATAAGAATTCCAGATTAATCAAATGCCGTTAATTAAATTTCTGGGATGGTCTGTTATGAAAATTAGATGTACCATACCCTTATGGAGATTTTATCAAACCATACTTTGGTGTTAGGAAGTTGTTTTCCTTAAAAATCAGAGTATAATATTAACGATAATTAGATTTTCTAACGTTATAGATAGAAAGTTAAATGTAGTGTACGAGAGAAGTGCGATTTTCCATAGAGTTAAACTATTTTTCATTAAAAAATCCGGAACAACCAATCTTCGTAAATGAGAAAATTATTTGTTTTATTTTCTAGAAGAGGGATTTCAAACATTTATTAGCGTTATTAGATTTTTCATATAAAATTCGGATCATTTTTGGCGAAGATTTGTAAGAAAATTAAGGTAATGTAGGTCGATTTCCTTTTCGAAACAAAATCCGGAACATTCTTTACCGATTAAACAACTTTTATTTGTTTCGGCAAATGTAAAATAAGTCTAAAAATTGATTTTCAATAATCGTTTCTAGTAAATTACTTTCTTGTTTTAAAATCCTGAATAACCTTTTGTCGATATTTTTGAAAAAATATAATTATTTGACATAAATTTTTTTAAATTAAAAATTCGGAACAATTGATATTGGTAAATAAACTATAGTGACGTAGTGTCAAAGAATATAAGTGTAATATTAGTCAATTATGCGATTTCAAACAATCATTTGACATAATTTATTTTTTTATAAAATAATATCCGGAACAACTTTATAGTTAATGAAATATAAATCAGTATAGATATTTTTATTTAGCATTTATATGCTATTTACATTAAAAAAAACAACGGTACAATATATTAAAGATCATGTGTTTCTTGCAACGTTTAAGCATGGAAATAAAATCTACTATAACTAAGAAGAGCAAACAAATATTCATTGCCATTGATTTGTTTTTCACAAAACACCCGGAACAATCTATTATAGATACTTTAAACTATTGCAATATTTCTGAATGAAACAATAAAGGTTAAATCAGATTTACAATAGCCTCTAGTGTTATTTGTTAATCTAATCGTGACGGACAGACCGACCAACAGACAAAACGCACAAAAATAAGCTTCTTTTATTCGGATGAGGGCACTAAACAAAAAATAAATAAAATCTGATTTTTAAAAAAAGTTTATGGAATTGGTTTAGCATCTGGCCATGATGCGACGTTACGCTACTGCACGAAAGTCGCTGCATAAAAAGTCCATTTTAAAAAATGTGCATGATATTTACATACAAAGTGCATTATTAGCCTTTATAAACAAACAGAAATGTTTTCTTTTAATTTTAGCAGCTAGTTAACCAGAAAAAAACATCTTTAAGTATTATTTATATTTGTTGTAAACATTTCCTGTACATTTTATAAATATATTTGACTTAGTGATACTGAAAATACTTAAAAATTATGCATCTTTGTTAGCATATTGTAACATTGCCTCCCTTACATTTACGTAATTGTTTTAGAATTGGTGTATTTTTATGAAAAAATCTTATCTTATCTTATCTTATCTTATATAATACAGACGTTACTTCAAAAAGAAGATGATTACGTCCTACGCGTCATGCATTTTGTCGTGCATATTAAACAATGACTTAAATTCAGCCAAGTCACTGGTTTTCCTGGCTAGCTCAGGCAACCCATTCCACGCTCTAATAGCACTAGGACTAATCGCTTGCATAATTAATTTTAGAAATTAAACGGTTTGCTTTTAGAAAACCAAAAGTAGCCGTTGCACCTAAACTTTTCAAGCTGGATTTAATGACGAAATAATATTTATCATATCTCTTCTAGTTTTCGAGATCTGAGTGTGACAGACGGACAGACAGACAGATGGACATTTTGCACAAACCTAATAGCGGCTTTTTGTCCTTACGGGGGCCGCTAAAAATATTGTGTTTAAAAAAATCAACAAAAATCTAAATCTAAATAATTGTTTTTTATTTTAATTAATGGCTAATTTACGCTTTGTATATGGAGGCGCGGTGGCTTATAGGGCTTTTTTGTGACGGTACGCACCGGTGTGTGTGTGTGTGTGTGTTCCAACATATGTCTACAACATATGACATGCTATTTGTGGGCCGGTTTATATGGTGATGCCCGGGCCGATTTCGATATATATATATATATATATATATATATATATATATATATATATATATATATATATATATATATAAATATATATATATATATATATATATAATTAATCTTTATTAAATTCAGACCCTTCATTCTTTCGGAAGACGTTTATTGTACCCTAGAATAGGTTCTTTTTAGCGTTAATGGAAAGACTGTAGACACACCGCTCTTGCAAGCCAGGTGGTCTGGAGAAACGCTGTGAGCTTCCCCAGCTGGGTCCGGGACGGAGCTCCAGCGCCAAGGACTATTACCGGTATTTAAAAAAAAAAAAATTCTGAGGTATCTACAGTGCATTATCCTGCTATTAAACATTTAAGTTCAAAAAGCAAATCTGCTATTCACTGCACTTTAGTAATGGAGTCCAGCGACTGGTAAAAATGTGTAACCCTCTTCGCTAATCACATGGAATTAGGTGACTAGTTTGCTTTAGAATTAGATTTGATATCGTAAAGGAAAGTTTTATCGTCAAAACCATCTGTTTGGGGGGGGGGGGGGATAAACTAAAAAATCTCTAAACCCCCAAGGCTACGCTCAAAGAATTTGTTGACTGTAGTTTGCTTTAAAACTCTCTGTAGGGTTTTTTAAAACTCAAAACAATCTGGGGGGGGGGGTTAAACTTAAAATCCCTCTGGTTGGGTTGAGGGGGGGGGGTTAACACAACAGCTCATAGAAATTTTTGACTGTAGTTTGCTTTAATTTTATAATGAAGAGGTGATTTTTAACTTCAAAACATGCTGGAGGGGATTTTAAATTCAAAATCTCATGGTGTCAGTCGTTGGCATTATTTTTTGTTTATAGAAGAGGGGGGGGGTTAACCTCAAAACCCACTGGAACTCAAAACCCTCTTGGCTGAGGCAAGTGATTGTTTAACATTAACATCTCACAATCAAATCAAAGCAAAAAATCAGTCACAAAAGTCCACCCCAAGCAGTATTTCTGGTATTGAAAACAAACGAAATCATATTCTGAGGCACCTACGGTGCATTATCCTGGTATTTAAAAAAAATAAATAAAAACCAAATCTGCTATTCACTGCACTTTATTAATGGAGCCTAGCGACTGGTAGAAATAAGTAACCCCTCTTCACTACGTTCATGGAATTTGGTGACTGTTGTTTGCTTTACATTTTATATAGAAAAGGTTAGAGTTAGGATATATTATAGCAGGAGGGAGGGCTTTAATTTTGGGGTGGGTAAGTTCAAGTCTCCCGTGACGATCAAAGCATCTCTTATTGGTAGGCCTACTTTGTCAACTATATACTTTGCAGTTGGTCATAAAATGTATTTTTTTGTCAGTATCAGTTGCAAGGTTGATGGAAGCTGTTAATTAAGATCTAGGTTTCCAGTGGTTTATGGTCATTCTGAACTATAACTGTCCTGCCATACGTATACTGGTCAAAACGTTCCAAACCAACAACCACTGCCAACAATTCTTTTTCAATCTGTGCCCATCTTTTCTGAGTATCAGTTGATGATCTAGATTCTAGAAGCATATGATATTGGACTTACATCTTGTAATAACGCTGCTCCCAACCCATTTTGGCTACTATCTGCTTGTAATGTAAGCTCTTTGTTAGGGTCAAAATATATCAGTGTGCCATGAGTCGATATTTTCTGTTTTATCTTGATGAAAGCTCGTGTGCATTGATCAGACCAAACAAATGGTGTGTTCTTTCTGATCAACTATGTTATGGGCTGTAATCTGTCGACGAGTCTGGAACAAATCTTGCAAGATATTGAACCATGCCACAGAATCTTCGGATTGATGAAATATCTTTTGGAGCCTTCAAACTCAAAATCGCAGATAATTTGTTCGGGTCTGGTTTTATTCCTGCTTCTGTAATAATATGACCCAAAAAAAATTAATTTCAGCTGTTCTAAAAACAGACTTTTCGTGGTTCAGTTTAATATTCTTTTCTTGACATCTCTTCATCAGCTCTCTTAGGTTAATATCATGATCTCTGAGTGCTTCTTCTTTCGTTCTTCCTCTTCCTGCCACTATAATATCATCAACGTAATTGAAACAGCCTTTCAGTCCTTCTAGTGCTAGATTTAATCTTCTCTGAAAAATTTCTGAACTCACTTTCAGACCAAATGGTAATTGTTTCCATTTGTATCTACCAAAAGGGGTTATCATTGCTGTCAAATTAGATGACGCTGTGTGTAGTCTGACATGCCAGAAAGCTTCTTGTACATCCAATTTGCTGAATATTTTGGCATCGTTCAAATCAGCCAATATGTCATCTAAAGTAGCAAGATTATAGAATTCCCTTAGTATAACTTTATTCAGGGCTTGTGGATCTATGCAAATCCTAATTTTTCCATTAGCTTTTTCCACAATTGCCATCTGACTCACCCACTCTGTAGGCTCTATCACTGGTTCTATGATTCCTCTCTGCACTAGGGTCTTTAACTCCTCCTTAACTCTTTCTTGTAAAGCAATAGGGATCTTTCTACACGGCAGAACCTTGGGCTTCATGCTGCTATCAATCTTCAAAGACACTTCTCTTAAGTCGCCCAAATCACCAGTAAACTTTGGACTACAGTCATCTTCTTGGTTATTCACTACTGATGCTATGAACCTATCTTTATTGACTTTGATTAACTTCATTATTGTTAAAGTTTCATGACCTAGAAGGCATGCTAGATTATTTGGTACAACTATATATTCCACCTCGAATGTTTCGTTAGTTTTCTCATTTCTCGTCGTTAGAGTGGCTTTCCCTATGGGGTTCATTTCAGTCTTATTCCACATTAGTAATCTTTGCGTTGCCTTTTCTATCTGATTCTTATTTACGTATTTTTCCTGGATGGTGTTTACATCAGCTCCACTATCCATTTGAAACCTTACACGGTGACCATTTACTGTCATAACTGCTGTCATCCTTTTCGTTTTGTGGTTCTCCAAAGACATCACCCATTCATTTTTTACCATCATGACATCATCTCTTGTGTCCGACTGCAGCTGTCTTTCATCGTTAGACATATCATCTGACACCTGCTGAATTTTCTTTTTGCACATCACAGCAAAATGATGTCTCCCCTTGCACGCTAGACATGTTTTACCCCATGCAGTGCACTTTTCCTTAATGTATTCGTAAATCTTTCCAAAATACCTGCATTTACCTTTCTGAATGTTTGTTCTTGAGGGTGTTGATACTTTCTCAATGATTGGAGGGTCAGCTTGTTTTGTCTCAACTGTTTGTTGGCGGTCTCGTATGCTCTGCAAATGTCTCTGCACCTTTCCAATGTGAGACTACTATCTTGTAACAATTTCATTTTGAGGCATTCATGTCTAACACCAAGAACTAGTTTGTCTCTAATCAAGCTATCTTCCAGGCGCTCAAAACTACACGTTTTTTGCTAGTCTTCTCAGATTTGTTATGTACTTTTCAATTTCCTCGTATTCTTGCTGTTCAGGAGTATTGAAAACATAGCGATCATAAGTTTCATTCGTTTTTCCAATGCAAAAACTTTCAAATTTGTTCACTATTTCTTCCATCTTTTCCCTTCTCAATTTATTATTGTAAACACTAAATCTTTATATACTGATTAATGATTACCTCTGATCAGTGGCGTAGCTAGAGTATATGATGCTTGGTGCGGTACCTCATCTTGATGCCCCCCCCCCAAAAAAAAAAACAACTAATTAATAACATTGCAAAACCTGTTCAAAATAATATGTATTCATTAATCAAATATTGTTAATTCAAAAAAAATCACTTTTACATAAACATACTACACATGAATTTTACGCGCTTTCTTGCTGGCAAAAGTATCAATAATTTTATCGAAATCCATTTTTTTCAACCAGCTCTTGTTCAATGGACAAAAAGGCCAAATTAGTGAGTCGTAAATTTTTCATAGTTGATCGCAAGTAATTCTTGATCAGTTTAAGTTTGGAAAAACTTCTATCGCATGTAGCGACACTTACCGCAATAGTAAAAAAATATGCGAATCATGATGACGATATTCGGGACTGAATCATCTAGCTATTTTTTTTATAAAATTCAAGAGCTCAACAGGTCTTTGTTTTGGAAATTCGGAGGCTTCTGATGAAACTGTGACAAACCGTTGATGCCGCTTTCGCTCCAGCAGAAATTCGTTTTTATCAATGTCGCTAGGAGTACTATCGAGATTGATTTCGATCTGAGGATTTAATAGCTGGGAAGGCGACAAAAATTCATATCTATCTGATACATTATGAAGTTGCTCAAATCGGGTGATTATTTCTTGAACAATCCTGTCCAAGGTAGAATAAATTTCCCTTCGTAGCTCTTCTTTGTGTGTAAGTACATGTGACAGGTGGGGAAATGTGACGTGTGTTTGGCGCGTTTAATGTCTAGGGGATGATTATTTTTAATGCTATCACACCCCCACTTATCAGCATATGAATCGGGAGCAGACACGCAACGAGACAAAGCAATGAAAGATAGATACAAAAGTTAAAATGAAGAATATTTATTTACATAAATATACATATAAGAATAAAAAGAGGGAGGGTTTGCATCTATCTCTAATTAGTAAGGTATTTTGATCATCACTCTTGCACCTATTAAGAGAGTATGTCACTTTGTCCTCTGACTTAGCTGGTATTCCTGTTGATGTCGCAGCTGGCTGTGTCCTGGCTTGAGGTTCTGCAGCTGGAGGTGGCGCTCTAGCGGATAGAGGGACGCCGGTGATATAGTTCTTGTGGAGTCTCAATCCCCAAAATCTAATATCTGTAGTGGGCACAGTAGGGCGGGCGGCCGGCTACCGTGGGCACAAGGTTACTGCGGGCAGAGCTGATCTGCCGTGGGCAGCGTAGTTGACAGGATATGTCCAGTGAGTTGCAGAGGGTTGGCGTAGCTATGACGTCTCGCACAGACCTGAGTCCATAGGGACGTCGCACCTAATAAGATGACAGGTGGGCTGTCGAATAGGCGGGCAATGCCGATAGCGCCAAGTGGCAGAGTTGAGTAGATCTCAGTAGGCAAGTGCAGTGCTGAATAGCACTGAGCACAAATGCAGGTAAATAGATCGTGGATCCAATTAATAGATAGGCAGGTAAATAGGCAATAGGCAGACACCTGAGGGAGGCTGCGGATAAATAAAGACAAGTTAGGACATGTCTCTCATGCATCTTATCGCTGCCCTCGACTGAGGTGCATTCGTCAGATTGGTGAAATTGCTTTAGAGCACAATGAGGAGATGATGACAAATGGGATTGGGGAAAATAGATGGCAGATAGTAGCAACATAGAAATGTACATAAAAGGGGAAATAATAACATAAATGTACATAGAAGGGGAAATAATAATCTCAAACAAACAACACAGGTGGATAGAGAAAGAAGGGGGGGGTTGAATTGGGCGGTGGTCAGCGACCCAGATGATTGTTTACATATGACCGTGGGTCGAGAACAATGGAGCGCGCTTGAATGGTGTGTCCGTTCAAGCGGCGCAACTCTCATTAGAGTAAAATGAGTAAAGGGGAGATAATTCAATACAGGGGAGATAACTCATATCTCCTTTCTAAGCGCAGTATTAGTGCGATAGTAAAATCATCAAGGCGATCAACCGAGATAAAGGAAATAAAATAAGGTGTACAAATATATACATGGTTGCATCAATGCTCAATTGAGCAACGTAGCATTAATAGATTAATGCAATACATAAATAAATACATAGGACATGTTTATGTTTTCTACTTACGCCAGTGAGAAATACACAATGCACTAATTAAATATAAATGAACTAGGCAAAATACACATGATGATATCCAATGGAAATAGCACAAAAGTAATTAAGATGGAACTTGTGATTAAGTTCGGCTTACCACCAGGTATTCCTCTAGGAGGGAGAATAAGTGATATAGTCCAGACTCGATAGCTCAGCTCGAATGAGAAATGAAAAAGGGTCTGGCTAGAGTTGGTTTACTTTATATAAGCCTGGAAAGTGCGGGCGGACACAGGAAATGCCCTAGGCTAAGTTTTATCTTACACGTGGGTGGATTTGACTCGAGGTGGGAGCCGCACCTTGGAATATCACGCGGTGTGTTGACCAGGGTAATCTCTTAGATCAAAGAGAGACGTGAGAGAAGGGGGGGGGGAGGAGAAGGATTAGCTTGCATTCAAACCAAGGTGGTGTGAACCGCGACCGTCCTTCAGACATCCGGCGGGTAAGACAAAAGAGATTGTGTGTTTACCTTTCCCCGATCAAGGTCAGATAAATGAAAGGACGCGCCTTAGCTATCTCCAAGGTGGTCAACTAAGTCTAGCCTGGAGAGGAAAAGGTGGCGCGGGTGAAGAAATTGGGGTTAGGACGGGGAAATAATTGAAATAAAATAAATAAATAATGAAAAATAATAATTAATGCTGTGATAATTTAGAGTGACTCTGACAGCGAGTTTTTGACTTGTCACAGTACAGAATAGTCAATTTTCTCACCATGCATATTTTTCTTCAGGCCAATACGTTTTGAGGTTCTGTACTGATTCTCAGATCTGAGCACACGCTTTCGGCAAAGGTAATGCTGGCTTCAGCGATGTCCTCTCGATTACTACTTAAAAATGTCTCTAATGTTATTAGTTTGAGTGAGCAGTCTCGAATAGACAATCCTTGTTTTTGAAGGTAGAATTGCGCATCATTAATTTCAGTTAATACAGGAGCCCAAAATCCAAGATAGGTGACAAAATTAAAAGACTGAACAGCAACCAATAATCCACCTGCTTAAGATCTAGTCGATGAATTTTCATCTCTGCTAGTTAATGTCTGTAGAGTTTGAGCAGGCAATGAATAGTGACTTCTAGAATACGTTTTTGGACACCGTAGTTTTCACCTTTCATGACCGCAGCATTATCATAGCCTTGACCCCTGCAGTCCATTATGTCTAAGCCATCCGAACGCAGTTTCTCTAGAATCATCTCAGCGATTCCAGCAGCATACATGTCCTTTGTGTCGATGAAGTCAATAAAAGACTCACGAACCTGCACCCCGTCATTATCCATGACAACGTACCGTAAAATTTGGGAAGTTTGATCCAGCTTTAAGATGTCAGGTGTACTGTAAAAAATAATAGAGAAATATTTGGCTTGTTTTACTTGCTGCATGATTTGTTTTTTTAGCGTGATCCCCCAATTTTGTAATAAATTCCATTTTGTATTTGTGGAGAATCAAGAGTGGATCGTACGTTGATAGTAATTTAACTAACTCTCCAGGTTTTCGTCTATTGTATAATCAAATCTTGGGCCTTGTTGTCAATACTGTTCCCTACTCTCAGGCAAACTTCAAGTTCCCTCCAAGCAAGCGATGACTGAATGTGAGCTCTGCTGGTCTCATGTTTTTCTACTTTCGGGGATAACCTCCACCACTCATTGAATCCATCTTTGGATTTAAATGAAGATGATGAAATCTTAACAAACGTGGTGTCACAAACCGCTGTGAGCCCACAACCGTTTGTGTGTGTGTAGCAGAACAACCGCAGTCTACTACCATAGCCTTATAGTTATTGTGTAAAGTTTCAAGTTTGTTTACTGTTATTTATATTTTAGATCTAATGTCATTATTTATGTTTTAATATATTTTAATTAGATTTGTTTATTATTGGAAGGGGAAATAAGTTTTTTTTTTGTGCTTTAATGTTTATTTTGTTGTCACGGGACCAGAGTACCTAGGCTACAACGAGGGCGGGGTGATCTGGGAAATCTGGGGAAAGGGGCAGTGGTCATCACTGGTCAGATACTGATGATGCATGTAGACGTAACCACTGAGGTTATGCGTCACTGATGATGCAAGGGGACGTAACCACTGTGTTGCGGTGTAGTCCACGTGGGAGGGTTCTTTTTGCTCTGAAAAAGGGATAGTTAGTTGGCGTGGGTCTGGTAGAGCGGACGGTCGTATTTCCCGCTTCTGCTTGTTTCCTTATCTTGTATGAGAAAACTATAGCAGAATGACTCCATGATTAAAGACATAGTCATTAGAGATCTGAGTTTAGTTTTAGTAGTTGATGTACCTGTATGTAACGTTTCATTTGGAAGATTATATGTTGTGTGTAAATAAAGTTACAGTTTAAAGTTATAGTTTCTAACTATATTCCGGTGTTTAGTTTCATATCTTAATTATATAGACTAACACCAAAATCGCGACAGGGCTAAAGCCACCAAAGTTCCAGCGTCAACAGTCGGGCCTCCAGAATCACCCTAGACTACGACCAGTTCAAGCAGGCGCCAGCACACTGCTAGCGTCTTGTGACATGGCCCCTTTACATTTAAGGAGGGAGAGTGCGGTACTTACGGCCTACGAGCGCTACAAAAGGGGCGACTCTAGGCTACCCACCACAATCTTAGTGCAACAGTGGAGAGAGAGGAAGCGCATCATACAAATGCGATCGTTCCTCCACATTGCGGCCAATGTGACAAAATCAGCTGGGCTCTCCACTGATAGAATTCCTATTAGAAGAATTAATACTTGCCCTCCGTGGAGGAGATTTCCGGCCCCACAAATAAAGATGTCCCTTATAGGACAAGAGGGAGCCACCAAGAGGCGATGAACACCTGCCATACTCCAAAACTTGGCATCAGCTACACTAAAGTCCTACCCATCCGATGCCATTTTCTGCTATACCGATGGGTCGGTAATGAGGGACCCCGATAGATCTGGGTATGGGGCCCTTATAGACTACACAGACCGGACAGAACCAGAGATGCCGATTTCTCCGTCTGAGCTTAAAAGGGTTTTGAGGCGCCAGCCAGACTAGTTTTGAGCACTGTTCATTATTTTGTTTACGTTACAGTATTACAATTAACTAGTTAGTTAAAAAAAACTCGTAATAAAACAAAGGTTAGCTTATTTTAAAAAAATTGACATTACAATAGAATTATTTCCAAAAGTAAACTATTAAGAATCATAAAGAAATGAATAAACTAAGACAATTGTTTAGAGCTAGGGTTTAGAAATATATTAGTAAACTTAATATCTAGATTAAACCAATGGACTAAACAATGAAGTAAAAAAAAAGGTTGGCCTATCTTCTTCTTTATATTACAGAGCATTGATCAGTGTAGTTACAACATGTAACGTGTGTCCGAAATAAATCTAGTAAATTAGATTCAAACTGTTCTATAGCTTACATTGTATTGAAGAAATTACTAGTTTATAAATCGTTAGTTCATGTTTAAAATACAGTCGTTTATGTTTGTTCGTGTCCATGCAATTAGTCGTTTTTACTGAAACGCTCAGGGAATTAGGAAATTAATACACACTGGGGGGAATTTGGTGCCCCTCTCCACTTGGTGCATAGTGCGGCCCGCACCACCCGCAAATTGGTAGCTACGCCACTGCCTCTGATCATTAATACACCGCTGCCACCATGTTAATTAAGATCTAGGTTCACAGTCAGCAATAACAAACAACAACCATTAGTGTCATGGCGGAGAATGATCCTTTATTATATTGAACGCGTGCACCTTTGCGCACCATATCAACAGGAGCATACAATATAACACATAATGATGTGAACATTTGTGAACTTAGACAAAATTTGGCTCTAATTATTCTTTCTGAAACGGGTTCCCAAGTTGCCATTCCAAAAGACTTTTTTTTAATGATTTTTTATTTAGTAGAAGTACTATGCCATTTTAATGGAAATCTTTTTCCTTTCAAGAGAAGAGAAGCGATTTCTCCTGATAGTATTATTGTTTCTCCAAAAGTGTTCTATCGAACTTCACTCATTCCCAAGATCTTTAGTTTGTAGTTCGCCGCCGGTATAGTTCTGAGGGTCATTGAAGCTCGTAAGTTGTCACGGCGCGGCAACATTACAGTAAATTCTTTGAAAAATTAAAAAGGTCGGACTTGAGTTTACCCAAGAATTACCAACGAGCTAGTAATTCTTTTCCCAACGATAAAAAGCCTAATATAATACACCAACTGTCATATTTCTAGAGTCGTTTTAGAAAATCGTATCCAGGTTCCAATTATTTACACGAGTGTGCGACCTGAATAGATGAATTATAAAAATAAATCTAGATCTAGTTAAAATGGAACAGTCGCTTCTTGGAGCACTATATATATATATATATATATATATATATATATATATATATATATATATATATATATATATCTTATGGTGCAAAAGGTGGCTAGAATTTGGCTACTCAGAATCCAGGGGGGAAGGGGGGGGGGGTGCAAGCACTGGCGGATCCAGAGGGGGGGGGGGCGGTAGGGGCGATCGCCCCCCCCCCACTCGGCCGACCCCCCCCCCCCCCCGAATATTATTAATCGGATATTTCTTTTTTTTCGGCGGCGATCCTCGAAGCCTTAATCTAAATATGGTGGATATCTTATCTTTTCAAAGAACAAATCGGTTGTATTTGCAATGTATTTAAGGGACTATAAATTCATATTAGAATATTTTTCCACATTATTCAAAAGGTCCTTTATAATAGAATGAATAATGAGCTGTAGGTCAGGAGAATGCGTTACTGCAGTGAAGAATGCCAAAAAACGCTTTTATATATAGATAGGCCTATATATATATATATATATATATATATATATATATATATATATATATATATATATATATATATATATATATATATACTGTACGCACGTTTATGCATGGGGTTAGGGTTTACTGGGCGTTAGGGTTAGGGTTTGGAAAAAAAATCGCCCCCCCCCCCCCCCCCACAACTCCAAAGTTCTGGATCCGCCAGTGGGTGCAAGTGTACCACCTGCTGCAGGTGCCCATGCCGCAATAACCTATATCAGTATATCTAATCTAGGTCATTTTGACAGACTATAAACTACAATTTTCATAACAAGAATTCCGATTTTAGATATAGAGTCTAGATCTGCATTATATGTATAATACTAAATATTTATATCTAGGACTAGAGTATTGAGAATTGAGGAATGCACTCATACTGAGTATTCCCAATCAGACTTTCAGTGGAGTAAGCCTATTAAAGCCTATTTAGATGTAACATCTATTTAATCTAGAAATATTCATAGTCCAGTATAATGAGATATAGTGTCTATAGATTTAGTTCTAGCTGGATCTATAATCTATTTTGAGAGATTATATATATATATAGATCTAGAAAGAGAGCTATAATACTCAATTAGTAACAGATCTAGATCTAGTCTAGATCTTCAGTTTTAACTCTCGTTGAAGGTACGGGATTTAAATAGATTGACCTCAAGGTTAACATCCTTACATAGCAGACATCGCTTCCGCATAGGAAAAGGGATTAAAAATGAAAATTTATCTGTGTAAGTCGACCTCCATACCGTAAATTTGTATAGGAGGATGGTATTTGGAACAAGGACAATGGATACTTGCCGTGACAACAAACCCAGACATGCTGTCTATGAAAAAGTAAGTAATCAATCTAATCTAGTTCTAGATCTATATAGATATCTAGATCTAGAATCTAGCTAGTCTCAGTCTCAGCAGCTACTGACTGCTAGTCTAGTAGTAAGTAGATCTAGTAGTAGTAGTGTTACTAAGTGTTAGTGTAGACTGTAGTGTCGTGATCTAGTAAACTTAAAACTAAGTAAGAAATATTTCAAAGATTTATTAGTATTATTTATTTTATTAGTATTATTCATACGAATTTATTCTATACTATATTCTATATTTTTTCCATCCATCCATCCCAGTGGCGCTACAGCCCATGGAGGGCTCGTGTGGAGTTTTTGATCTCCCATCGAGCGCCTCCCCAGGTGGCGGATAGGGGAATGCCCTCCAGATATGGTGGGTACCGGGGAAATAAAATACCCGGGGTGGACCAAAATCAAACCTGCTGCCTTGCAGGAAGTGGAGGGATACCTTACCCAAAAATAAAGGCAGCTATCCAGAGAGCTGAAAGGGGCAGCCCCCCAGATGGTTATGCACAGGGCTAACAACTCTGTCATATAAAAAATACTGTTACGAAAGCTAAAACCCGGACAGATCTCAACGGAAAACAACCTAGGCCTGGAAAAGGACATGATTTTTGTTTTGCGACATGGAACGTGCTAAGCCTTTATAGAGCAGGTGCGCTAGCCCAACTTACTGAAGTGTTAAAGAAATATAGGATACCCCTTGCAGCCCTACAGGAAATCAGGTGGAAAGACTCGGACATTCTCAGAACCAAGGAGTATTCTATATTTATTATAATAGTATTATACTATTACTGTAACTATCGAACACCCCCTTTTTAAACCTCAATTTTCATGTTTAGGTAGCAAAGGACACTTTAAAAAAAATAGTTACAAATATTTCTCAGCCTAATTAGAAGAAGCGTATTATATAGGTTTTGTTGAGCTTAAGCATCATTGGCATTAAAAAATACCCTTAACGGCTTAACCCGAGACTCACTTCACTCTTCCCAAGAGGTCAAAAAAAGTGAAATTTTTATACCAATATTACTATTATTACCAATGCACTTTGAATATAAGTAAAAAAATTATCCTCGGGTGAAAATGAAACTAAATATAACTTAACTATAAAGAAATGGACGATGCACAATAGGAATGGACTAGTTTCGTCATAATCATCGAAATAAAGGAGAATTTTAAAAAATACAATGGGGTGTTCGATAAGTACCTTAAAACGAAGATGTTCGATAGATGTAAGTTACTCTAGATTAGATCTCTGACTAGAATATCATATATAATATAGTCAATATAGATCTATTAGATTCTATATTATTCGAATTATTCTATATGTCTCTAAAACTTTAACTAAAGTTAAGTAAATTGTAAATATTGTCTCTTACTGAGTTACTCTACTCTGAACTCTAGTCTATAGATTATACAGTTATAGAATTATAGATCTAGTATTATAGATCTAGATCTATTCACTCTGAGTAGTGTCAGTACTGCTGAGTACTGTGACTACTCTACTCTAATGTCTCTACAGACTACTGATTATGTATTTATTTTATACGGTTAATACAGAGTCTAAATCTAGATCACTAGATCTATTCTAGATCTAGATAGTCTCTACTAGAATTTAGATCTATATAATAGACTAGATCTAAATTTAGTATCTCTATCATTATTATAAATATTAAGTAATTAGTTCTGGATAATTATTGTCTTCTAAGTAAAGTAATTTACTAATTAATATAAAGTTAAAAGTATTTTATATTCCAAAGTTGTTATAACTTACTAGGGGCGGACTGGGTATCAAAATCGGCCCGGGCATTACCATATCAACCGGCCCACAAATGGCATGTCATATCATGGGCGTAGCCAGGATTTTTTTGGTGTGGGGGATATTTTTTACCACCACCCCCCTCTCTGCATTATATTTTTTTGAGTGTGTGTGTGTGTAATTAATCTTCATTACATTCTGACCGTTCATTCTTTCAAACATTTTTTTTGTATCCTTGAATAGGCTCTTCCTTTAATTAGTGAAAAGGCAGCACACACAAGAACAGCTAGGGAGTGTGGGGGAACGCCAAGAGCTCCCCAAGTATTATTTCTGTTATTTTAAGCTTAAAAAAATGCATATTCTGATGTATCTACAGTGCAATTAGTATGCCACTCTTCCACTAAAAAATTCAAAAACCAAATCTGCTATTCACTGCACTTGATTAATGGAGTCCAAGGACTGGTAGAAAATGATAACTATAGTTTTGCTTTAGTTTTTGTATTGGAGGGGGTGGGTAACCTCAAAACCTCTTTTGGCTACGCTAATGAAATTTGTTGACTGTAGTTTGCTTAATTGGCTGCACTGGGTCTGTAAGTAAAGATTCCCTTTCAGAAAATGAGGCCTGAGGCAAGTGATGGTTTTAGAGCCCCTCCCCATCTCGACTACACCCATGTGTCATATTATAGGTGTAAACCTAATTCTCTTCAAAATATATAAAGTGTGATAACGCATCAAAAACTGAATCAAAAACTGGATGTATTACGTAATGTATTTTATTTATCCATGTATGTGGTCTGAAAACTATAAACACTACAAAAGCAGCCTTAATGAGTTTGAAACTTTATGGTATTACTTATATATTATAGACGTTTCTTCAAAAAATAAGATAGTTACTTCCTATGCATTTCATGTGTCAATCTAGTCATGCATGTTGATCTGTGACTTAAAATATGCTAAGTCAGTGGTTTTCCTGGCTGACTTACTTAATGTGAAAAGCTCTTCCTTCGTCCTAGTACATTCTCAAAAAGGGCTGTGTGTGTGTTAAATTTCTAAGTTTTGATAAAGAGCTAATTGTCACCCCTATTTTTTTTTTCTAAGTTATATCAATGTTGTGTAACTTAACCTCTCTCATCCCTCTTTTTTGTTGATTGTCAAAAGACGGGGGACAGAAGGAGCAAAACAAAAACAAATGGGAGTGCCATCAAACGACCAGTAAAATGATTAGACCAAACACAACCTCGAAGACATCAAAGCAGTGTCAAAGTCCTTGACGCTCGTGCATAGCAAAAATTACAACCTAACGTTTTGCAAGTAATAATACGTACAGAGTATAGTGTAAATTTTTTGACATACTTGTTGAAATTCAAACAAAATTAATTGTAAAAAATAAATAAATGAAATGTGTCTTGCTGCTGTCACTTTTTTTAAATAATTGTCTGCATTCAAAATTTTTTTTTCTTTGGTTGCAACCAGACCGGCCCATTTGGCGCCAGCCCAACGGGCACTTGTCCATTTGCCCATATAGCCAGTCCGCCCCTGTAACTTACTATTTTACTATTACTAACTTAATTCTAACTATCTAGGTCTATTACTAAATTTAGAATTTAGATTTTTAGATCTAGATTAGATCTTAGATATCTAGATCATAGATCTAGATCTAAAATGAGTAAAAATCAAAGCTTTAGGCCTTAGAACATCTAGCAATAAACTAGCAGCCTTAGACTTAGACTGAGGCTAAGCGCAGCTAAGGTAAGTACTAAGACTACTAATCTAGTTCTAGATCTCTAGATCTAGCTAGATTAGTTACGATAGATCTAGATTCTTGGGGGGGGGGGGACGAATTTTTGATTAGAATTCACACAATTTGTATACGAATTTATTACTTATGTTAATAATATATACTAATTATTTATATTTTTAAGATATTTTTAGATTATTTCGCCCCCCCCCCCCTTCCAGTATGTTGGCCGATTTGGTGGGGTCGGGAGGGGGCGATGACATCAACCTGCCCCCCCCCCCCCCCCAATAAACTTTTGAGTGGATGGGGGCGGTCCAATTTATTTGTAGAAATCACAGCTTGCTAACAGAATCAATTAAATATCTATATGATTACCTCTACTGCCCTTCCCACCTAAACCCTTTGAGTGGGGGGGGGGGGGTCCTACTTTTATGGACAAATCATAGTTTGTGAACAAAATTAGTTGAATTAATATATAAATTTTATATTATGTCGCTCCCCTTCTGGTATTTTGGCCGATTCGGTGGGGTAGGGGGTATGCGATTGCCTGTACTGCCCTCCCTACTCTAGCCCTCTTAGTGGGGGGGGGGGGGGGCGGTCCTATTTTTATGGAGAAGTCATAGTTTGTGAACACAATTAGTTGAATATCTATATAATATAAACTACGTATTGGTATGTGAATCCGTTGTATATTATGTCACACCACACTCTAATCTCAAATTTTATAATTATTAAATATAAAATGAAAAAGGGTTGTACCAGGTGGGAGGGGCGATACATGCAATCGCCTCCCCCCCCTCAACAAACAAATACTTTTTCTTTTTGTATTATAGTTAAGAAATTACAAAATATAAAAAATCTGTCACTGATATAATTTATAAATGCTATAAATTAAAATCTTATATATATCGAGTCGCCCCACCCCTATTCTTTAATGCCAAATGCAATCATTAGCAGAAATTATAAAAAGGAGCGAGGATTAATCATTTTCACTCTATCGACCCTCCCCTTTCCAGATAGAGTTTATGTAATTTCACATGAATTTATCATAATTATTTTAAGAAAGACTTTGTTTTGGAAAAGTTAAAATTCAAACGAAATTTTTCAGTATAAGAGTCACGATTGAGATGAGTTCTAAACCAAATTAATTGTTTCCTAGTCGCCTTTTCCAACCTTTGCTCAATCTGATATCTTCTAGTTACATAAATTTGGGACTATAACTCACAATTTACGCTTGAATTATATTGAATATTAATTATCGAATAATTTTTTCTTCGGCGGCGATCCTCAAAGCTTTAATCAAAATATGTAGGGTATCTTATCTTTTCAAGGAACAAATTGGTTTTATTTGCAATGTATTAAGGGCCTATAAATTCATATTATAATAGTTTACAACACTATTCAAAAGGTCCTTTTTTAATAGGGAGCTTTAGGTCAGGAGAATGCATTTCTTCAGTGAAGAATGCAAGAAAACACTTATGTCGTCGGGGCTTTGCCCCGAACTCCACTGATGAGTAATGAACTGTAGATGTCAGGAGAATACGTTTCTGCAATGAAGAATGCAAGAAAACACTTTTGGCGTCGGGGCTTTGCCCCGAACTCCACTGATGAATAATGAGCTATAGATGTCAGGAGAATGGATTTCTGCAGTGAAGATTGTAAGAAAATGCTTTTGGCTTCGGGGCTTTGCCCCGAACTCCATTGATTATTAATGTGCTGTAGATGTCAGGAGAATACTTCAGTGAAGAATGCAAGAAAACGATTTTGGCGGCGGGGTTTCGCCCCGAACATCACTGGAGAAGCATGCTGCGTTCCCCGCAGACCCCCAAGCTTGCAAGAGAAATGCCACAACATGACTGGGTTTTTTTTTCGCCGAAGGTTGAGAAACAATGCTTTTTTTTAAAAATATATGCTGTACGCACGTTTATGCATAGGGTTAGGGTTTGAAAAAAAAATCCCCCCCCCCCCCCCCACTCCAAAGTTCTGGATCCGCTAGTGTCTGAGCATGCTATAAGTATGAAAGTAGCGCCATATAAAAGCCATAATTTAATTTTTAATTTTAGATTTAGATCTAGACTCTAATCTATGTTAATATTATAATATTATATTGTCTAATACTTATAGATCTAGCAGTCAGATGTATAAATTTATCTTGATCTATTGACTATAGACTTCTTCTTCTTCTTCTTCATCGTTCTCATTGTTATGTTGGAGTGTTCATATGACTAGACCAATACATGAGATGAACTGCGCAGTGGTTTCCAAATCAGGGAGCTCTCCATATAGTTTTCTTTCTATTGGGGTGATTTGGGGCCAATGTCTTATACGGGCCTCTTGGTAGAGAGAGCAGTTTTGGAGGACGTGGTCGGCATTTTCTGGTGATACTCCACATGGGCAGATTTCACTGGTTCCAATTTTGAGCTTCCGGAACATGTGTTGTCGCATTCTGTTGTGTCCAGTCCTGAGTCGAAAGATTAGACGTTGGTCTTGTCGGGATAGCTTATAGTAAGCATCATCTTTCTTGTGATTTGGATGGGAGCTCGTCCATTTCTCATTTATTTTATCTACAATTAATTTCTTCATTTCTTCTGGATAGAGAGCAGAGTTTACTTGTGAGTTTGTTCTCCCACTCTTGGCGAGTGTGTCAGCCTTCTCATTTCCTGCTAGTTGTATGTGAGCTGGTATCCATTGAATGACAGTTTTTTTGCTGTTGTGGTTGAGCTTTGTGAGTGCTGTTCTGAGGTTTTTAATATAAGGGGAATCAGAGTTTTGCAGGCTTTGGAGGGTTGTTTTTGCGTCTGTTAGAAAGACAATCTGACTGTGAGGGGAACTTGGATGATTTGCTAGCATGGTAGCAGCTAGTGCTTCCCTTTCTGCTCTGTGACTGTCAGAGAGCTCTCCAGTTGCAAAGGATTTTTCTAGTTTTCCTCCATCTGGCCATTCGATAAGTATTCCAGCTCCTCCATTTGTGGTGGCTTTATGGGATGAGCCATCCATGTAAACTCTGATCCACTGATTGCTAGGGTAATTGGTATGTAGAAAACAGTTCACTATTTCCTTGGGCTCTGTTGGTCTGTAATCAGATTTTCTTTTTATGTTTTCAATATGGTCCCTTATAGTAGGAAGAGGGCTTTCGTCCCAGGGTGGAGATTCATTATAGTGTATCGAGGATTCCAGAGTAATTTTTTCAAGTTGGTGTTTCTTTTTTAGGTTTAGAGATTCCTGTATGAAATTGGTCCTTTTGAGACGGTTTTTTGTGCCAGTTTTGTGGATTTTTGTTCTGAGTGGGTGCCTCTCCAAGGTTTCCAATTTTGTGAATTGGGAAAGGATTTTTATTTCTCTTCTTTCATCCAGAGAGATCAGGGCAGCGGTTTCCTCCATAGCTCTTATGGGTGTTGTTTTGATTGCTCCTGTCATTATCCTTAGACCAATATTTTGAACCTTGTCTATTTTTCTAAGGTTGGTTTGGGCTGCTGAGCCCCATGCTGTGGCACCATATTCTAGTACAGGTCTTACATAACTGGTATAGGTCTTTTTCAGGATGTTGTGATTTGCTCCCCAATCTGTGCCAGCTAATTTTTTCAAGAGGGATAGTCTCTGGATGCCTTTACTCTGTGTTTTATCTATTTGGTTTTTCCAGGTTAGTCTCGGGTCATAGGTGACTCCAAGATAAGTAGGGCTGTCATTTTTTTCTAAAGCTTCCTTATCTAATGTTAATTTTATTGTTTGTTGTTTTGTTGACAGTGAGAATATGGTATATGTTGTCTTTTTTGTGTTAATGGACATGCCCCAGTCTTTGGACCAATTATTGAGTTTATCAAGAGCATCTTGTAATCGAAATTTCGATGTTCCTACATATTCTTCTGTGCTAATTAAGGCAAGGTCATCTGCATACATGCTGCTCTTAACTTTTTTGGGTAGGTTTTGATTTAGATAGTTTATGAATATTAGGAAAAGTGTTGGGGATAGGACTCCTCCTTGGGGGACTATAGACTAATACTCTGGAGTCTATATTAATAAAAAAAAAACATTTATAAATTATAATATAATAGATCAAGAATCTAGACTAGAATAGATCTTGGTCTAGATTATTCAAGATCTATACTTTTATTTTTACTATAATGATCTAAAATCTATACTTAATATACTTCAATATATATATATTTTTATAGTCAACCCTATTTATACCTTATAGGCTACAGAACATAGATTATAATTGAAATATATTTAATAATATATTATAGACATCCATTCTATCAAATATTCAATTGTATTTACAAAAATTATCAACTATATGATGAATATATCTATAACTATATCTAAATGTAAAATCTAGAAACTAGATCTATACTAACTATAGACATATATAATATATAATATAACAAAATAGATTAGATCTAGAATCTAGTATAGATTGATAAAATCTATTCATTAAATCTAGAGTCTAGACATTATCTAGTTAATATAATTATAATTCTCTAGATTAAGACCAATAATCAAATTTTAACAAATCTAGTCTAGTTCTGGAATTTACTAGATCAATTATATTCTGTATACTATAGTCACTATAGATCAGGGGTGGGCAAATTACGACATGCGGGCCACATGCGGCCCGCCATAGTGTTTTATGCAGCCCACTGACACCTACAGAAATAAGGTGTGCCCATAGTACATACATATAAAAATCCAAATATATTTTTAAAATGACTCTAAATATCTTTATAAATTATTGAAACTGTCTCATTATATATAATAATCATGATTATAAAAAGTTCCAAGTAAACGAAGATTAACCTAATTGACTATCTATGACAATACTTCAATACAATCAATCTAAGACACAATCTCAGGCCAGTATTTATTCAATGCTATGAAGAACTGTATTGACTGTTGGGTATGCTTGGAACAAGATGGCAAGTGTAACAAGTGATGGAGCTTGATTTTTGACTGAGTAAAACAGTTTGTTAGTTGTTGTTGTTTTAAAGAATATACCAACCATAAACTCAAAATAGGAAAGTTTGCACAAAGCTGCATAAAATTATAAATTATTGACCCATATATAATTGTGACCACAGTTATCAGAGCTATAAGTCTTAACCACAGGCAGTTCCGACAAGTACTTAAAAAGATTTTAAAACAAAATATTCCGTTGTTTCCATTGACTTAGCATGGGCAAGGCAATGAGAAGAATATAAAATCTCAAGGAAGAAGTTTTTATAGTCCTTGAAGGACATTGAGTGTGACTTTGTTACTAATATTTCTAATGAAGAGTGGAAGACAAATTGCATGTTTTTCATGGCAGCCATTGCAATGAGTTGTTTGCATATGCAATGTAAGTGCATTTTAAATCTTTTCAAACAAAAGGCTTTCCAATTTCTCCAGGCAAGCAAGTGAAAACAGGTATTGTCATTTTCCTTTGCTGAAAGGTGAAACTATTTCTAGTGAAATAGTTAAAAGTACAAGACTTATTTTAGATTCCTTAATTATGGAATTTATAAAAGCAAATTTTAAGATGCCAAAAACCAGTTTTCAATACCATCAGCTCACCATTTAGTGCTGATACTGATTCAGCTCCAAAGTATATAACTCCATGCAAATTATGACCTGAAAGAGATGTTCCATTCAGTTCTTTTACGGGAGCTTAATGGGTGCCAGAAGCTGTATTTCCCTACTATATATATATACTTTAAAAAACTTTGCTGTTAAATTTTCACATCATTTGGGTAAACATACATTTGTAAACAAACATTTTTTTGTGGAAACTAAAAAAGTGTGATCATAGTCTGATGTTGACTAACTGTAATTTGACAGCAGTCACAAGAATAACAACTAGTAAACTAGTTCCACAGATCCGGAACATTAGGAACGAGTGTAAACAATTAAATAATTCACATTAAGTACAACTATACATTTGAGGTTAAAGGTTAGGATGTAAAAAGACAATAGCAAATTTTGTTTGAAAAATCGTAAAATTGGTTTCAGAAATTGCTCACTCTTGTTGTAATTCCTAAACTAGGAGTGTGAAAAAAAGAATGTATACAGTATAAATATGAATTAAAAGACATTATACACAGTTAGCTAACATATTTTTCTAAGCTGTAACACACACACACATTATATATATATATATATATATATATATATATATATGCGGCCCCCCTATTGCCAAATGTTTTTAATGCGGCCCTCGATACGAAAAGGTTGCCCACCCCTGCTATAGATTATAGATCTCTCATTCTGTCATATTCTATGTCTGATTAGTAACAGTAACAGTAGTACCACTGACCAGTATGAAAAACTATGATTAGTAAGATTATCTGCAATATTGAATATACTGAATATAGTATAGAAGTATACTATACTGACTATACTATAGATTAATCGACTTGTCACTAGATTTAAATACTATACTATAGTACTATTCTAGATCCAGTATTCCCTGACTTCAGTCTAGAGTAGACTCAAGAATAGACTAGATTTCTAGGTCTAGATCTAATTACTGAATCAGATCAGATAATAGATTACATTCAGATGGTACATATGTAGATCTAGAATAATCTAATTTTAATTAATAATTAAATCTATCCTAGATTCTAGAATCTGGATTGAAGTGGAGTGTCAGTCTTGAGTCTTTTTGTGTTATTTCAAAATTCGAATATTTAAATCTACTAGATATATATTTTATAGTATTGGTCAAGTGATGTTTGTTAATAGTGCTAAATAAGTTTAATTATTATTTTTAGATGTAGTACATTGACATTTAAAAGAAATTATCTTATTGATTTTGTTAAACTTTTTTTTTTGTACTTCTTTCTCTGTAAATTGTAATGTGATGCTACTGATATGACATTGGATTGAAAATGTTGGAACATGAATAAATCCTTAATGCAGCAAATATTCATGTAAAGAAACAAAGCAAAATTAGCTTGAGTATTTTAATTTTTTTTTTTTTACTGAATGAAAAGTTTCTTTAAACAATAGTTGTTTTTTTAAAGGTTGGAGCCAATAAATGGGAATTGTTTAACATTACAGAACAGAGAAAGCCTGTATGTCTGACTCACTCTCCCTCTTTTGTGAGTGAAAAAAAGGGATAATTTTGTTTCTTAATCTTCTTCTTCCAATAAATTATTGAAAGATTAAAAACTATATGGAGAACTCCCTGATCTAGAAACCGTTGGACCATTCATCTCAGATATAATATTACATGTCTAAACCTTTCATAAAAATGAGATTGAGAAAAAGAAGAATTAATAAATTTAATCTGATCCATCCAACAAACTACATCACCAGTATCACTCACCAGCATCACATGTAAAATACTAGAACACATAATATATAGCAACTAGTCGACCGGCAGCGTAGCATATGCCGCTATTTTGCAGGGCCGGCCTTAAGCCACTGCAACCTATGCAACCGCAGTGGGCCCCGCACTTTCATAGGACCCACACTAATTCTAGGTGTAAAAAATTATTAAATTAAACCATTTTATAACTTATAACAGATTTACCGCGGACTCCTGTTGATTAACCAGGAGCTCCTGGAAATCTCCAGAAATTGCAAAATATACGAAAAAGTCCTGGAAATATCCGAAAATTATTAAAATCTTTTGAAAAGTCATACAAATCTCCTGAAATATATAGACAAAAATTGTTATTTTGGGGTGTCATTCAATATGGAAAACGCCAATCCTAATGAAGAATTACTTGAGGTCAACAATTCTCGTAGATAGATTGAAATATTTGGTAATTTTTGGCATTGAACATGATCTATGTAGGAAATAGAATTTGAATGATATACTGTATGACTTTGCTACACACAAGGCTCAAAAAGTAATTCTGTACTTAGTAAAAAATGAATAAAATGCAAAGACGAATTTATTTTCTAATAGAAACTCTTAAAATTTTCACTTATTATCCATATTCCTACCCAAACTTGGCCCCGCGAAATCCATTTCGCATAGGGCCCCTCAACGGTTAAGTCCGGCACTGCTATTTAGTGACGGGTGAATATATAGATTACTTGTTCTCTTTCCATGACTTCTTGGTCACAATGGTGAAGTCCGGCCCTGCTATTTAGTGACGGGTGAATACTAACCCCCCCCCCCTCTTTTTTTTTCGCATCTAAAATTACTTGGGGTAACTCTAGTCCGCCCGACTTGCAGAAATAAAAGAGTGATCTTTCCATTACTTGGTGTCCAAACTCTTGAGCCATGAAGAGAATTATATATATATATATATATATATATATATATATATATATATATATATATATATATATATATATAGATAGATATCAATTAGATAAATATGCATCTTTACTCCATACCAACATGGCTTTAAGAAATTTAAGGTATATGAAACTATGTTATGTGAAACTAGATTTAATTGATGACTTTTCAAAGGACTTAAAGATTAAATTAGAAAATAGAGGCCATTTTATTAGAATTTTCTAAGGCATTTGGCAAGTTCACCATCATAACTTGCTTTAAAAAATAAAACATTCTGGCATAACTGGTCCATTACACAAATGGATTCAGGATTTCCTGATATGTAAAGAACAAACTAAAATGGCTCCAAACCAACATGAATAACAGTAAACTCAGGTGTACCTGAAGGAATAACCTTTACTTTATTTCACTTTAATAACCTACTGAAATGCATTAGTTCAGGAACAAAAGTTAAACTACTTGCAGATAATTGCATAATATATAGAACAATAAAAACAGCACAAGATACTGAAAATTTAATAGAGAATTACAGAAATGGATATCAATTGAATATGTATTTCCATTCAGAAAAATGTCAATTAATAAGTAACAAAAAAGGTAAAAGAAATAAAATTTACTTTTATCTAATTTATGGTAGACCAGTTACATCAAAAGTTAGATCAAAAGTAAACCATGAAATCCCCATATTGATTAAATCATTTTTTAAAACTCAAAACAAAGCTTTAGGATTTATTAAAAGAAACTTACAAATCAAACAAGAATATAAAACAAGAAAAATAAAAACTAACAATAATAATCCTGTGCGATCAAAAATATATTTTACCGATTGTTTTTGTTTAGTGCGATTTTATGCTTTTAGCTTTCTCAATATGCTATGATCCTATCACTTGTCTGGACCAGTTTTAAGGGAGGGGGGGAGAGAGAATAAAGAGGAAGTATCTGAGTGAATGTTATTTTTAAAAAAATGAAATGAACAACTTGTATTCAAACTCAAGAGCTGAAGCCTCCTTAGCCTCTTCAAGTTAACACACTAACCACTGTGATAGTGAAGTGCTTATGGAAATAGGTTTTATAGTTATCTATTGTTAGTTTAAAACTTTAAAGCGACGACCTGCAAAGTTTAATTCAACTTATTCCACCACATCAGTCACCAATTACAAAATAGTTAATTATCAAAAGTTAATTAGCTAATTTGTTAATTTTTTAATTTATTCTTGTTTTGTCAGGTAAAAGAAATGATTGTCCAAAATTTCAGCTTTATCCAAGGTTAGGTCTGGGAGAAATAATGTGTATAAACTTTTTACCAGACAGTCAGAGTGGGTTGAAATAAACTTTTTAAAAACTAAAATGCTATTTAACCTTGGTTAGATCAATATCAGAGTAGGACCCCTAAAATAAAGAAAACATTTAAAGAACTAGAACTACTTTTCCCTAGTGCTATTAGAACACCACAGTTCTATATTTAGATGGTAATTTTGAACATGAAATGTGTTCAGTTGTAATAACTGGTTACATGTTTGTATTTTTTATTGCACCCCAAAAAAGTGAAAATTAGTGATGAGTGGGACCCAGTTCAGCATAGGATTTCTTTATTTGAGACCTGATCTTTGTAACTGACTCCTAAAATCCTTCTTAGCCATTTTTGCAGAGCCACATTTAGTCTTTTCTTGATTTTGGCAGATGATTTCCATGTCTTTCATGCATACGTTGCTGTTGGGATGATGACTGTGTTAAGTAGATGGATGAGTGGGTCATTTAGTTATCTTTGTACTATTAAACACTGCCCTAAAGTGAAACCTAGTCACACAAAATTATAAAAATGTAAAAATGTCAACAAAATAATAAGACTTCCATTTAAGAATGCTAATGAAAAGTTATTTTAATAACACAATATTATTAACCCTAAATTATTGTTTCAGGCTAAATTTTATTAGATATTCCTGAATTTTGACCTAGCCTATTGTTTTAACCTCTCTTATTACTTAAATGAGCTTGCTCCAGATCAGATCAATATGCAAGTACATTTTTGCATTAGACCAAATAGGTTAGCCTGTTTCTAAACTTAAAAAAAAACTTTAAAAAAAAAGGATGTCTTAATAGACACTGCATAAAAATAATTGATTTACAATTGAAGATAAAGTTTGGTGTAAATATATAAATATTGAGACACAATATTGTTTTAAAAAATAAATACACTACAAATTTATGATTTGATTGAGTGTTATGTAATTCACTCTCATGGTCTGAAGAGGATATGTATTTCATTTTTTAAATCATTTTTTTTATTTTAGTGTACAAAGTCTTTCTTTACCGATCAAAATTAATACAACAATAGACAAATGATGTACTGCCTAAGATTTTGAATCGCTATATCACAAAGAAAATAAAAGCTATTTGAATGTTTCAGTTCAGTCTGTTGTGTAAAGGTCACACCCTGAGGCAAACTTAAATTCCAGACCTTTAACTAAAGTCAGTATATTAGACTCTTGTCATGAAATACTACAGAACATTTAGTTAACTGCTGAGTGGAATCACATTATAATACAATCCAAATAGTTAGGATAATATACAATTGTATTCATCAGTTCAGAGTTGGGGGAGGAACACAAGACCAGTTGGACAGAAACAGCTTGAACTTTTGAATTATTTATGCTGCCATTGATTGGGAAAATGATATAGTGAGAAGGAAATTGCTTTGGTCCTTGGACCAACTGTTTCCTATTTTGGCAAATATCTAGTTCTGGCAGCCTTTTAATGTTGTACTCTTCTAAAGAATTGACTTTCTAGTGAAAACAATGACCTGTCATGGATTTATCAAATATGTATCTTGTTTATTTTGTTAAATTTATATATGGCATTTGATTAAATGATTAAATCTTAAGGTTTTAGTAACAGGCATTATGTTAGCTTTACTTTCTCTGTGTACATAACTTCCATTGACTCCTTATGTATTTCTTCTAGTACTTTCTGTGTACATAGCTTCCATGGAGTCCTTATGTATTTCTTCTAGTACTTTCTGTGTACATAGCTTCCATGGACTCCTTATGTATCTCTCTAGGACTTTTTCTGTGTACATAGCTTCCATGGAGTCCTTATGTATCTCTCTAGTACTTTTTCTGTGTACATAGCTTCCATGGACTCCTTATGTATTTCTTCTAGTACTTTCTGTGTGCATAGCTTCCATGGACTCCTTATGTATTTCTTCTAGTACTTTCTGTGTGCATAACTTCCATGGAGTCCTTGTGTGTTTCTTCTAGTACTTTCTGTGTACATAGCTTCCATGGAGTTCTTATGTATCTCTCTAGTACTTTTTCTGTGTACATAGCTTCCATGGACTCCTTATGTATTTCTTCAAGTACTTTTTCTGTGTACATAGCTTCCATGGAGTCCTTATGTATCTCTCTAGTACTTTTTCTGTGTACATAGCTTCCATGGAGTCCTTATGTATCTCTCTAGTACTTTTTCTGTGTACATAGCTTCCATGGAGTCCTTATGTATCTCTCTAGTACTTTTTCTGTGTACATAGCTTCCATGGACTCCTTATGTATTTCTTCTAGTACTTTCTCTGTGTATGCCTACATACTTTCTTCTAGTGGCTTTGTTTTAGCACATTTCCTAATTGAAATATATATCATTTCATTGGTTGCTCACACTTATTAAACTTAATTATTTTGGTCCATACTTTCTGACTTTAGTCTCATCTGTTTATTGTAAATCTGTTGTCGATCAACAGTAAATAACTATATTTTATACTTGACCAATACATGTGTATTTACTTTTCTTTGAAGTTTTTGTTATAAAATTAAATGTGTACTAGTGTAGGCAAAGTAGTTGAGCCTTTACTATGTTAACCTTAACTTAATCCCTCATCTCATAAGATTTTTAATTCATAAATTTAGTTCACCAGGATCTAGTTGTTTGACTGGGAAATTTTGTAGCTTGTTGTTGTTCTTGTTGCATCTTTTTTTTTTTTTCATTTTCTACAGTTTCTTTATTCTCTACATGTTAATAGTTATCTCCATAATAGAAGAGTGTAATTAAATAAATTGTTGAACCCTACACTGATAATTATGCTAATTGATCATCATGTCATTCTGTTCTGCCAATCCATTGATAATGTTGCACTCCTGCACATGATGGTAGAAGAGCATTGCTTAAGGTCATACAAATCAAAGTGAGCTATTGATTTCTTCATGTCTATTTTTGTTACCTTCTAGCAGTCCAATACTACTGCTCTTCCCAGTGCTTCAAAAGTTCTTTTCATGATGTGTCTGTTGATTTATTCATGGTGTGTCTGTTAGCTGTTGATTTATTCATGGGGTGAACTTCTTAAATTAGAATTGAAACATGTATTTTTAACATTCATAAATATATATCTATAAAAAGTTCATTTAGTATTCTTTTGTATATTAATATATTGAATATTGAGTGCTTATTAAAATTAAGCTGAGAATCCCTGATCTAGATTATTAAAATAAACATTGTCTTCGTGCTGCTAGCTATTAATAGACTATGGGCATGTAAAGAATAGGTAATAATATTCATTCTAGTGATGAATAAGCGAATCACATCATGTACTACATACAAAGTACAATCTTGTCATAAGTTGAGGGGATATTTTGAGCAGTGCTTACTTTTCTGTGATAGTTATTGATAGACCCATGTGTGTGATGGAAACATTGATTCTATTGATTACACTTTTGCAAGATGTCAACTCTTTTTGTCAACAGTTGACCTAGCCTGTGAAAATTGTGCATACTTTTTTTTTTACTGACATGTTCCTTTGTTAACACTTTAAAAAGTACAAGTACATATGGATCTTCCATTTGATGTCTGCTTAAAATTGAAATATTTACTGGTGTGTTCAAAGTGACTAAATGCCAAAATATATTCACTGTGTGAACTAAACATCTAAGATATGCTAGTTGCTACTTCCAAGTAGATTTAACTAAACTAGTTGTAATGTCTGCCTGGGTTTATATATGTCATATTTTGAACATATTCTATAGATGGAGAAACTTGTCCAGGAAATGCAGCTGTCCAAATCAGGTGTCCCAGTCCGCAGCCAGAAAACATTCCCCTTTCTTACTTTTATCCCATCTGTATTCACTGGTAAGTCTATTAGAAATGTGTTTTAGAAATGTATGTGATAGAGGTGTAGCATTTTCATTTTGAAAAGCAACACACTATAGTATATAAAGTATACTTAATTGATGCAGATATAAAAATAACACTTTAATTTTTAGTATTTGCATACTGTACAAATCAACGGAAGTTGTTTCTATTTACTATGCTTTGGACTTCAGTCTTAAAACGACTTAGGCTTAGGCTTAAGTTATGGTCAGAACGATGTTGCCCACATAGCAGTTCCCACCTCTCCTTGTAGCTGATCTATCCAAAGGAACAGCAAGTGTTACAGTTCAGGGTCAGTGGCATAGCAGGCTCTAGCAGAGTGTAGCACTGTGTGCTCCAAGCTGCCTAGGGGGTCGCCAACTCCTGATTTGACTCCAGAAACCTTTTCCATTTTTGGGTATAACTGCAAGACTGTAGAAGTTTGACTTCAGAGTTTTCCTTCTCCTAAGTGGGTAGCCAGTCAAAGCTAATGAGCCCCTCCTGCCCAAAACTTAATGGTTTAGGCACTAATTATTAGCTTATGCCCATTCTCCTGTAAGTTATAACAGTTTTGCTGGACCCAATATCTAAGCCACATGCGAAGGCCAGGAGTTTGTTTAACTGGTCATCAGAGGCTATTTGAGACATATACCATTGAAAGCATTTTGTTGGTAATGTCCCTTATTTTCATTACCACTTCAAACAATGACAGCCTAACAGAATCTGTTTTTAATATGGTCTTAAATAAAATCTTTATATATCTCATTCTCTGTTGCAACAATAATGAACTGTAAATATTTTTTCTTCTTATCTTGTAGAAAAAATAGAATAATAAAATTTGCTGACAGTTTATAATAAACTTATTGTGGTCAAAGTCTTGTTGAAGATAATCTTAATTTTAAGAAAAAATCTATATTAAATAATATAATTAACTTTGTGTACCCTAGGGAGTGATTTGATACAGTGGCTGGCCACACGCTTGAAAATCACAGAAGAAGAACACATGGAGGCTGTTAAGTTAGCCATATTGCTTTGTCACTATGGCTACATTTTCCCAGTCACTGATTTAAAAAATCTGACAGTCAAAGAAGATGCCTCCCTGTACAGGTTTCAGGTAACCATTGTATTCTTTTGACAATTTGTTCAACAAGCAGAAGGGATTCACTCTCAACACATTATATAGAGATATATATATTGTTAAAACTCGACACGAATAGAGGTAATTATGTGTAATCAGTTGATATAGATTACATAGGCTAGCGCTGCTCGACACTTCAAGAAAGATTTATAGTGACTACTACTCATGCCAGTCATGTCGGATGTGGTCATGTTAACTTCCCCTTTCAGATCCTGGCATCTGTAAGGCAGATGATGTAAAGGTCATATGTTAACAAAGCTGTCCAGCACAACTACCAACCGCCTTTACTTTTCCTCATTTCATGTCAGATACCCATTAGAGTTGGATGAAATCAGAGGCACCCCAAAGATCCTGATATTAAAAATCCTAGTCTTCACCAGGATTCATACCCAGGACTTCCGGTTTGGAAGCCAATCACTTTACCAATCTGCCACGGCTCAATGTGATCCCCAGGAATAGACAAGTGATGTTTCAGTTTTGAGAAGGCCTTCATGGACCCTTTATAAACAGCAAAGGTGTAGTGCCACTTCACCAGTACGAGTTGAGTCCAATACTGTGAGGCCAGTGTGAAATCCTTTCCATCAAGCACAAGTATTGGAGGAGGCAGAGAGGCTAGTAGAGATACAATGGTAGAGAGTTGATAACAGCAGTAGTTAGTGTTGACTGTGATTTATTGGACATTAAAGTGTTACATTATTAGGAGTCTTGAGTTGTCAAGTTCTTAAAGTTGGTAGTGTCCTGGTGCAGTGTTGCAGAGAGCCTGGACAGTGAGAGTTATATATATTTAATAATAATAAGGCTTGTCTTCGAGTCCGAAGATTAGGGAGGAATACAGTATTTCAAGTTGAGAAATATTGCATTTCTACCAGCCTGGGCTCAGATATTGCATGTCCAATACCACTCTTTACACTAAATGTTGTTCACAGTGGCATAGATGTCTGAGATGGCTGTGAACAACAGATAGTCATAGCTTTTATTTCGGAGTTTCCATCTCCTAGGATGGCTGCTGACCAAGGCTATATAGAGCCCAGTCGGGCTAAATGCCAAATTAAGATTTTATTCAACTAGTTATCTGAAAGTCTGTTACAGTTGACCTTTACATCATATTGAAGGGGCAAACTCTATCTATTTAATAACTAAGTAATAACAAGGGGAAGTTATCAGGGGAGATAACAAATAATAACAAGGATTGTTATCAGGGGAGATATTAAAATAACATTTGACCTTTACCTCATATTGGAGAGACAAACTATCTATTTATTGGTCAGAAAAGTTAATATGTCTGAGGGCAAGAATCAGAATGGAAAGGAAACTGTCAGTAGGAAGAGTTTTAAATAATTAAATTAGAAAGAAATAAAATGAATTCCATTCTGACTAGCTGGCACCATGATTTGCTTTACACATCCTCTGCCCTTTCAATGACCTAATAGAATCTTCTGTGGGATTTAGCAATACTGCCATGGAAGGTGACAAACACTGTTTAATTATTCAAAGAACTGCTTATCATACACACACCATGTTCACTGTAAACTGCACAACATGAAACTACCAACCGAAAGACTGATAGAACTCGACAACTCAGTGCTTCAAAGTATAAAGTAACGTCACACTTTAATGTTTAATAAATCACAGCCAATACTGTATAATTGGCAACATGTAACACTGACTGTACAAATGTTCTATCATGGATATTGTGGCATGCATTGTTGATTTGAATGATGTTGTGGCTGTTTTATAGGGTCAAGTAAATTTAATTGGATCTCATTTGCACAAAATTAACACTTAAAAGCGCAAAGCTAAAATGCGGGCAACTAACAATGCAAATATAATAAATTACAATGATTTACTAACAATAATAGTAAAATGAAAATAGGGTGGTAATTTACAAGGAGCCGCCATATGTGCAATGACTGGCACATGGACTAATCATCATCGATTGGAGGTGCTATGTGACATTATCTCTGTTTTCTGTTGCCTTATCTTATAGATGGTATTTGTAAGCTGTGGAACGAGCTGGGTCTCTAGTTTGTTGAAGTGTATGCAGTTGCTTAACAGTGGTTGTCAGGCGCTAGGTATTAGTCAGTGGCTCTTATCAGTGAGCATGTGCAGTAGGTAGTAGTGGACACTGGGCGCAGAGCCATCTGGTGAACCTGTATAAAGGAGAAAAAGGCTGAAATGAGATGGGACAAGTTAGCTCATATCACTTTGACATCATTCGAAGACCTCTGGTATCAATCAGATATATTAATTTCAGACATATTGAACATAAACATAGTAATGATGAAATCCATGTTGAAATAGTAGGGGGACTGATCCCAGAGGAGATAAAAAACAAATAACAAGAAGATGTTATCAGGTGAGATAACAAAATAATAACAAGGATTATTATCAAGGGAGATAACAAAATAACTTCTATATAAAGTACATGTTCACTAGTCAAAGGGAATAGTAATGTTTATAATATTAAAAAAGAGTACGGGGTGGGGGGTAAACAATGATTGATGCATACATCATTATTGAGCTACAAATGTGTTAATACTGTAACGATCTCACTATTCAGGCTCTCTGAAAACTGCTCCACACGACACTACCAACTTAAAGAACTTGATAACTCAGCGCTTTAACGTAACACTTTCATGTTCAATAAATCACAGCCAATTATGTATAATTGGCAACATGTAACACTGACTGTACAAATGTTCTGCCATGGATATCTGAACCGCCGTATAAGCTCTGTACTGTTGTAATAATAACTCTACTGGCTTCTTCGTACCTTGTTGAACTCTGTTGTACCGTACTAAATCATAGATCGCTAAGTTATGACTGACTTGATTCTGATACCTTCACTCTTTACATAGGGTACCTTATGGCCTTCTAGAACTGGACAGAACCCTTCTGGGTGGTCACCTGCTGACTATACCTGACGTGACTGGCATGAGTACTATTCGTTGTGCTGGCCACATGACACCCTTGTTAACCACAGGCCACAGAAACAGATGACCTTTATATCATCTGCCCTATAGATCGCAATGTCTGAAATGGGTGATTTACTTTTTCTTAAAGAGATCTGAAAGGGGGACCTGACTTTACTTTTCTTATATGTCACATCCCCTCATATTTTTTAAAATTTAATAGCAAACATGTTGGAAAAAATACAATAACATTTTATAAAAGCCAATTGATCCCCCCCCCTTTTTTTTTTTTTTTTTTTGGAAACACTGTCTGAGCCCTTTTTTACTAGACTACTTGTGGAACAGAATATCTGTTTATTTGGAGAATGCAAACAAAGGTTTTTAACAAGGGCTAAATCAAGATCTAGACTAGAGAGTCAGTGGTCAGAAGGTGTATATGTTTTGTTTTATTAAGGGAGAGGGGTGAGCGTTTGTATTTCTGTTATGGGGGCAGCACTGATTAAGAGGTTAAGAAAAGAGCTTAATAAGCTACAACTGATTGGGCAAAGAAGTTTGACTGAAATAAGGGCTGACTAAAGAGGATGGCTGGATCTAATGTCTATATCTAGAACTGACAAACCCAATGAAGTAAAAGAGGGGAAATAAATTGTTGAAAGAGGCCTTTCATTTCAACTGTTCAACAAGAGGAACAGTGCTAAAGTTTTGTAAGGGTGAGGGCATTAGAATGGGCTGAGGATGCACATTTTTTTCTTTAGTGTGCTACAACATATTGTTTGTGTACTGTGGGTCCTATCAGACTGTTCAGTGGGAGAAGACAAAGAATCCTTATTGCTACAACTAATCATCCTCATGGGTGCCTTGACTTTTGTCGTAGGGCCCCTACCGTAGGGGTTCTGTGAAAGTTCGTGTAACCATATCATTTTGGGGTGCCAATCCCACACGCGATTAAAAAAAAACGGCATTGTCAACTTTCCTTTAATAAAACATTATTGCAAAGATGAATGTCTTTTCTAATACAAAATCTTATTTTTGACATTATGCTTATCCCCGCTCAGACTAGGCCCCGCGCAAGCCGTTTCACATAGGGTCCTTCAGTGGTTAGGACCAGCCCAGCTTATATAAACCTAAAAGTGTTCACATTGACTCTTCATTTGGTGGGAATAAAACAACAAAGAAACCAAAAATGTAGCAAAAGACTGGTATCAACTAGTATTGTTTTTGTGGTTTCTGTGTTAATATGAATACAGTTCTTTCTATTAGTTTTTATTCTTTTACAGAAACCCTATTACTGGCCATCAAAAAATGCAGACCCTGACAATGTCTCTTATGGTAAGGCAGTTCTATTCAGATTATTGATTTTACCTAACTGTAAATTTATAAGCAGCCTAATGATGATTGACTTATTTTTTTTCTAACAGCAATTCATTTGGTGAAACGATCTATGAGGAATAAACAAAAACATGGTTTAGAGGATTATGAACAGGTATTTTATTTATCATTTTTATGTCATTTTTTTGTATTAAAAAGTATTGATCACAGTAGCTGTGGACCACATTGTACCATCTTTGCAGCCATCATGGTGCAAGATGGTTCATGGACATTCTTGTAGTGTTTTGTTTATTAGTATGTAAACATAAATAAACTCTCTTGATAGGCAGTTGCAGATGTAATCTTTGCATTAAAAAATGTACATACCGGTATGATGCAAAGTTGCAGGAAGTCATAATTTTACAAAAAACGGAGATAATTTTACAATTTAGATTTTCAAAAAATAAACCTTTTTTGTGGCAAGAGTAACATTAAGCAGGGAGATAGTTGCCTCTGCTATTCAAATTAGCTTTCAATTCTTTGATGCATGGTCCTGAGCTATGTGCTCTGGACTTTCATTTAATGGTCCCGGATTCAAACCCTGCCATCTGCCTTCTTCTTTCGTCCTGCGGGAGGTTTGGGCTAGGATGTAATTATCTTCAAATCTGAAGGTACATCCAAATGTTATGGAGTGTGCGTGTGTGTTTCTATGGTGACGGTGGGAAGAGGTTTGTGATAGGTTAGTGGCTATGTAGTGTGAATGATGCAACATAAGCGGCATTGTTGTCAGTGGTCTTAAGTACGACAGATGACACCAGAATGCTAGAGTGAAAAGACATGTTTTTGTAGTGAGTTAGATTTTGTTCAGAATACCATTTTATATGATTACTAAAGTCATTTATTTCATTTCTTCTCAAGTTGATTTTGTCTGTATTGTCATAAAAGTTATATATAATATTGTTCACAAAAAAAGTTATTTCAGGGTTTTTTTATAAGTTAAGATATAATTAGCCTACAGTGGTTTAGTTGTCTACCAGCAGTTTGGTGCTACAAGTCAATGACAGTCCACAACACCAAAACATGTAAAACATTGTGCTAACATTTAAACAGTTGTCCAGAATGTACAGCCTGATTTGACTGTAGTCAAAGGTTGTAGTTTAAGCTTGGTTGCCAGTAGAGATATTTATGCTTCATTCAAAATACTGATGGAACATGGAAAAAAAAATGCTGAGGCAAGGGAAAAAGAAATAATTGCTAAGTATAGAAACTATTTAAACATCAATTCATCTGGCTATTAAGCAGAAGTATATTCTATGGCCTCAGCCTAGCCATTTATTTATTTTAATTTATATAGTGCAATAGTAATCTCTGGCAGATCTACCTGGTTATAAATTAATAAATAAGTCTGTCACAACAGTTCATGTGGCCTGTATTCTTAGCATCTATTACAAGTCTTTTTCTTTCCCCTATAAATGTCATTTACTCAATTACATCCTTTTCATCAGTAGTACATAACCAGGCATTATACTTGATAGGTTCCTGGATCATACACAAATCACAACTTCTAGGTAACATGCTAATTGAATGTAGCAGCATTATGATATTCCTAATAGTGTTGCCACAGTATATCAGTGCAAAATGCCATTTCAGTTTGTTATCATTAGTATTTTTGTTTCATTTCCAGGCAAGTTTAACAAAACTTCAGACTATGTTATGTGATAAATGGGATTTCATTGTTGCCCAGGCTCAGGATCAAGTCAAGTAAGCTAAATTGTGGGACTGTTTTACATTAGAGTTTGTCACATTTTATTAGATAATTTAATTTTTTATTTTGTTTTTAATTACATTACTGTTTAGATGGTACAATCTGTATACTGCTGTTTTAACATGCCATAAATGTTGTCATCTGTTCAATTTATCTTAGAGTGGAGATAAAAATATTGAGCATATTTTTTTTTTTACAGAATTGCAAAAGAAAAAAAAAGGACAGACAAAGCCATTATGGACAGCCAAGAACGTGCATTTTGGAGAATACATCGACCACCTGTGAGTGAAAGCTTTTGTTAAATAATATTCTGCTAAACATTCTTTTAGACAGGAAGGACACAATGTAGAGCTTAGAGAAATTTATTCATAACCTCACACATAAACCAATCATGAAGGCAGTTGCATAGAGACATTCAGTTCAGTAGTCCTGACTAGGTTACATTTAGCCACAGTCTTCAGAACACTTCTCTGATTCAAAAGTATAATATGGCTCCTTCAGTCATGAAAGACAATGGATGCGCCCAGAGGAATCACTAGTTCTGGTTTTTTCTTGAGTCCAGGCAAAATCGAATGTGACTAAACCGTGACCTAAGTCACCTAACAAAATAGCAAACAACAAAAGAGCGTTATTTATTTATTATCTTAATGTTATCATTTTTCAGTGAATACTTTAGACATTGTAAAATATAAATAAGCAAATATAATACAGCACAATTTATTATAGGCAAAAATTAATAAATTAGATATATCATATTAATTTATATTTTTTAAAAATGCACTTGAAAAACGAGCCCCCAACTGTCAGGTTTATGTTAAGGCCTTAGCTCGTTTGCCCGGGCCCCTGACATTCAACCAGGCACCTTCGTGCTTACAAATAAATAAGTGACTCACTGTTGACAATGTAAATATTTAATGCTATGAATATAAGTTATGACGGTAAATTAATGGAGTAATGACATTGAATTTGGAACATTCTAATATTGTGGATCTATTAATTAAACAATAATTCTACACCTTGCTATCCGACCACGTGACACATAAATGCTCGCAATCACACCAAAACACACTGCTGAATCTAGTACTTAGTGTAGAACTCCAATCCCATACTTACTCCCTGTAAAGACAAAGTAAAGACAAACTAAAAAGGTCTAGTAGACTATCACTATGGCATCGAAACAACTGTGAAACGCAGTTATGCCTTAGATACTCACCCTAAACAGGGGAACACATAAGAATCTCAACAAACGTTACACCAGCATAACAAAAACACTCCATCAGCTTACAAGCATGGCAACAAAAAGAAAGTGCGTTCAAAAATAGTGCACTTAATACACATTGGTGCAAGAATGCCATAACCTACGCACCGACACCAAACATTGTTGACATATAGAATAATACTTCCATACTTGTCAGATTTGTAATAAGGACTTTCACAGAGTCAAATTCTTTGCAATGTCACTGCCACTCCAACAGTGGCTTGTTGTCATACATTGAGAATATATTTGCAAGACATCTGTTAAGTTGGAGGTAATTATTCTTCCATACAGTTTTGCTTTGTTCTCCAGCATTCTCTGGGTACTCCTGTTTGCTTAGGAAGTGACTGATCAGCTTGTATTCAGTGGGGTGATGACTGTCAATAGACAACTGATTTAACACCTGGTGCTGATTTTTTTGTTTGTGGAGATGTCCTGTACTCAAACTCTAACATTCCATAATGTTACAGAAAATCTCAGACTTACTCTGCAGTTTTGTTTTGATGACTATCATAATTGTCCTTCCAGTAGTCATACAAATTATATACATCTGCCAAAGCACCATTTAATTCTTTGAAGGCATAATTTAGATCAGCTGGTGGAACAAATGACTTTGATATCTGTGTGATGGAAGTTAGACACACATAGCATTATATGCATGGCCAGATTTACAACAGTGCAAGACTCTTAAACAGAGAAAATAAGGAAAAAGAGATTACATTTTCAAGTGTTCTATTTCTTTTCTTCACAGATATAACATATTTTAGGATCTTAATATTAAGCTTGAAGAGGATATGGGGTCCTCACAAAAATCCTGTCCAGGGGATTCACTTACTAAAATCTGGTATGGATTATATAAGTTCACACTATTTTGTCAGGAAATTTCACCCTATTTTGTCAGGTGACAGACTAAACAAGCCAATTCTTGGGTGGTAAAATTTGCCACAGTTTGTGCATGCAAAAGCACCTGTTTTAAGACTATCTGATGGGGTGGCTTTTTTTTCATTCTTTTGTCTGAAGCTGTTTTATTCCTTTTGCTCTCGAGTTTGTACCAGCACAGTCTGCCTCCATCCTGTCCAATCTTGGGCCATTTCCTCCCACATACTTTCATTGATGCCTGTAGTTCTCAGATTTTGCTTGCAAACATCTCTGTAGGTTAGTCCTGGGTGTCCTTTGTGATTTACTGCCACAAGCTGAGCATAGGGGATCTCCTATGGAATTCGCATGCACGTGACATGTGCGAGCCAACTTAGTCTTCTCTGTGTTTTAAAAGAGCGTAAATACTGTGTGTATTGGTCTATTTCCAAATTTTCGGATAGGAGACATGATCCCTCCAGTGCAGTGCAAGTGAAAAGCACTAAATCTATGCTCTTGATAGCTCTCACTGTCATGAAGAAGAGTTCTCACTATACAGGTGTATCAGCTCAATTTTTCTTTTTTTTTTTCATAATAATAACTCAATAAAAAAATAAAAAATAAATCTATAGATGTCAACTATTAAGAAAACAACAGATTTTTGGTTGAATTAAATGAATTAAAAGTCTTTTTTTTTTAGCCTGGATGCATTAAAACATTAGATGAGGGACCAAAAAGAAATTTTCAACCCAGTCAAATGGCTGCCAGGAGGAAAAAAAACAAAGATCTTCTTCAAAAAGAAGTAAGCAATTAAATGCAGATCTTTATTTTTTAAAATGATAATAGCTTTTTGTACTAATGTCTATCAAACTTAACAGACCTTGGTAAAAATTCAATCATAATAATTGGATTCACATTGATATAAACATTCTTTAAAAAAAACAATGATAATAAAGGCTCATAACTTTGCCAAAAATCTTTGATTTTTTAATTATAAAACCTTTAGAATGACATCTCTTAAGTTTACTTTGTAATAAAAAGCTAAATGTAACCTTCTTCATCAAATGACATTGTCACAAAATGGGCACCTTGAATTGTTTTCACTATTTGAGGCTACAAACCAAATATTATTGTTCAGAATGTCTAATGCTATTTACCATTTTCTTTACTTATTATCTTTACAAAATATATTCTACAGATTAAATATTTGCATCGATCGATCAATATATGTCGTGTGAAAACTTCTAAAGCTGTTGAAAAGTATGTTATAGAATAAGTAAATATGTAATAATGCAGATTTTGTAGAGACATTTGCATCTTCTACTTTGTTAAAAACATTTGTTTATATTTTAAAAATGCCTTAATTCTGAAAATTATAGAAAGCAAATAATTGTATTTTTTTGTTTTTCAGTTTAGAACATTTTACTGAACAATATTTTGATCTGGATCCTCTACTGACACCACCTATGCCATCCAATCCATGGATATCAGATGATACCACATATTTTGAAATCAGCGAAAACAAGTAAATCATGTTTATATTATTTTCTCTTATAGTTAACTAGATTAATATGCTAATAATACATATTAATGCAGATTCTGTGCCTGGAGCAAAGTCATTAAGTCAGAAACAGGAGCAAAAAAGTAGTATATAACTTATCTCAATATGTTTTGTTGAAATTTTGTAATTTTTGACGCTCTTTTCATCTGTAACTTTTGTCAGGGAAGAGATATGAGAGAATGCTCTAGCGTAATGAATCTTAACACTTATTGCATTTATTTTTATTCATATTTAGTAAACAACTTTTACACCTAGCAATTATGGCATGTTTTAAAAAAATATTTCTACATTTTTTGTATTTATAGACCAAATATCTTTAAAACCACTTCTTTCTACTGTTTAATTGATGTTAAAAAATATTAGTATTTATAAAACATCAAACAAAATGTTTTTTTATCATTTAGTACAGAGATTCCTACAGAGCAAAGAATTAGGAAATGGTCTTATAGCTTGCAGGCATTAATATCAGATCCACGAGGCAGATATGAATTTGAAAATTTTCTTCTTAAGGAATATAGCCATGAAAATTTCAGCTTTTGGTGTGCTTGTGAAGCCTTAAAGTTTTGTCGTCAGTCAGAAGTGGAAAACCGTATTCTGAAGATTGCTGAGTAATAAATTGTTTTGTTTTTTTTACCCAGTTATTTTTCATTTTTAAACATTATACAAATCAATTTTTTTTACTTAAAAAATAATTCTTGCTAGTTGTTATTAAAAGCATGAAGATGTTACAACATGAACTTAAGGTTCACATTTATTTTCTGAAAGGGAGTTTTTGACGGATGGAGCACCTCATCAAATCAATATCGACAGTCGATGTAGTGAAGAAGTACAGAAAAATATGAAGCTCCCAAAGCCAAACAGGTATCTACCAAATACTCTTTTGTTCTGAATCTTTGACTACCCATTTTTGGTACAAGTTCCTGGACAATAAAGTGACTGAACAAATTCTCAATTTCAGGTTTACATTTGATAGTGCGCAAGAACAGATATTTTCTTTGATGAAGAAAGACACATATCAGCGTTTTTTGCGCTCTGATCAATACAAAGCTCTTTTGACCAATGCTGGACAACCTGGAGGAAAGAAAAAGTCAATCAACATTTTATTCTATATAGTTATCTATTAGTTTATAGTTATGTTTATAAGCTACTAACATTATTTTGATAGCAAAGAAGAGCTATGTCTTTATGATATCCTAAGTTAATTAGATATTTTTTAGTGTGACCTAAATTAACCATAGCTAATTTTGTACAATTTGTTTTCTTACCTCAACATTTGTTTACATATATGTTTGTCTGATTCATTCTCTGCACACTGTATCATTAGGTTTTTTTTTATTTTATTTTTCACCAGTATATGAAATAGGATTTAACATTGATTCTAGATCATCAGCTCATAAGTTATTGTTCTCATTTTGTAGTTTAAAGATATTTTCAGGCTAGATCATTGATAATTTTAACTTTTTGTTTATTCCTTCCATTATAGGTTCTTTAGTTTTGGGTCACGTAAGAAAAACACACTAACTCCAAGTCCCAAACCTAAGCGCAGAGGAAGTGCTGGGAATGATGCTGACATAGACAATGCTGCTGTAGCTCACCATTCTTACAGTACTGGCAATCTAAGAGAGCTGGAAGATAAATCTGCTGTAATGCTCAGGTAACTAGGGGAGACAAATCATTTCATTCTTGGTTGCAAGTTTTTTTTTTTATTTAATTTTTTTTAACGAGTGGAATTTTGTTTTGTTTTTTTAGTAGACTAAAAAAAAAAATGTAGATGCATGATTAGCTTTTTCCATTGGTTTTTCTGCTTCACTGTAGGTCCAGGGTTTTAAACAATTGGAATAAATGACAGTGGTTACAAGTTATCTCAACATAGCCTCAGATTATATGTAATTTACTGTTTATAATGTACTGACCATATATTTGTGGTATTATAGTCAAACGATGAAGCTTCCAAAAAGAGGTTCTATAGTTTTGAGTTTCAAATAGCCAGAATTTTTTTATTCTAAATTTCATGAAATTCAAGAGTCTGTTGATCCTATTGCACTCAGGTAACACTAGAAACATTGACATTACTTGCTTTAGACCTTTAGATGTGAAAGGGACCTTTACATCCACACACTGATTACAATCAAATTGGTTTGTAAAAGAGGTCAACAAATTTGGCTTGGTATTCTCAGTAGGACATACAGATATCTGTTTCAATGAAATAATTCTTTCAAGCACCTTATTATCAGAAACACATTACATGAGCATCCACCACATTCTAATGATCTTTGTTTAATGATTGGAATTTAATTTGTTAAATGTATATAAAAAAAAAAAAACTACCTGAGATATAAATATATGAGTTTTATTCTAATCCAAACACTTATTTTTTTTGTTCTTAACACTGGTCTTCATATTATAAAATATTAAGTAAACGCTGGAATAATTTGAGAAGCTTTGACACTGGAAATATTTTCTAATAGAAACCAGTTTCAGTTGTATTCTATAAATGATGGGATCCATTGTTTGGTGTATGCTAACTTGGTTGAAAGAAATGATTTACTTCTGCTTATTGAGCCTTTGAAACTGTATGTGTGTGTGTGTAGGGTGGGGGGTAAAACACCTCATGATATTTATATGGTCCCTGCATGTACAAGTTTGCTGTGATGCTTTACTCATAATTCTTATTTTCAGGAGAGATGCCAACTCATCAGACAGCAGTATTGCAAGGTAGTGTTATTTACCAACCCTAAATACTTTATGTTCCGTGTTTTCTATAGTGAAACATTGGTATATTAAACCATTCAGAATTTTTGCAGGAAAAAAAACCAACAAACTTTTCTTAAAATCTTTTTGACCACTGCAGTTTGTACCACAGATATATAGTATAAAATTAAGACCATTATATATGATGGTCTATGTAAAAAGATGGTTACCTGCTTTAGGCAATGTCAGTGAAGATCACTTGGTTAAATGCATCACTTAAGCATGTTATTGGTGAAACAGTAACTACGTAAAACTACTGTCACAGATTGTTCGTTCTAATAATAATTTAATATGTAAGTGCTGTGAATGTACACGTTGAAAGCTCAAGGCACATAAATACATAAAACAAAGTTTCAAACAAAAAGGACAGACTTAGTGATCTATGCTTCTCTATGAATTTGAAATGACCAAGAACTTGTTTAATGCACCATTGGTCAAGCTGACAAATCTTCACCACCCTTCTATTTAGTTCATGATTCAAGTTCACATATCATGATTTGGCTAACATCAAAAGCCTAGTAAAGAAATCCTGATTATTTCATCCTTCAAGAATAGTAACAAATCTATTACAGTAGAGTTACTGCATGCCTACATGTGTTTATTTACTGGCTATCAGTGCATTGCTTTTTCAAGGCTGTGTGTCATACAAATACAAAATGCCTTAAATGTTCATGTTATTGCTTATTTTTAATCAGTATCTGCATGTTAAGTTTTATGAAATTTGCATTTCTGTTTACATTGTGTAGTGTTGATGGTTTTCTTTATAATCCATGAGTAACTAAATCACTGTCAGCCCTAAATACAGTGTAAAACCATTTTCTGAGAACCACATTCAAACCTTGTTACCGGTATATCTTGGAATCCACTCAATAAAAGTCAAACAAGTTCTAAATATCAGTGTTTAGGTCAGGTCAACTCTTAAACCTGTGTAATTATAGTTAATTTTATTTGTGACTCGAAGACAAGCCTTATTATTATTATTATTATTTGATATAATTGTTCAATGTATATATCATATTCACATATATATCATTCACTTCTAATTGTATCATAGCCACAAATATTAATATTTATAAATATATCTGAAATATTTCTTGGAAACAAATAGTAGGGTTTTGTTTTACACAAGAATTAAAAATAAACATATAACAGGAATCAAACACTTTTTTTAAACAGCAGAGTGGCATGATAATTTTATCCAATGTCTAATCCTCTTCAGAGTTGATTCTTAAAACATGATTGAAACTTAATATAGCTTCAGGTTGTTTTCCAGTTACATTTCTAAATGCTTTTATAGAATGTATTTCATTTTAGCCCTGTAGGTCACTTAGTACTAGTTTAAGGAAGTTGTCCTGTTCAAACATTATAACTAAGAAAATGAACCATGAAACAAGTCAACTCTTTCATAGAACTTGGACCTGCTGCTCAGATTGTGTTCCATATAAGCATTTGATTTAAAGAAGTCTGACTCAAATGTTGGATATCATGTAAAAAAAACTATTGAGTAAAAAAAAAAAAATTAAGTGATAGCGGCCCCACCCTTTAGAAAGTTGGTTGCCTTGATGTTGTTGTTTCAAATGAATATCTAGTGTAGATCTACGTCTGACTGGAAGTAATGCGTAACTCAAACTACTTCAGTAACACCGGCGAAAGGCCGAAACAATCAAATATGTAGTTGTTCTACAAATATATTTAATAATCAAGAAGGGAATCGTCCGATGTCAGCTATGTCCGTAAAATCTGTATCTATTCTACTGCTCTACAAGAAGCGTCTTCTTTTAGCGTCACTTACAGCGTTCTTTTTTTTTAACCAACTTTACGTCATCGTCGCTAAGTAAAACTTTACCCTATTCCCGAGACAAATAACTAATTCCTAATCATGTCATAACACAGACATTGTAAAGTCATTTTTGTTCACCTTATTTTTGTGTAGAAATCTTATGTTTCCCTTATTTACTGCCCTTGCTTTATTTATTGGTAGACTAGTTTGAGTGCCCTATTTGTTTCTTGTCTATTCTTTTAGCGTTGTAAAAAGTTGTAACGAATTTTACTCCTCATTGACTCCATAACTCTTGAACTCGACAGCGACACATCACCCAATCTGGTAGCTCGCCATAGTCTAAGGTCACCTCAAGGCAGTCCAAGGAAAAGTAAGCAGCTGGAAGTGCCAAAAATATCTTCTGTCCATGTTGCAGACTCCAGTCAAAACGAAGGACCATCATGTCTAGCTATAGCTGTGCCAAGCAAGACTAATGTTGTGGCTCCATGGGAAGGTGTGGATTAACTAGAAATTTTAAGTTGAACTCAAATAGCTTTTACTCTCTTATTTTCAGGGTTGCAGGCTTGTACATTCTAGTGAAAACAAATACACATTTTAAATGCAAATTTTGTTGTCATCCGTGCTTATACTATGTTCTGGTTGAAAGAGTGTGTAGGCTTTTTGCCTAATGAATTACATTGAAAACAGTCTATTTCTGTATGCATTAGTAAAGCTACTACTTTATGATGTCACCATTTACATTTTAGTTTAAATTTTATCTGAATGTTAATGGAGAAATCATGTGTACAATATTGTTTGTTCAAAGACATTTGGCAACCTTTTTCATTGTTTCTATAAAGATATATATTTCTTACTAGGGGACTCAAGATTAGTTGAAATGCAGGATCTTGAAGTGAAGAAATTTTCTAAATTTCTAAAGTTTATTTAAAATACAAAAAGGAAAAAAAAACAATGATGAGATTGCTGACGTGATTGATCTACAGACACCAAATCATTACGGGTACAATGTGAACACTTCATGGAGCAAAATTTGTTGACCACATTTCTATTCATCTTTGAGTTATTCCCTCCTCTACCATCATGTCTCATTCAGCTATGCATTCGATGAACAACAAACATTTACAAACAACACCATTTAGAAGAATTTTACTTTTTCTGTATAGGGAATGTTACAATAAAAACATTTCTGTTTTCAATGTCAGCTAATAGAATGGAATTTTTTACAACCAAAGAATGTTAAAGCTAAAATGTTCACTTTTTTTGTATAATAACTTTATAAAGTTGGCACCATTCAGGATTCTATTCTGTAGGTTATCCCTTTTTGAGTGGCTTAGGTGGTTTTGTTCAGAGTTTCCGAAAGACTGTATTGGAACCTCACATTGGTTTGCATATTATGTGAACCCTAGTTTCAACAAGGAAAGCCACTGTTGACATGTTTGGCCATGCAAAATATCAGTAGTAGCTGAAGTAAATTCAAAATTTAGAAGAAAGTCTTGACTGGCCACTTGTTGGTACTAAATGACACATAGTGCACAGAGTTCCTTGACTGCTGTGTGGCAACATTTGCAGTGGTTGCTTCCTGTGATTAGATCACAATGTTTTTATGTCTCTTGCACCAATTTTGTTCTAATCCACAAACAGCTCATTTTTTCATGTGATTTAGCAAGACTCATTAAATGCTTTTTTCCCCCTAAATATGACATTTCTGTCTAGAAAAGAAGGTGACAGAAAATCTTTCCATTGAGTTGTACAGAGCTCTACAGCTTCAACCCTTTTTTTATCTTTTGTATATTGCATGTTATTGTTACTTTTAATATCTAGTCCATTGGTGGATTTATTTTTTTTTTATTGCTATGTTGACAATTTTTTGAAGTCTGTACAGTAATTTGTATGTAGATTTGTTATTGCTATAAATAATGAAGTATTGAAGGTGTTACAAACTCTTTCTAAAGTGATGAAGTAGATATGCTACTTGTAATATTACAGCATATCTATCAATTGATTAGTAGAGAAAGAAAGGAATTTCTAACATTTTTCATATTGTACACCATATAGGATCAAATCAAACAGTCTATTTATTTGTTTCTCTAGTCAGACTTGTGATATGGTATTACCATTGTAGCTAAGTTGTTGCATTTCCATAGGAATTGTACATTACCTTGTCACTTTAGTGATCAGTTATTAGTGACAGCTTGGCTAATTTTTTTTTTTTATGATATTGTTAGTCTTTTGCTATTTGAATGTCCTCCAGTATTTTTTTTAGGGCCTTTCTGAATTGTGATTTTTTTTTAAAATATGTTTTTAAAACTGACCACTGTTGAACAAAGTGTGCACATCCCAACAGTAACTATAGAGCTTACATACCAGTGATTAGAAGGCCATCAAACTGACCTGTCATTGTATGCCAGTGATTTCCTTATGAAAGTAGTTGACATGAAACTGCTTATCAGTGAGGACCAGAGGTAACTAGCTGAATTAAAACATACTAGTATTTACATCTAGAACTACAGTAAACACAAGAAATCATGCTAGTCTTTTTTTTTTTCCAAATACATGGTATGTGGATTTTGTTTTACTCTTTTGAAAGAAAATGTTTTTGTTTTTTTGTAAACTATTTCATAATAGTCTTTAATCATGTATTTTCTGCTACACATAGTATTAACCACGTCTAAAAGTAAGGCATGATTATATTGTTTACCATTGGTGCTACCGTAGGTCTGGATAGGAATATACTTTCATTTCTGTGATGCTTCATTTTTTTTTTATGGAGTCACTCTCCAACATTCCTTTTTTCCTTATTAATTTATTTTGTTACTGTGCCATTAGTCAGACATTATATTATCCCTAGCATAGGATGAGGATATTGTTGATATTGTTCTTGTTATTTTCAGACACTGTTTTGTTGATAAAAAGTGTATAATTAATATCATTAATTTGTTACAGCTTAGTATTTGTTTTATAGCATAATGTAGCCAGTTTTAATTCTATGATCTCACATAGCTACTATTAAAAGCTCAAATTAATCCTTTGTTTTCTATTTTGAGTGACAGACAATCTCCTCATATTTGATGATGTCTAATCATGTTCACTAAGACTGCACTACTTTTTTGGTAGTGTTTTTGTCCCATAATTGACCTCCCAACCCCCACCAATCTCCCTTGTTTAAATTTCCTACTTAAGATCTTTTCTATTTTATTTTTTTTACTCTGGCATACCTCCATGATCTATTTATTGTTATCATACCAGTATGGAACAGAGCAGCTTAACATTAGACTCTTTGCCTAGCCATTGTAAAATTTGATTTTAAAAATCATTTTTTTAATCAAAGTATTCCCCTCTAAAGTGTACTCTCAACTCAAGACTTTTGTTTAGAAAAACTATTGAATGTAATGAACTGCTCTTATGCTCTGTTGACAATGACTAACAATGAAATCTGTAGCTAATGTTAATCAATAGTTGAACATTTGTATGATCTGGAGCTACCAGTAACCAGATCATTTATCACAACAAAAACTGTGGATTTTACAAAGGAAATTATTTGAATTGACATCTGTAAATATATTCATGGGACAGGTTAGGATTGTTAGAATAATCCAATACTTTGTCTAGGCTACACATGTATTTGATTAATGTATTAGGATTCCCATTGCTGATGATGGCCCACATGCTAGAACTAGACAAAGCTAATAATATCTAGTGTTACATTTTTTTTGAAAAAAAAGGAGTACATAAAGGCTTTTGATATAATTTTACAGTGGCTTTGATTGTATCTGAGAGGTGCACAAAGATGTGTTGATTTGAAATTACTTGACAATGTTTTCATTGCATCTAGATCAGGCATGTCAAACACAGCGTTCGGGGGCCGCATGCGGCCCGCTTGGCCACCTAAAAAATTATAAATAATGTTAAACTGGAAAATAAAAGAAGACAAGCTACTTGAATTGAAAAATGGTATTTGTTAAACTGAACAACGAAATTGAGTCTGCATTGAAAACCAGCTACATTTTTCAAACTTAATTGCAAGCCAAAGCAAATCATTTAGTGAAAGGAATTTTATGGAGTGTATCGTTAAAGCTGCCGAAGTAATTTGTCCAGAAAAGGTGAAAGTATTCATGGAAATAGCATTAACTAGGAACACTGTGGCAGATAGAATAAATGACATGTCAATCAGCTCGCGTGAACAATTAAAGAACAAAATAGATTTTGAATTATTTTCATTGGCTCTCGATGAGTCAACTGATGTAACGGGTGTAGCACAGTTGGCTATACTCATAAGGACCTGTGACAAGAATTTTAAGATACATGAGGAGCTACTTGTTCTATACATAACGCCACAACAAGTGAGAATGTTTTTGAGAAATAACAGGTGATATGCAGTACAATTAACCTTTGGTAAAGCTAGCTAGTCTAACAACGGATGGCGCACTAACCATTATGAAATGGTTTTGATGCAAAGCTACTTGCAAAAATAAGAGAGACTAATGCTAATTTTAAATTTGCTCATTTTCAGTGCATCATTCACTAAGAAACATAACGCACAAAGCAATTACAATTTCAACATGTCATAAGACTAGTTTCAGTCACTATCAATTTTATTCGTGCCCGTGGCTTAAATCATCGCCAATTTTCAATGTTTCTGAATGACATTGGACACGAAATTGGCTGGCTGTCCTGTCATAAAGAATTGAAGAGATTTGTTGTACTGCGTGAAGAAATTGTATTGTTTCTGAACATGAAAGGTGAACCTGTTGAACATTTCCATACTGACGAATGCACTCAGGATTTGGTTTTTCCAGTATTTCACTGGTCACCTGCAAGACTTGAATTTGAAACTTCAAAGTAAAGACTAAATTGTCACAACTGCATGTGATGATGTGAAGTGCTTTCAAGCAAAATTACGACTGGATAAACCAAATATGAAGAAATTTTCACTTCTCAACGTGTCAGGAACTAAAAAGATTAAATACGGCTACAACATTTGGTAACACCTGGAATCGTTAGTAGATGCTTCCACTGGCCGTTTTCATGACTTTGTTTCATACGAGCAAGAATTTTCCTTGTTTTTATCTCCATTTTCATTCGCTTCTGAAAATGCTGCTGGTAATGTGCAACTAGAGCTGATAGAATAGCAGTTAGATTCTTTGTTAAAATCGAAGTATATAGAAGTGGCTGAGCCAAAATTTAGTTATTTACTAAACGGTACGTTGAATTGCGGAAATTTGCAGCCAGAATTCTAGCTATTTTTGCAAGCACTGATCTCTGTGAGCAGCTCTTTTCTATAATGAAAGCTACAAATCACCTCACCGTTCGAGATTATCTGATCAAAATTTGTCATCAGTGATGATAGTGTCAGTGGCAAACAAACTTCCACCAGATATTAATAAACTTGTATCACAGAAAAGATGTCAAGCATCAGGACAAAGAAAAATATGCGCAATCATAGTAATTTTTAATTATGAAGTGTTATTACAAATTTAGCTAACTAAGGGACAGTTATGCCATTAATTATTGTATTCTATTGTATTGTTTCTAATTTACATAAAACTAGTAAGCTGTTTTGCAACTGATTTTTGGCTGCGGTCCCTCAGGATATAGTAATTTTTTATGCAGCCCATACACCTTAACGAGTTTGACATGCCTGATCTAGATCTATTTACTGAGAACCATAAATGAGACCCAATATTTGTTCATTGCTATTGTTTTTAATCCCAACATACTGCCAAACCAAATTGCTTCCTGACCTCAATAAAAGTGTAGACTTTCTCTTCCTAAAAGGGCTTTTATTAATACCAGTATAAGATTTGTTTTCATGAGTACTAGCGAGAAACAGCTTAGAATGTACAATAATATGAAGCTGTCCTGACTACATTTCTAAATAGGTCATCATCATATTTTATTTGTACTTTATACTAATGTTTTGTATATTATATTTATACATAGAGAGACCATCTAGGTGGAACATTCTACATGATTTTAATATGTCCTGAGTGATAAAAATGTTTTAATGTTAAGCTAGGCTGAAATTCATGTCACGAATGAAATACCATTGCAGCAGCCTGTTTGAAATGTTAACCAAAACACTACCACCCAAATGTGTAGCATTCTAATGGTCACTATAAAAACTCTAGAGCTAATACAGTTTTCCCTCTCATAAACTATTGAGATAATATAAAAGTAACTAACTTTACAAGTCAGGAATGGCAAACAAGTACGGGGGTGTCCTTTTAGTAAGGTCAAGAGTTCATTTGAAAATTGCATTAGTTATTTTTTGTTCTTTTTAAACTTAGTGACAGATCAAGCAGTACCAGTGTATTGTTTTTTTTGTTGTTGTTTTTTTTGCAGTCTAGCCCCCCCCCCCCTCCCCAACCACCTGTTGTGGTCTAGAGACAACTGAATTGTTGAGTGTGTAGTGGCTGTCATCTCATATTGTTAACATTTGCCTTATTGTTTTAGCTAGTTCACTAGTTGATTTACATATTAGTATTCTCCATTAGCAACACAACATAGCTTGAGACAACACATTCAGCAGATGGTATGTGTGATGAACTCATGTTGATGTATAACTAAAATTTGTGTTGGAAAAAAAAAATTAGAGGACTACTTTGGTGATGCTAACTTACATGTAGAGTGTAGTTTCTATTTGCCTTACTGTGGACTAGTTTATACATGTCAATAAACATTGACAGTCCAGATTTTGTTCTATAGAAAACTTTTTGTTTTTGTCCTATTTCCAAATGACCACCAGTAATTCTGTGCTTGACCAGTTGGTGTACTGCTTAGTAAAGTAGCTGTTGATTCACATTGATGTAAATAGTTTCATCGTACACACACATTCACTGAGAATTTGACAAATTATGTAATTGTATGCAAAAATGTTTTGTTCTTTTCAAAACATCCATTTGAATTATGCAGTTGTGTGTAAGCAAACAAAAAATATTCCTCTGAGAGACCGAACTGGCCACTCATTTTTCCTTTTTTCTCTTATGGAGTTCCATGTTAATCATTTTGGAAATGGTTTTCAATTTGATGCATATGAACATTTTCTTTACTAAACTAATATTGTAAATTTTTTTTTGACTAGTAATACAAGTCAATTAAAAACTGCTCTTGTTGATTGGTGCAAAACGATCTATTGCTAATTTTAGTATTATTTATTTCTCTTTTCAAATGTGATTCAATGATAAAAAGTGAAAAATGTTTTAAGTTGTAACGATCAATATTCCTTCATTGTTTCAGCTAATAATAGTTTCTAAAAGTAATACTCATGAAGGGTCACTGTTAGTCAACACTTGTGTAACATGTTTAATGTATCACCTGTTGATGTCTTCATGGTTAGCATGTGTTAACATCAGGAAAGAACTCACATTCAACATGGTTTTATCTCATGTATGTTGGGTCCATAGTTTTTTCTTTTACAACAGATTAAAATGTCACAGATTAAAACAGATGTAGAGATTATGAACCAGAATTTTTCTCTTTCATTTAGTAGTCTGTTCAATAAATATGAGAAACCACATAGCTCTTTGAATGGGGGCAAGATTTAGGTTTTAATATGGATATAGGGATAACTCAGAGCTACTAAAGAACATTGATGTCTAATAAAGGAAAGGATAATCTGACTAATAAAGTGAAAAATTAAAACAAAAATCAATGTTACATTCACATAAAGTGTGTTAATAGCTTTTATTTAACATTAAAAGAGAAGTCCCTGGTTACTTTCTGAAACTTCAAAAAAAATACATTCAGGCACATCAATGCTATGTAGACACAGTTGATCAAGTAAGACTAGACTATCATGATGTACTGGTATAAATCAGTGAGTCAATACTTTGCATATTCAATTTGTTTAGCATCATACCAAAAAAGTGTAAAAAAAAAAAAAACATTCAATGTAAAAATAATAAGAGATAAGGAATCTCATTCTTGAATGTACTGAGCAAGCAATAACTTCATATCTGGTCAACAGGTAGAGAGAATCCAAAATAACAACAGGCCAGATTAAATGCTCATTCATTGTCTAAGTTACTGAATACTAAAATATAACATCCTTTTCTAGGCTGAAACTTGCAGAATTTCTATGGGCACAGAACGATCATAATGAAACCTTTGTTGCTTTGGAGACTCAACAACCATATAGTTTAAGCCTTCGTTGCCTGAAATAATTACAACAGCATCAATGAAAGAATAAAAAATTTAATAGTTTGAATTAATTTATTTATTAAGTTGTTTTTTTTAATCTAGAGAGAGATTTAATGACTGTCAACCCATTTACAGATTTAGGCTTTTTTATGGCCACAGAGTGGGGAATTCAAAACCTAGAGAACTAGTCATGCCAAGTTTCATTAAAATTGGTCAAGTGGTATCAAGTTTTATGAATTATATGCATAAGGACGTAATTTGCTTTCTCCAGCTGACCAGCAGAAAACCATGTTTAGTCTTTAAGGGAATACAAAGACAATACAACTGAACAACATTTTTTTTCATTTAGGTTCCACCATGTATGGGGGAAGGGGTTTCCTATGCAAAGTATGGTCAAACTATTTCTATTAATGGTATACATACAATTGACATATCAACAGGTTACAACTTTTATTGTTCTACTGGTAGTAACATTCTATTAGTTTTATATAATTAATATTGATTTAGCTTTTTTTCTCCATTTTGGCTCTGTGTGACATGTGAAATATTAAAAACTATAAAAACACCCCTTTAATAAGTGTAATACAATAATAACAATAATATAGGACCAAAAAAATCAAAATTAACTTTAAAAACTTCAATAATATAGTTTACAAACGTAAACATATAGTAATTTTTATAGGATGCATTGCAATGCAAAATAAAATCCAAAATCTGTCAAAAGAATGGACTATTCATAGTAGATCATCATTGGCACTAATATATGAGTGGAAACCCACCCATGCAGGAACTTTCTTCAAACATTCTTTGACTTTGTGAGAAGAGTAGCTCTCACTGAGTCAAGGCATAGTTTCTTTCTTTTTTCATTAAAAAAAAATCTCTCAACTTTGGCATTTTCCCCAGGAATTCCAAAGAAAACTTGACAAATTTTGAGATCTGAGTAACAAGTTTCATAAGAGCAGTTTTGTATACAAGCATGTTCATGCTTTTACTTTTTAAAATGTATTGGCTATAGTTAACATGGACTTACCTATTGCAATAAGAAAAGCATCTCTTGTGTCTTCATTGCGTATTGTAGATGCAATATAAGCTTGAGGCTTTTTATTGCTATTTGAGCCAGGATCTAATAAAATTTTTAAAACATAAACTAGGGAAGGTATTATACTGGTATCGTACACGACATCTGAAACAAAAAGATATTTTTTTAAACTACTCAGTAAATAAATATTCTTGTTAAGTAAAGTAAAGAATCACAATTAGCAGTTAAAAGTACCAGTAAATAAAACACCATGACTCAACTGTTGAAACAAAATTTATATTTATGTGGGAAGTGCTCATATTTTATTTCTAGTGGAAAAAAAGCATTTTTTATTTGGAATCTGAAAAACTGAAATTGCTCCAATAACAGGCCAGAATAAAAACAATTTAATGCACCTGGTAAGTTTGCTGAGATTTCAACATAATTTGTGTATTATTTGCTTTTTGAAAAGTATCAAAGAAAGAAAGCTTTCGTAATGGATATTCATTATGTATGGGACAAGAGCAAACAAAAGGAGTTACTGCAGTCCTTGCCACAATGACAAGAAACAGCATCTTCCAAACTTGAGATTATAGGTAGAATCAACAGCCACATTGGTTGCTTATTTTATTTTTTGAAATTATTATCTTGCTAACACCAGCACAGTATTTTTTCTGTTAAGAGTAAGATGTCTATATTGTTAATTGAGGTAAAGGTCACTATGTGCAACCCCCTGAATCTCATGACAAAACAATGTCTGATTTTGAGATATGTTCATGTGCTTTTCCAGAATGGACTTGCTATATATCTGCAATATTCCAGAACCTTTTGGGGACCTTAAATAAACGTGAGAGAATGTGCAAGAACAGTTGACTGTAGTCAGTAGAGTTGAGAACAACTTGATGCAAGTCATTATGACTAGAGCTGCGGGATACTGCCCTCCTCATAAATATTCGGACTTGTATGTTACTGGAATTGTGCAAACTCCAGGCATTCTATAGAATGCCTAAAAACGTCAGGCAAAGTACAAAATGAATTTCCTACAAGCCTAGGGATTGAATAGAATGCCTAAGTGTTCTATAGAATGACTAGAACTGCTCGGAATAATATTTCTGTTCACAAGTCCTCTAAATAATTAAGTCCTGTTCTTAAAAGTATGAAATTAGTTGAATTACAACTGTCTAAATGTACATGCTTTGTACTAGGTAAAAAAATGTTTTATTTTGTATTGTATGAAAGGCGAAAGAAACTATGTTTGTATGAAAGGTGAAAGAAACTATGTCTATCAGGTTGATCTAATTCATATATATATAATTCTCATCCAGATAAAAATAAAATAGAATAACATTACCAAATGAAAAGCTTTTCCCCTCACTAAATACTATTGGAAGAAAATGTCCAACATGGAAATGCATACTTTTCTTTACTTAAATACAAAATCAACTGACCTGCTGCAAGAATAATATCTGATTTTAATTTTTCTAAAATCTTTCCTTTGACACATTCCCAATCAAGGTGACTTATGCTGACACGCTTATCACTTTTAAAAGTTGCCAGTCGGTGGGATGAATCAATGTCCCAAACGCTGGCATTAACATCCAATTCAACAGGATCTGAGTAAATGCCATCATCATTAATATCCTCTAGCTGCATACTTAATGAATCATCTGTCTGAGAGGTTTCCCCCCACTCAATGTCACTCACTGCAGAGCCTTGGGGTTCAGAAGAAAGACTTAACTGTTTCCTTATTTTGCGCATGATTTTTTTGTCCCTGTCAGTGGAGCCTGAGTCTAAAGTACTTGAAGAGCTGCTGTGTAGAAGATTCAACTCAATGTTCTTGGATAGCAGGTAGAGGACTTGCGCATGACAGTCAGTGAATGCATAGCTCTGCACCTGACAAGACTTGCAGGTGATTATCCCAGTAAGCCCCAGCCCACTGCCCAGTTCTGTAACACATCTGTGGAAACAAGAATGTGCACAATGAGATGCTGGAATAACTCTTAATAATAATGGGAATAATTTATACCAGGCTTGTTTAACATGCAGCCCTTTGTATGTACATATATAGTCCATACAGAGGTTATTGTACTTGAGTCAAATTTAGAGCCTAACTTTTTTTTTTTTACAGTGGAAAATGGAGGACTAAACTATATTCACACAAAAAGTATTTTAGCTTGAAAATTGTAGATCACATTTTAAGCTTAGAAAAGCAAAATTAAATTGAATGAAATAAGGAGAGTTGAAGAAAAACTTTATTTTCATGCGGTGAAAGAAAATCCTTAAAATAAAAAAAAAACGTTTGATAAACTTAGCACTATTTCATGCCTTTCATTTTTAGTGTGTGTGTGTGGGAGGGGGGGGGGGAGAGGAGGAGAGAGAATGGGGTTGGCATAAATGGAATTATTGTTCCCAATATTTTTACATTCATATCCATGGGGCAGCTACTGAAATTTTAAAAATGTTTACTCATAGTAAATAGTTTCTTTTAGAAAAACAATTTTTTCAGCCTATAGTTATAACTTCCTTGTAAGTGTGAGAGAATGATGGTTAGCAGGATTCAAACATCACAGACTGAGTTCATAATAAAGTAATCACTTAACTAGAAAGCAAGCCAAGCAGACAGAAATAGATATAACAATTTTTTTCTAATAGAAACTCATTTGTGTCACCACTTCTAGCAAATATATTATTGTATTGATTTTTATATGAAGCATGCCAGTAAACCTCCATTTAAGCATTTAGATAACTTTTATTGATCCAATCAAATGGAAATTCGGTTTGACTACAATTGACAACCTCAGCATAATTACTGTACAATAACAGTATAGATACACAATATAGATGCACATACGAACGATTTCACTCTGATAACCAGTGCTTTATAAATAGACTTCTATATACTTCTCAATGACAACAGAATGTTAATTTTTAATGTTGGTGATCCAGGGTCTATTATTACTGAATGTTTTAATTTTCTTCTTTGGTACAATCATGTTTTCACAGAACTGGATGTACAAATTAACAGTTGTGGTAAGTTCATCTGTCTGGGCAGTTGTTTACAAACATGTCCCAATCTGTTTGCTCCAGACAACTTTGTAGCTGTAAAACAGCGTCGTCAGACCATGACTGGATGGACTGTACTTTGGGTTTTGTTGTTTTTAAAACTGGTTTGTATGTGGGTGTAAGATGGATCATTGTGTGGTCGACTCTCCGGGGGGAAATAACGATCGAGATGTGTAGGCCATTTTTATGTTGCTATAACACATGTCCAAGGTTTGCAATCAAGTTAAAGATGTTAGAAAATGGGAAATCAAATTTCCAGGAGCTCTTCTAGTTTTCCAGTTCTACCCATGAATGATGGATGACAGATCACACAAAACTAAGTGTCCATTCCCCTTTCCATTAAAACATGATAGAGACTGTGACATTGATTAGGAAGGAGATTGACATGCAGGCCAACAGTGAATATCCTAACTTTGCTAGGCATACAGCTGTGGGAGGAAGTAGGGGGTGGTGAGCAAAATGTCCATACTAGAGCCCCAACAGGTCTTGAAGTAAGCAAGGATTTTGTTAAATTCAAAAAGTCAGATTTCAACCTGTTGAGTAGTGGTCTGGACAATTGTTTACCTGCAAAATGTGGCAAGCTTGATATTTTTGCATGTCTTAAGATGGGGAGTTAACTTAAGACAAATTCCAGACCTACTCAAAGATGTGAATGACCTTTTTTTTCTTGTAAGAAAGTTTCTAAATTGTAAGATCAGAACAGTGTTGCAGACTTGGTGAATGGACTGATGATATTATATAACTCCAACATTATGTGGACATTGCAATTTATGTGTAATTTTAAAAACAAAAATCATTTGGAAATGCTACCCCCCCAGACTCCTAATAGTTTATATTATCACTACCTTATTCTAGGCCAAGGTTTTGAAAGACACTTTCAATACTGAGTCTGTACTTATCTTTTCAGTCACCTGAAATTGTTATCAAAAGAATTCTGAGAAAGATTGAGTGATTTTTTTTCACTATTTTTTGAAGATGGTTTGCATTACTTAAATTTGTTAACCTAATTGTGACTAAATCAAAGGCTTCTCTTCCTCAATTACAGTTTTAACAATCTAGCTCTAGGAGCTTGCTGCTTGACAAGCCTGATATAAATACAGAATAACTTTTGAACTACAACTAGGATGATTGAATCAATGTTGGATAAAACTACATTTTTACAATATATGATGGTATAAGTCTGTGCTAAGTTAAAAGTTATAAAATAAAATGCTGGTATAGCATAAACTTTACTGATAAACCATTAAATTAAACCATTTAGAATTAGCAATTTTAGACATAACACACTTACTTATTGGTGAAAGTTTGTGGATTTTCTAGAACCCATTCTGCTAAATGTTGTGCTGCCTTAAAAAAAAAAAAGTTTATTTTTAGGTTATAGTAAAACCGGTATTGAATGTAAATGACAAAGATCATAACCATGTGCAGATTTTGAGATGTATAATTTTCTAAGACATGCTACTGGCATCTATTATACAATCTATCTTTTTTTTTAAACTTCAAGATCGATTGGATTAGTCAGTAGACATTTTCCTAAGCTAAATAAAAACAAAAAATATATTTTAAAAACATCAATAAAATATTAAAAGCCTGCAATAGTTCAAAATAAAAATTTAAAAAATCAGGAAGACTGCAAATATTATTTTAAAACAGTCAGTCAATGATGTTTTGGTTTTTAGAAAGTTTGTATTAGTAGACAGCTAGCCCAGCACTGTCATAAATATGTTCATTATTATGTTGTAATATCAAGAATGCATGTCAGGCGAGAATGTGGCTAATTTTTTACAAATTAATGTAAAAATCTTTTTAGCCTTATCTAGTGCTTGACAGTTTTCAAGACATATCCATGTGTCATGACAGCGTCACAGAGAGTGGTGTCATAATACTGGAGTACCAGGTAGAGTTTAAAATGGTTTCTTGTGTCACTTTCATGCAAGTGCTATAGTGACTTCCATAAAAGTTCCTTATAATCAATAGTACCAGAATAGTCTGTTAGTCAAAAGTTTATATGAGTCATTGTAAATAATGCCTGGCATCTAAATGTGTGAGTAAGAATACTAAAATTGTATGATGCTTTTGTTTTTTTAAACAATCTCACCTGCCAAGTACTCAAACCAGTAGTTCCCTGAGAAACAAGATGGACTGATTCTCGGAGAGATATACAATCTCCTGAAGGCTTTTTTGATGATAAAAAAAAATCTTTCAAAAACTAATTTTAAAATGTGATATGATGATAATAAAAATAATAATATAAAAATAAGATAACTTAACTTTGTTATTGTCAATCATAGGAAAACTATTTGTATTTAGTTTCCATGTATTAAAAAAAAAAGTTTATATTATTACCATTCTGTAGGATTTATAGCAGAGTGTCTCATCATCCTCTTCACTACCAGATAACAGATCTGTGTAAGCTTCATACATTTCATCACAAATATTGGCATCTTCAGATTCCAGCTGATAGAAACAACAGTGGTTCAAAACTTATGGCTAATTTATAAGTACAAATACAAAATAAGTCTATGGTTAACTTATCATTGGATTATTCAGTCATTATATACATTTAGAAATTAGAAACTCACACAGATACATTTCAACAAACCTTGTAAATTAATAATTTCATAAAGCTCCGCATATAAGAAAGTGAAGGTGGAAATTTCACACAAACAGGATGTTTGACTGTAGCTAACAGAAGATGTTTTTGAAGCTCTGGGTTGGATAACAAAAGAGCCGCTTCATCATCCTGTAAAATGAAAATGTAAAACTTTAGTTAATATATAGAATTAATTTCTACTTCAAAATTTTTACTTTCCTTTTCAAAAAAAAAAAAAGGGTCAGCAAACTATAAAGATATTAAATATTATTCCAATTTTAAATTCTTTTCGAGTATCTGATATATAATAATCTTATACTATAAAGTAGAATGTTTGGCGTATGTATGTATGTATGTATGTATGTCCCCATATAGAAATAAAAACCGCTTGACCAATCTTGATAAAACTTGGCAGAAATGTTCCTTGGGTACCAACTTAGACCATAGTGTATGTATTGTGGCCCTAAAACAAACTTAAGACCGTCAAAAAAAAAAAAAAAGACCAACTCTATTACAGCTATAGTATTTTATGGATCTAGGCCATGTTTACAATGTTGACATGAAAAAAGATGGAAAAGATTTAGACCTAGATCTAATTTTAAGAACTAAACTTTGCACTTTTTTTTTTTTTTTTTTTGACACCTGAAAATACAAAATATAGTCTATTGATGTCATTATTTAATAAAATTAACCTTCAAATTTGTGTTTCAAAAGCATTTTTACATTAATTCGTTATCTATATCTGCGAATTTAGATATCCCGATGCACATTCTTTCATTAGACATTACCAAATGGTTACACATTAACACATCTCTCTTCTGAGTCTATTCCTATGTCTAAAACTCTTATTGAACTCTAAGATGATAAAACTTCTTTTCGCAAAGATAGTTTTATGCTTTAACACATGAACATACTAATTATAGTCCATTCATTTCATATTTTAATCAAATTAACATTCAAATTTGTTTTTCTAAAGCATTTTTAATACATTTGTTCGCTGTTCGCTAAAGCTGCATAGCCGTGTTGAGGTGTTGAGATAGGCCTATATTCATTCAAGAAAAAAGGTCACTGCATGCGCAGAGCAAAGCCTTCACGCAGCACAGAATGAACTCTATAAAAGCCAATTTTTAACTCTAGATTAGTCTAGATCTAGATCTATGTCTACCTCAAGATCTACTTTATACTTTAACACATACAAAATTAAGTCTATTCATTTAAAATTTTAATCAAATATATGTAGGCCTACAAGCAAATGTTTTAATTTGAAAAAATGGATTTAAGTAGATTAGCTATTTTGATTTGATGGCTTCATTCATACTATTTTTACATTTACACATTCGCTTTATTTATTAAATTATTATTTCGTTTAAATGTTTTAAAAACGCTCTCAGTGACTATATCGACAGCAATACGCAAATAAAGATCCGCGGGTCGCAGGTAAAATATGTCTAGTATACTATAAAATTCCAATTTCATTCTTTCATTACAGTAAACTATTTAGGAATTTTTCATCGTTGTTATTCTACAAAATACATTTTATTCTATGTATATCCACTGCCCAATAAAGGAAACTTGGGACAATGCCAAAACTATAGAAGGAGAAATCTGATGTGTCATTGAAACAAAATAATGTTAAGAATACCATAATTCTCAACAGACTCAAGAGAAAAGTTAAGGATGTTCTTTCCCCTACTTCAAAGAGCAGGCAGACTTCACAGCATTGTTGATCAATTATTTAACATCAGACTGTTAAATGAAAAATGCCAATTTTTTAATATTTTGTTATTTTCTGCCACCACAACGCAACCATTTTGTCCCTGCCTCTTTGACATTTCTTGTAGACCTAGACCCGATAATTTGTTTATTTCATCAATATTTACATTTAAACATGTAAAGTTCATATTCATACATATAAATGAAATCAGATTTGTGAGCTAGAAATTTACTATGAATACTAGATCTACTAAATTCTACTATTAAATTTCTTATTTATTAAGTAGATCTATCGTCTACGAAACTCAATTCCAACTTTTAAACTTTTTAAGCCGGGGGGGTGTCTCGCCGGCTTAGCGAGCAAGATGCTCTCATCTTACTTGTTCCATGTCAACCAATGTTAAGCCAAAACGACACAAAAAAAATCATAACTTTCTAACTATTAAACATACTTAATTGACATAATTTAAACAGTTTAAAACACCATTGGAAAGTTCTTTCAAAGTATTTTAATGATGTACTGACGAAAAATTGTTTTTTCAAAGATAAATTTTTTATTTCACCTCCCTACTAAATCTAGTAGTGTAAGTAAGTCAGTGTAGTACTAGCAGACTAGCTGCTACTCACTGCTAGACTGAGACTCTATTAATAAATTATTATTTATAATACATTATGATTTACATGATAATACTAATAGTACTAATACATCTATCATCTACTAGAGTATTTAAACGTTTGGAAACACTTTGGCACGATCTTTTGTTTTTTTATTTATAGTTCAGTAATGGCAATACCTAGAAAAAAAAAGAAAGTACCCAGAAAATCTTCAACTTTTAATCTATAATAATGAGTTTGTTGCAAGTCTCTGGATTGCATTTTTCATATTGAAATTCATGTAAACTTACTGTAGGGTCGTCAACATTTGAAAACACTTTTTCTCGAGGTGCAACAAATGAATACACTGAGAAGAATTTGTAAACACGTTAATTAAAATCTTTTTAAAATTAATTTTAATTTAAGATTCCTAACTAAAGTCATTTTTAACATTTACTTCAGCATCTATTATTTCTTTTTATTTAGTCTGGAGTTTAAATGTGGTTGCCTAGAGTACCTAGACTTGTAGTATTTTAGGTGATATCAATGCCCCCTCCCCCTTATAAAAATACATGTTCTTTTTTTTTTTTTTTTCTTTTTTTTTTTTGCTTGATGCAGGAGATGTTTAATATTTAAATTCTGTTATAAATATTTTGGTATTTTTATTAATTTGATTTCAAAGAAATAAAACAATAACAACACAATGTTTTTTTAAACATATATATATTTACATTTATATATATATACAAATATACAGCCAATATTTACAATGGATCTTTACAATTTTACAAAAAAACATTTACATATTTATATACATATTTAGCCTTTAAGTATTTATTTAGCTGCAAAGGAAATGTTTGTTTTAAACATATTTACATTTAGATATTTACATATATACATTTTATACACATACTACATACACTAATACAGACATACAGCAGATGTTAACTCATTTTATACAATTAAAATTTGCATATTTGCATAAAGGCATGGAAACCGCCCAATGTCAAGATCATTGATCTGGGCAACATAATTGACACACAAAAGAAAGATCTTGAAGTTCTTCAGTTGTCAAATTATTTGACATGTGAGTGCATTCCACATGAAGCCACCGATCACATATTTCACACAGGATCTAAATATTTCCACCTTTTTTGCCACAATCTGAGCAAGTATCTTTTGTGGTTTGATTTATTACTTGGTCAGCACCATCAACACCTGCAGCCAGCTCTTTTTCCATCTCTCCCTTCTTAATAATGGATTGTCATCGCTGTCTTCATCTATGTCTTTTGAAGTACTTGGTTTGTTCATTTTCTTAGCTTCTAGTTTCTTCCTTTCTATGACTTGCTTGTGCATATGTTTTTCTATTTTTTCCTTGTCCTTCACAACTTTGTTAGTTGCCTTTTCTTAGAGACATTTCATTTGTATCCATTGCCTCTATGGCAGCTTTAACAATTTCAGGCTTGTGGTGAATATATTTTCTTTTCTTCTCTGAAGCCATATAGTCTAAACACTTATAGATGATCAAGTATTGGATACGGGTATCTAGACTGTCACAGAGAAAAAAAAAGTATTATAAACAAATCAAATTAATAAAGCAATTAGATCTAACTTAGTCATAGTTAGCTCTACTCTTATATTTTACTACTGTTTCCATTTGCTTCTGTATGACATTTGTAAATAATTGTAATCACCCCCCTTTTATTTCTAATTCTGTTCAGTGAATAATCTGGGCTGTTTAGTGCGTGTTTTCCAACCATTTTTAAACCCTAAAACACAAGTCTGCTATAGTTAATACGTCAGGATGCTTAAAAATAGCAATCATCCCTGACCTGGTTTCATTTTCCCTACGTAGGAGAAAAAAAAAAGTTCACGTACCTGTGGTCTTTGACCCGGTGTAACCTCGATCGTCTGGATAGCAACGAATAGCAGACGTGCAGGAAAGAAACAGAAATGATGCATGCGCATTACCAATGTAGTAGTTTTCCATTTCCTTTTACAATAAAAGCGCCGTGATTTAAAAAATACGATGGGTGTTTCCAAACCGTTCGTGTTTCCAAACGTTTAAATACTCTAGATTAGACGATTAGATCTAGATCATCTAGACTTATATATAATTTATTATAATATAGTAGACTATATAGCCAATATATTTTTTTTATAGGTCTAGATCTAATATACAGGATGAAGATACCTTCCATTTCATTTTTCGAACAGGGACCATTTCAAAAAATTGAGATGAAATCTCAAGTAAAGAATCTATTTCACTAATATTTTCTCCCTCTACTGTTATGGAGGTAGCCATTTTGTTTATTCTACACAAAAAGTATTATTGCCAGGTAGTCTACCTGAAAACAAAAACAAATAAAATAATTCTTTTCAGTAGTTTAGACTTTAGAGTCTCGATAAATCTTTTCCAATTTCAATATTAATAGGTTCTCGAACTTATTATACTGTCAATAAAATCATTTTAACTTTAGATATAGAATCTAAATTATTTTTTTATACAAATGATAGATATAGAATATAGCCCTACAATCGATATCTCAATATCTCTAGATCTAGATTTAGACTACTGTTGTGATACTGCCAGGCAGTCTTCGTTAGAGTTTATAAACTTCCGGTTCAATGATTTAGAATAGTATTCATCAAAATCCATTTATAAAAATGTAATTATATTTGATATCATGTAGATTTATGATTTAGGTCCATATCTAGATCTACTTGTTTATAAATTATATTTTTAATTATCAGTCATTAAAGTCATAATTAATATGTTAATCTTCGTCAAAAGCTTTACAAGTGGCAATAACATTTTATATCTAGAGATAAAATGTACCAGTTATCGATAATGAATAAATGATGATAGAATAGAATAGAATTTATAGATCTAGATCTAAATAATCTAATTAAATTATTAAAACTTGAGTAGATGATAGATCAAGATTATCAAGATCTAGATCTATCAGTCTATCTAGAATCTAGGACTAGATCTATAGACTATAGAGTTAGTCATTATAGTTATAATACTAGGACTAGATCTATGTCTATTATAGTCTATCTCTAATTCTCTATATTCAAAATATTCTCTAGATCTATATCATATACTTGATATAGATCTAGTATTGTGGTAATCATTCGTCTTCGACGGTTGGGTCCCCTTTGGAGAATGCTACGCAAGTGGCAGCATCCTGTCTATCCTCACATTGTCATTGTCTAGTTAAAGTTAGATCTAGGTGACTAGTAGGTCATCTAGGTTCCTACCGGGTACATGGTATTAGTGACTTATTAGTCACTATTAGTGCATATAATCATAATCTGGGTCCACAATATAATGTAGGTCTATTATATAGATCTATAATTATAATCTATAATTCTATATCTAATGTTTGTTGTGTATTTCATATTAATGTTATTGTTTTTAGCTTTTTTTTCACGAGAAGTATTGTGTGGGTGTTTTTTTGTCAGTGACTGTTATAAAAAGTATGGTGTTCTATTTTGTGTATACAAAGTTTGAACTACTTTTAGAGACATTCATAACATTTGTAGTAACTTTTGACTAATTGATTTTTTTAATAAAAATAAATAAACAAATATAAAGTGTTTTCTTGACTTTCGCTGGTAATACGTTCTAAGACCGCACACTAAGGTCAGATTTTCGCGGTAGGCTATTAATATCATATATACGATTACTATTTGATTGATGTGCTTGTACAGCTATTTCGGCCAATCAGCTTCCAGAAAATTTGGCGATGATGTATTTAGTTGTTTTGTTTTTTTTCCAATAGGCTACTCTGCGCATGAACATCGTGTGGCTGTGGGAAAACCCGTGTCACAGTGTAAAACAAAAAAAAAGGAGTTTTTTTTTTTTATTAATTTTTTGAAAACCCGTGATATAGCCCTTCCAGGGCCAGTCCTACAGATTGCGGGGATAAGGATAATTTTAAAAGTGAACATTAAGATTTACAATTTACAGCTAAGGGCCCCGCATTTTGACGCTCGCCCAGGGCCCCGGCCCTGCTCGTCCCTCCTCCTTTTACATTCTGGACTTGGAACCAGACAATGGTGGAGTTGCCGGCATTGTAACTAAATTTTATTTTTAAAAACGATTTTATCTTTAACTTAACTTTAATTTAACTAAATTTTATTTTTAATAACGATTTTAAGCCAGCAGAGAAGACATATGCAATTTGATACATTAGTGTAATGACGCAAAAACAAGATAAATAAACTAATGGAAAGAACATCGATATATTAAATATATAACAGGGTGGCTCTCAGGCATTTAAATGTATTGACCGGTACTTTAAAGAATCGTGTAGTAGTGAAATTTTAAAACTTTTTTATATGACATATATAGGGATTTTGATATGAAATGAATTAATTTGATTCTGAGATAATATAGTTCCTAGATGTAAAGACATGGTTGACGACATTGTGTTGATACGGGGGCAAAACAGGCAAATGAGCAATTCCATTATATAGGCTGCCCATGAGTCCGAATGGATCATCGTTCCAGCTTTGATATACTGCTCAATAATGGGAAGCAGAGTATTTGCTGAACGATCCTCAACAAATACCATGAAACCATTATCTGTAGTCGTATCAATACCCCCAAAGACCCATTTCGGAGGCACATGACGACCAGCATGGTATATCCTTTTGGCCACAACAGACTAGTCAATTTCTACAACATGTCCAACTCCGCCAATACGAATCGGATGGAGAGTAAGATATCTTCTACAAATGTCTCTAAAGTAATTAAACCAGTCCACCACAGTGCCGCTAGAAAATTTCCAAGTCTCCATCACCATCCCGTTCTAGCTGAGCTCCAAAATAAACCAGCCATATAAATTCCCCCAGCTAAAGTTGAGATTGTGAGAGAAAACTACTTCCCTGAGAGATAACTTTTTACCCTTATGACGGGCAACGATAGTATTTGCCATCCTTCCGATCAGCACTATTTATCTCGGTCATCCCGCGGCCACATTCAGGCAAAGGACAATTCGGGGCAGTTCTTCTAAAAATTTTGCGGTCTTGAAGGAACTCTAGAGCAGTTTCTACATCATGCACAATGTCAGCAACTTGACTGATATGCATTGCACTAATATAAACAATAAAAGGGTAATGTATTACATCTAACAGCTGCATACCAAGAGGTAGGTATTATTATAATTGAACTAGTTTATCAATAAGGGGGCATAAACAAAAAGTCTGTAAAAGAAAAAAGATTGAAAAACTCACAATTGTCTTTGTATCCGACAGTTCAGAAAAAATTAAAACTGTGTTCACTCTCTGATGGTTAGAGAACAAACTACGCGAACTACAACGTGGACTTAATTTATACACAGGCTGAGAATGTTGCGGAACTTGTGTAGTTATCCTGGAGTGGGAGGGTCTTCTTCTACCCATTATGATTATACATTAATTGAATCAATTCCTGACATAGGACACAGCAATTGGACAACACCTGCAGTTTTCTACATTTTTTTTTTTTGCTATCTAATCATCTAATCTAAAAAATAATCTATATGCTTTGTTATTCTTATTCATATTATAATTGTTAGATTTTTTCATTGAAAATATTTCTTATTTTAAATTTAAACTAAGAATACAGAGTTAGTAGTGTTAATGATAATATTACTAACATTTACTTTACAGCACATAGTCAAGTCATAGGCTAGATTTAGATTAATAATTTAATAGGCCCAATAAAGGAATGCTGAATCACTAATGAGTCTATAATGTCAGGTTCAAATGTCTTATCAAATAATCAATATTATAAAGAATACTAAAGTTACATTGGCGACATAGCCTATTTTACTGTAAAGTCTTTTTTTTTTAAGGTAAAGGCTAACATCTATGAATTTTTGTCAAGTGTTGTTTTTTATATTATTATTTATGACAAAGGGTGAGAAGTGATAGCAAGTCTAGAGATGACAAAGAAAAAAGTGACAAAAAGAAAGAAACCAAAGAAAATAAGGAAAGAGGCAGGGACAGAAAAAGGAGAGGTGGATCTTCTAGTAGTGACTCAAGGAGCAGTTCGTAAGACGATGTTCTTAATTAATACTCAGTTACTCTGTGAACTTCACTCCTCAGGCTGTCATCACCTATTTACGTTTTTTTAAATATCTTTTACTGGTGATTGGGGTTATAGTTTTTTCTCTTTTGATTAGGGATATAATTTTCCTGCAGATGGTTTGGAATTTTACTTTCTTTTTTGTATTTTGTGAAATTTAACAAACAAACATCCAATTTATTAGCTCTGTCACATTGATTGAGGACAGACACTTTTCAATTTTTTTTTATTGGAATGGTTTATATTCTCACCATTTTGTGGCATATTATGTAACTTAAGATATTTAATTCCATTACCCAGATTTATTAAGGTATTTAAACCTAGGGTAGTAATTTTCATACCTTTGATTATTCCATTGACAATTGTACAAATATTGTACTAATTGTATATAATATAGAATAATTTGAAGATTTAAAATTGTTTGTGATAGGTCATCTTCTAGATCTCGGAGTGGTACCAGGTCATCATCATCTGGTAGCTCAAGCTCTGGCAGCTCAAGTTCAAGGAGTACTTCTCGATCAGGCAGCTCTAGTTCCAACAGATCCTCTAGTAGTGATAGTAGTCGTAGCAGAGGAAGGGATCGGAAACAAAGAACAGAGTAAAATATTTAATCATTTTTGTTGCCTAAATTTTTTTTTTAACAGAAAACCTAATATTCCTGGCCTATGATTGAAACCCATGCTGTGGTAGACTGGTTTAGCATACCTTACCTATACATGGAAAAGGAATTTGTGTATCACTTTCACCTGTTCCTTAGTCTTTTGGACTATTGACCATCTCTTTCAATTCCTCTGTCTTTGAATAGGATTAGAGTCACTTTCATTGACAGACCCATCCGCTCTTTGATGTTGTCTTTGCATATTCTTTTTGTCTCTAGTTCCAACAGATCCTCTAGTAGTGATAGTAGTCGTAGCAGAGGAAGGGATCGGAAACAAAGAACAGAGTAAAATATTTAATCATTTTTGTTGCCTAAATTTTTTTTTTAAACAGAAAACCTAATATTCCTGGCCTATGATTGAAACCGGAGGCGCGGTGGCTGAGCGGTAAAGCGCTTGGCTTCCGAACCGGGGAACGGGGTTCGAATCCTGGTGAAGACTGGGATTTTTAATCTCGGCATCTTCGGGCGCCTCTGAGTTCACCCAGCTCTAATGGGTACCTGACATTAGTTGGGGAAAAGTAAAGGCGGTTGGTCGTTGTGCTGGCCACATGACACCCTCGTTAACCGTAGGCCACAGAAACAGATGACCTTTACATCATCTGCCCTATAGACCACAAGGTCTGAAAGGGAAACTTTACTTTACTTTACTTTATGATTGAAACCCATGCTGTGGTAGACTGGTTTAGCATACCTTACCTATACATGGAAAAGGAATTTGTGTATCACTTTCACCTGTTCCTTAGTCTTTTGGACTATTGACCATCTCTTTCAATTCCTCTGTCTTTGAATAGGATTAGAGTCACTTTCATTGACAGACCCATCCGCTCTTTGATGTTGTCTTTGCATATTCTTTTTGTCTACTTCTTCTTTTCCCTGCTACTATTTTCTTATGAAAGATAATAGTGAGCTGTGTGGATCTCATGATATGGCCTTATAGTCTTATCTTTTTGGACAATGGTCAAAAGGTCATTTAATGAGTCCTGATACCCATTGTGATCCTGTTTTGAATTTTCTCATTTTGATGTAGATGATAGATACCTAGAATCCTTCTCACTTGTGTATATTACATTTTAAAATCTTTTAAAATAAAATTAAGCAGTAGATTAATATAGATATTTTTTATTTAATTTTTATTTTAAAATTAATCTAGTCAAAGTTACTTTTGCTAATAAATTTATTTTCTTTACCTAAAAAATTTTTTATTATTGTTTAAATCAGAACACCTAAACGCAAAAAAAGAAGTCCTACACCAAAACCAACCAAAGTTCATGTTGGTCACCTGACTAGAAATGTGACAAAAGATCATATTCAAGAAATTTTTTCACTTTATGGAACCATCAAAAATATAGATATGCCAATGGACAGAATTCATGCTCATTTCAACAGAGGTACTGTCTACATAGAATATGAATCTGCCGAGGAAGCTGCTAAAGCAATTAAATTTATGGATGGAGGTAACATATCATTTAACAGCCAGGCTGAAAACTAATAGCTATATACAGGTAGTCCTCACTTAACCATGGCTTGAAGTTATGAAAGGCTTGACGACTGACCCATATTTCCATTGTGCAATATTATTTTGAAGTAACAATCAGCAAATTATTTTCCGCATACTGTACTTCTGTGTGTAATAAAATGTTTTTTTCAATCTAACATTTTTACAGAACAGTGCTAGTATTGGAAAGGACTTCTTATAAAAAAAAATGTTTTAATCATTGAAAAAGTAAATACATTATAAATTCTAAATACAAATTTTATTATAGTGTAAACAGCCACTATAAAGAATACAGTACAGTATTCAATGTAAAAGCAATAACTTTTAAATCTATGAAATTGTGTAAAACAATCATTAGGCTATTACAAACATACCCTATCTGATGAGTACAGTACAGTGTAGATATGAACTAGAGAGAAAAATAAGTTTCATGAAGATATTAAAAAAAATGCCAAGCCCTCTTCAACATTTGTTTTTATTGAAAGGGAAATCTGATAGTTTTTCCAATTGAGTTATTGATATATTTAAATTCTGCAAAAAAAATTATAATAGTAAATTATAACATTTTTTTATTTAGATATTTAGAAACGTATATATTTAATAAATTTGACAGTAAATTTTTCGTATCTCAAAAAAGGGGATTGTGTGAGATTTTTAAGGGAATGGCTACTTCACTCCTCTCAACAATACTGAAGCAGCAGATCTTGATCTAACCATGGGTACCCACATGATTGTTTTGCAGGGGGTGGGGTTCAAGTTGCAACCTATGGCTCATATTTGAAACTTTCTTGCTACAGAGAATATTGAATAACTTGTCCCCTCTAATATAGAGTGTTTGTGTGTTTCTATGATGAGGGTGGGAAGACATTAACAATTTGTTATGAATGATGCAAGATAGGTGGCATAGTTGTTCAAGTCACTACATTGATTTCATCACAAGTTGAGTTTCTTTATATTATAATAAAGTTATAGTTTTAGTATTTATTCAAGTTATATTAGTTAAGATGTTTTATGCCTACGGCTGTTTAGTTGTCTACCAGCAATTTGGTGCTACAAGTCAACAACCGTTAACTACCTCCTCCCCCCCCCCCCCCCCTTTAAAATCCCTGTTCACTAACAAATACAATTGCATTGTTATAAGATTGTCATTGCAATATTAATGCACTGTAAATCCTTGTTTTTAATGAAATTTAAAAGCAAAAATTTGAACAAGTGAAAACAAATTATTTATTGTACAGGGTGTCAAGTTTATCCATGTGACCGTGCATCCCTACTGTCAATTAAATAGATACTGCAAATGTTGACTGCTTAAACTGTTAATAACTTTACTGATTAAATGCTTTTAGTTGTGATGGACATGCTGGCAATGAACACTTATCATGAGTGCAGAGAGTTATTGCTGACCCCAACCAAGTTCTGATTCGTCGTATTATGCTGAATGATCTGTCAATGCTACATTTAGTGGCCAGTAAAGTTGTCCAACATCTGTAACCTGTGATAGTGAATGTCATTAATTGAACAAGTTCGTCATATCATATTCAAAATTGTTGATTCAACACGTGTGTTGCTGACAGCTAGTAGACTTCTGAATTCTTCAGGTTCCATCTTTTACATCGTTTCAGGATACATACAAAACAGGTTGATTGAGCACCATTATTGTTTTAAAAGCGAGACATTAATAAAGGAACTAACGAATCAAAATAATGAATATAAAGCTGTGTTCTGTACTAACTCTCAAAATCCAAGCCTTTGGTGTTTGTTCGGTGTGTTTGTTGACTGCAGCATCAACTCAATACCAAGTTTGTATGCCAGTGTTCTCACCTTATTCATGATGTCACCCCTGAAGTGTTCCTCAGCATGGTCACGTTTTTTTATTATGTCAATGAGACTACTGATGTGCTGTTGAGCGGTCACTATGTTAAGTCAAACAGACTGCTACATCTGGGCAACTGATTTAAGAACTGATGTAACAAAAAAAAAAAAAAAAGAACAAACAAATGATGTTTTTCATTAAGAAATTGGAGAAGGGGGTCAAATTGATTGAGCCTATTGATTTGTAAAAAAAAAAAACCTGAGGCATGAGATGTCGAGAAAGAATAACTTCTATTAAAAATGCTTTTGATGTGTTTTATTAACAATAGTTCATTATTTTCTTTTGACCAAAATGTAGGTCAAATTGATGGCCAAGAAGTAACAGCTGCAGCAGTTCATGTTCAGCGCAATCCAGCACGTCCACCTCCACGCCGAAGTCCCCCTCGTAGAGGTGGTCCACCACCCAGATGGAGAGCGTCTCCTCCAAGATTTAATAGGGATAGAAGAAGGTATCTCTTTATTTATATTATTATTAGATATGGATGAAATTTTTCAACTTCATTAGGGCCAAGACAAAATCACATATTTTGTTTTAGCTTTACCTCTATAATTTTGTCCATTAACCATGTAGTGCCTGTCATGGAGTAAAAAAAAAATCTAGGCATTGAAAAATTTGGAAACTTCACTCTGTGACAGTGAGACATGGTAGAGCAATGCTCTCATTCAATGACTTCTTTATCCACCTTATTAGTTTAGCTCTGCTTAACCCTATTTAATTAAAAAAAATTTTGTTCTGAAGGTCTCTTTATTTATATTATTATTAGATATGGATGAAATTTTTCAACTTCATTAGGGCCAAGACAAAATCACATATTTTGTTTTAGCTTTACCTCTATAATTTTGTCCATTAACCATCAAAACTTCACTCTGTGACAGTGAGACATGGTAGAGCAATGCTCTCATTCAACGACTTCTTTATCCACCTTATTAGTTTAGCTCTGCTTAACCCTATTTAATTTAAAAAAATTTTGTTCTGAAGGTCTCCACCCAGAAGAAGTCCACCTAGAAGGCGATCTAGAACACCTGTTACAAAAAGAAGACATAGCCGTTCCAGCTCGAGCTCATCTCGCTAGATGTTTATATAATTTTGTTTTGCTTTATATGTAATTTTAATTAAATGCACATTTTGAAAAAAATAATACTTTTAGCATTGTTGTTAAGTCATGGTATTAATTATAGTTCATTGGGCTATTCATGAAGTTATTAAAACTTATTTTAAAAAATACCAGTCTTTTTCTTTTTCTAAAACTTTTAAAGATGTTCAACAATAATTATTTCTTGGCTATATCACCAAAATGGTATTAAAATACTGAATTAGAGGTTTTGGTGGCACTAACTTGTAAAATGTGTCAAGTTAATGAGCGAGCAAAGGGATTAGCCTGGAAATTTTTACCATTTAGGTGCTTGCTAAAATGCAGTTTTGACAGATTCATAACTTAAACAATTTGCGAAGTACCAGTATGCAAGCTTTCTATTAAACCTTTGTATTTTATTTTCAACATTTCCCAAAAAGACAACAGTCTTTATAAAAAAAAAGTATAAGTAGAAATAGCACAAAAATAGGATTTTCTGTATTTCTAAAGAAGTCAACTTTAAAAAAAAAATGTGCCTTGCTCATTTCTGATACCTTTTAGACCCTCTCTGAATTTAAAAAACATATCTTAATAGCATCAAAGAAAGATAGATCTAGAGTCTATTTTTCTTTTTTTCAAGAGAGAAAGTAATGATACTTTGGTGCACTGTCATTTCTCTACATTCAAGAGATAGCAAATAAATTAAATTATTACAATTAATAAAACAAAATTGATATTTCCTTATATTTATAGGACATAAAGCCACAATAAATGTGGTGTGGTAAACAGGAATGAAGTATTCAATTGGGGCCTTCGGAATTTGATTTTTTTCCTCTTCTAGGCCTGAGACTGATGGGCCTAAAGAAATGCTTGCGGTGTCTAATACCATACATTGCTCACATTATGATTAAAGGGAAGCGTTCTCCAGAGGTCAAGAACGCTTGAACTTGGCTTAGCTTGGCTAAGTATGAAGGGGGATCGAGATTCGACTCCAGCAGAGTTGTGTTTCCCGAGTGCCTAAATGCAGCACGGAAAACCTCACAGATACCCGCTCCCCCCCACTGGTCCACAAATGAAATTGGACCATAGTGCTCTGAGCATGCTTTAAGCATGAAAGTAAAAGAAATTTAAAGAAAAAGGTTAAAACTTACCATAGATGCATTTATATAGAATTCTAAAGCTGAAAAGGGGGGGGGGGGGAGCAGTTTAAAGGCGAAAAGCAACATAAGGTAAATTAAATATTGTGTAAACAAATTGTACAATTTTTTTAATGTTCCTCAAAGTTGAAGATAATCTACTTCTTAGTCCAAACCTTCTGTAGGATGATGGGGAATGGCAGCAGGCAGGGTATGAACTCTGGACCATAAAGACAACCGAATGTCAGTCCAACACATATACCACATGACTAGACAGCCATCTGAAGAGAAGTCAGATATTTTTACCAACTTTTGTTTTCTTGGTGGGAGGTCTAAGACTGCTTTATTGATCCTTGCGGAAATTTGTTGTGATTACAAGGACTCTTTTTCTCATATAAAGACAACACAACAGAAAAATACACATAAATACAACAGACACAACATAGAGTTCATTCAGCAACTACACAAGTGGCGGTGATATAGTCTGACCGAGTGAGGCACGAACGAGTTTTTGTATCGCTCTGTTCTTGTTTTGATTGATAGTAGTCGCCCACTTCGCGACGACCTGACATAGTTCTGATGGAGCTGGTGACCATTGTCTTCCAAGATTTTTTCGATTTTCCTTTGATACTTTTGTTCAAAAAGTTCCTTTAAACGGTATGATAATGTTGTGACTGTAATTGTTTATGCCCTTTTTATGATGTTTTCTAGACGTCGCAACAGTTTAGATAAAGCGTTGCCTTGCCAACAAGTTATTCCGTTTGTTAGCAGATTTTGTATAGTTGTGCCGTAAAATCTAGGATCTTCTTGTTTAGTTTAAAGCTATTGTGTTTGTATAGAAAAAATAGTTGCTGGGCTGTTTTCTTTGTCAGAGTTCCAAGGTGGTCTTCCCATGAAAGTTTGTTATTAATGATAACGCCAAGATATTTATATGCCTTTACTTGTTCTATAGATGTGTTTATTTGCAGTTCACAAGGTCAAATAAGTAAAAGAGATACGGTACTAGAATTTACAGGGCAAATGCTTATGTGTGTATCTGATAAAGTTAACATGGCATGTCTTTCTAGTTTGTTTTGAATTTTTAGCAGCTATCTTGTAAGAATTTCAATTACTGTACTTAGTAAATGAATATACTATTTTTCTCTTTTTAATTGTTGTATAAAAAATATACCTTTCGGACTCTACACAATAAGAAATTTTGCAAGCAGTTCAAATATTTAATTGCATTCACTTTTGAATCAGGGAATAGCAATGTCAACAAATGCACCACACAAAAATAATTATAAGAAGAAAAATAATTTTAAGAAAACACAAAGCTAATCTAAGGGGAAGAATTACTAACAGCCATTTCTATCAGGTTTATTGTCCTTAATATCAAACTAAATTAATTACCACTAATTAATTAGTTAATATTTGGATTGATTTATATTTTGTTAGTAACAATGAATAAATGTGCAAAGTTTCAATCAGAGAATTGGAAGTGGGAGAAATAACTTTCCTGACATTTCAAGTTCTTTCAGTCAATTGGGTCTGTGGTACTTTTCTTTTGAAAACAAAAATCTTGAAGCTTCCAAAATGCCAAAGAATTATTTGTGAATCTCTTCTTAGTGATGAACCAGTGTTGAAATATGAACAAAGTATTGTTGAATATCTTATATATCATATCTTATCTGAGTTTAGACTAACTTGACTTTCTCTTGCATCTGTTTTAAGATCTCTAATAAGGGTTCTTACATGTTCAAGTATTATTGGTACAAGTCTGTGGCCACTCATTCATGTGGACATATCAGACAAAAAGTTTGTTTTGTTTTTTGAGTCAGTGAGCATTCTGGATAAAGAGCCGAACATAATCAGAAGGGTTAGTCCTCATGCGATAGATAAAACAACCCCTCTTACTTAAAATATTTTAATTCATTTTATTTGAAAGTCATAGCCCTTAGAAAATAAATTTACTGGCTTTGCCTCTCCCCATTTTGTTTAGTAGTCATTTATGTTACCAACTCTGTTTTGTCTGTGACATTTTACATTTTAATACAATGTACCGTATATCAAACAGTTTTGAAATGGTAACATCCATTTATTCTAATACTTTCCTGAACCTAATTTTATGAACAAAATCACACACTAAACAAAGAAAGTTAAAATCAATAGGAGAAATTTATTTCTCTGACTGACAAATATGAAATGAGCTGCCCACAATCACACACCAACATTTACAATATATTATTAGATCCCATTTTCTTCTGTCCAATGTCTTGCTTATATACTGGTTTCATTTAAATAGTATGATACAATATAAAACATTAGTAACACAAACTAGTGCTATAAACAGTAGACATTAGAAATAATATAAAAATGTTTTGCCAATGTTTGATGTATGAAATTAGGGTAGGACTTCTGTTTGAGCATTCCTTTTTTTTTCTCTTATTGAAAATCCACTTATAAATTTAATCTATTAATTTTTTTTTAATAGCATAAGATGAAGGGGGACAAAGTAGAAACAAATATAAAATGAGTAAAAATTATATCAAAGTGCATAAGTTTTCGCACACTATCATATAAACTATTTACTCCATTATCAACATGTTATAATCAAATGAGAATTATGAGAGATGATAAATAAATATGATTTTTTTTAAATGGCAGAAATGGGTCACAAGCGCTTTAAAGTTTTCTTTTTATCACGTTTCTTTTTATCCAGCAGCTTTTTATCACCAGCATGCTTTTTTGCTAATGGCCCATCCACAGATTTATCTTCAGTAGAAACATTCTCCTCTGTAGCCCTGAAAAAAATTATATAACATTACTGATGAGTACATTTATAAAATTATTTTAAAAAATCAGTATAGGAACAGTAGTATTAGTAAAGGGCATTTTTAATTTGGGATAGATCTTACAAGCAATACACATTGACTACACCCACTGATTTGTTCCCAGGATATATATTTTGTTTTGTTTTGGGCTGGAACCTCCAATACCTAGTTGTTTTTTTGCACTTCCAATAAAAAAACACTCATTTTAACTATCCCCTCTAACATACTTTTAAGCTTATGAATTCTAGTATGTGCTACGTTAAAATTAAATGGTCCGCTCTTTCTCTCATCTCTGGACCCTCCACCCCCCTTTTTTCCCCCTGAGAATTGTAGTTCTGGCCCATAAAGTCTCCTTTACTCCTTCTTCCCCTCTCCTTATCTCAATGGACTCCCACTTTTTTAGTTGTTTTTTTTTGCACCCTGCGCATCTTTAATTCTCACCCATATAGTCTCCTCTCTCTCTGCCCCCAACCCAGGGTTAGTAGCACTTTTCTATGACAAAATTTTAGGAGTTTTTTAAAGGATGAAATGTATGATATATATATATATATATATAATTAGTTCTAACAAACAAAGAAAAAATATGCTGGAATGTTAAGAAACATTTCTAACTATGTATCGATATAATTTATCTACATGCTGGACTGACCATGCCAATGTGTTATCTTTTTTGCCTGACTACTCAACACTATTGTGTATGCCCAAGGAAAAAACGTGTGATGGTCAACACCATCAACTATACACACTACACTAGGGCTATGTGTATGCCCACTACGTCTATCTGACCAGGTTGTTAAAATCAGTTGAACACAGTCTATTTATGTTTTTTTGGTATGGAGGGTGTGGGTGAGTTTTTTTCTTCTATAGTTGGTTTTCCTAATGCTCTTAGTTCCTTGCAACTGTAGATCTAAACATAGATATCAATAATAGGCCTACAGACTACAATTAAATCTATGCTTCGGCTAAGGTTCAAACTATAAATAGGTACAATGGATGTTTCCTGCTGTTAATAAAATATCGTTTGCAGCAAATGAATTAATCTAAAACAATAAATATTGACCTACAACGCTTAACTATTAACAAACAGCTACTATCAGTATTAAGCCCTTGAAGCCAGAACCGGTTCTTGGACTTTAAATGACAAGCATGATGATCAGTTGTTGGTCTGAAATTCATGAACACATACATCCACCAACTAAACAAGCCAGATTGCACTTTACTTTTGAGAGATTTACATTAGTAATTAGTTAAATATTTATATATACATATTTTACATTGACCATCCCACACACACCCTTTACTGTTGGAGGCCTCGTACATAAACACACTCAAGCTACACAGATTAGTTAATTAGGCCTGTTTATAAATACTGTTAAGATTTAATTCATCAATCAGTAACAGAGTTTAAAACAATAATAAGGTATATAAAAGAAAAAAAAGAATAATACAAATATAGGTATGGTATTTAACAGTTTTGAAAAATGTTCAACAACACAAGTATTTTCAAGACATGTAGGTATTCGGCTCCAGCTTCGGCTGAATATCATATTTTACTATTCGGCAATATTCGGCTCCAGCCGAATATCATGAAGTACTATATATATATATATACTATATATATATATATATATATATATTGTTACGAATCTCACTATCCAGGTTCTCTGCAAACTGCACCATACACCACCAACTTAAAGAACTTGACAAGTCAGGGCTCCAAAATAACGTAAAGGTTTAATGTCCATAAATAACAGCCAATACTGTACAATTGGCAGCACGTAGAACAGTACAAATAGCTCTGCGATAACAAATATCTCTCCGATAACACCGTTCCGCCGTATCGAGTCTTGCACTGGCCTCTCCGTCTCGTTCCGGGCTTGCACTGGGTTCAACAGTTCGGGACTGACTTCACACACTTGGGCTCGTTGTGTCGGACTCGATCACAGACCAAGATCAAGACGCCGTTCGTCTCAACTGTACTTGACAGTACTCCGCACTGAACCGTCGTAATGCTCCGTACAGAACCACACCGTTGAACTGTGCTGTAGTCGACCGTGTTCTGAACTCCTGTCGTGAACCCGCTTTCTGAACCGTCTTGACTGCGTCGCCTCCGCTCTTATATAGGGTCCCTACTGGCCTTCTCGAACCGGACAGAACGCCGCTCGACGTTTCTAGGTGGTCAGATGACTACAACTCTCGTGACGCTCCTGAGCTTTGTTCACGACGGCGATCTTTCCCGAACTGTCCTGTTGACACTCGACTCGGCTGACCGTCTTAGCTCGTCACGGTTGACCGCTCGTCTAGCGCTGGCCTGGGGCGATTTGCGTCGGCTGACTACACACACACCACTACCCCTCTCTGTGCCACCACCAAGTTTATAACACTGCCCCCTCCTTAGATCTGTCCGTCCCGGACAGAATCAACATCATGACATTGGCTGTAAAGTTTCATCGCTGCAGGCGAGGGTCGATCAGTGGCAGTTGGCTTGCCTCTTGAGCTTGATGGAGCCATCCAAGTTGCAGTCAGCAATGGTCGCTTCCTTCTCTTCCTCCAGTTGGCCTTAACCTGGTTGCTTCGCCATCGTGCTTTCATCGCCATCCACGTTGAGTTCAGAAAACGTTTTCTTCTTTTCCTCCAGTTAGCCTTCATGTGGTTGCATCGACCTCGTGATCGCATGGTCATCCATATTGCACTCAGCAAAAGTCGCCTTCTTCTTCTCCGCCAGTTGGTCTTCATGTGGCTGCAGTGATATCGAGGTTGCATCGTCATCCATCTTGCATTCAACAAAAGTAGCCTTCTACTTCTCCGCCAGTTGGTCTTCATGTGACTGCTGTGATGTCGTGGTCGCGTCGCTCTCTTGTCGTTCGGTATTGAGGGCAGCCGTTTGGCACATGGAAAGGTATAGGATGTAAGGGCTGGGAATACCAAGATCGATGGCCAAAGAGGTGACTTCATAGGGCTTTGCGAAGAAGGACTAGGATGGGCTCCAAATCCACAGGGCAGGGAATTGTGGGACAGGTCATCATCTTCAGCCTTGTCTGGATAGCATGCTCGTGGGGCAGGTTGGCAACACTCCTCGTGCAAAGGTCCCTCGTCTTCGGCTTCAGGCTCCATTCGGCTTTCTTCACCACCATCAGGACTTTCCGCTCAAGTCTTGGCAGCTGGACCAACGTCTGTTAGGTTCGGACCCGACTGGTATCTCTCGAATCGTATATGTCTCTCAACGGTTTCATCAGGTTTCAATGGGTTCTCATGATCACCACCACGGCTCCTCTCACTGGTCTGAGAATCTTGATAAACGTCAGTAGGGTCCAACCTTTGTAGGTGACTTTTGATTTGCAAAAGTCCGTCAGCAACAGGCATGGTCGTGGGCACAACGTTCACTTGATCTGTCTTGTTGTTTGAGGTGCTCATATCAGGTACAGCTGCATCACAAGCTTCTGTTGGACTGTAGACCGATTTTCTTGTCTCTTCCTTGCTCTCTTTCTGATTCTCAGGTCTGTATTCCTTGTCTTTGGATTCACAGGCAGCACCATCTTCATCAGCATTGCCGTTGTTACTGCATATTTCTTCATGGCTTTGGGTGGGTAGTAGATCATTGTTTAATGATGGCGCAACTCCTTTATCTTTCAAGTCTCTTTGGTCGTACAGGGTTTCTTCCACCACGTCCATCGTTTTGACCACGGGGCTCGTCACTTCTTTCACTGAGGTACCTATCTCTTTAATCTCTCTACAGATGTCCTCGGTGTACTTCTTCAGTGTCACACTCATAGCCCGAATGAACTCTCCAAAATCTGGTGCGACTTCAAACAGATACGTGTCTGGATCTTCCTCTTCTTCGACTATACATTCTCGGAGGCGTGCTTGTAAGGTTTCTTTATTTCCGCTCGTTTTCAGGTCTTGATCACGGAGTTCTTCCTTCAGTTCACTAAATTCAAGTTCGTACAGCAGTTTCAGACGAGCCATAGTAGATCCGATCCAATCCGATTCCGATCCAATCCCACTTCTGACACCAGTTGTTACGAATCTCACTATCCAGGCTCTCTGCAAACTGCACCATACACCACCAACTTAAAGAACTTGACAAGTCAGGGCTCCAAAATAACGTAAAGGTTTAATGTCCATAAATAACAGCCAATACTGTACAATTGGCAGCACGCAGAACAGTACAAATAGCTCTGCGATAACAAATATCTCTCCGATAACACCGTTCCGCCGTATCGAGTCTTGCACTGGCCTCTCCGTCTCGTTCCGGGCTTGCACTGGGTTCAACAGTTCGGGACTGACTTCACACACTTGGGCTCGTTGTGTCGGACTCGATCACAGACCAAGATCAAGACACCGTTCGTCTCAACTGTACTTGACAGTACTCCGCACTGAACCGTCGTAATGCTCCGTACAGAACCACACCGTTGAACTGTGCTGTAGTCGACCGTGTTCTGAACTCCTGTCGTGAACCCGCTTTCTGAACCGTCTTGACTGCGTCGCCTCCGCTCTTATATAGGGTCCCTACTGGCCTTCTCGAACCTGACAGAACGCCGCTCGACGTTTCTAGGTGGTCAGATGACTACAACTCTCGTGACGCTCCTGAGCTCTGTTCACGACGGCGATCTTTCCCGAACTGTCCTGTTGACACTCGACTCGGCTGACCGTCTTAGCTCGTCACGGTTGACCGCTCGTCTAGCGCTGGCCTGGGGCGATTTGCGTCGGCTGACTACACACACACCACTACCCCTCTCTGTGCCACCACCAAGTTTATAACACTGCCCCCTCCTTAGATCTGTCCGTCCCGGACAGAATCAACATCATGACATTGGCTGTAAAGTTTCATCGCTGCAGGCGAGGGTCGATCAGTGGCAGTTGGCTTGCCTCTTGAGCTTGATGGAGCCATCCAAGTTGCAGTCAGCAATGGTCGCTTCCTTCTCTTCCTCCAGTTGGCCTTAACCTGGTTGCTTCGCCATCGTGCTTTCATCGCCATCCACGTTGAGTTCAGAAAACGTTTTCTTCTTTTCCTCCAGTTAGCCTTCATGTGGTTGCATCGACCTCGTGATCGCATGGTCATCCATATTGCACTCAGCAAAAGTCGCCTTCTTCTTCTCCGCCAGTTGGTCTTCATGTGGCTGCAGTGATATCGAGGTTGCATCGTCATCCATCTTGCATTCAACAAAAGTAGCCTTCTACTTCTCCGCCAGTTGGTCTTCATGTGACTGCTGTGATGTCGTGGTCGCGTCGCTCTCTTGTCGTTCGGTATTGAGGGCAGCCGTTTGGCACATGGAAAGGTATAGGATGTAAGGGCTGGGAATACCAAGATCGATGGCCAAAGAGGTGACTTCATAGGGCTTTGCGAAGAAGGACTAGGATGGGCTCCAAATCCACAGGGCAGGGAATTGTGGGACAGGTCATCATCTTCAGCCTTGTCTGGATAGCATGCTCGTGGGGCAGGTTGGCAACACTCCTCGTGCAAAGGTCCCTCGTCTTCGGCTTCAGGCTCCATTCGGCTTTCTTCACCACCATCAGGACTTTCCGCTCAAGTCTTGGCAGCTGGACCAACGTCTGTTAGGTTCGGACCCGACTGGTATCTCTCGAATCGTATATGTCTCTCAACGGTTTCATCAGGTTTCAATGGGTTCTCATGATCACCACCACGGCTCCTCTCACTGGTCTGAGAATCTTGATAAACGTCAGTAGGGTCCAACCTTTGTAGGTGACTTTTGATTTGCAAAAGTCCGTCAGCAACAGGCATGGTCGTGGGCACAACGTTCACTTGATCTGTCTTGTTGTTTGAGGTGCTCATATCAGGTACAGCTGCATCACAAGCTTCTGTTGGACTGTAGACCGATTTTCTTGTCTCTTCCTTGCTCTCTTTCTGATTCTCAGGTCTGTATTCCTTGTCTTTGGATTCACAGGCAGCACCATCTTCATCAGCATTGCCGTTGTTACTGCATATTTCTTCATGGCTTTGGGTGGGTAGTAGATCATTGTTTAATGATGGCGCAACTCCTTTATCTTTCAAGTCTCTTTGGTCGTACAGGGTTTCTTCCACCACGTCCATCGTTTTGACCACGGGGCTCGTCACTTCTTTCACTGAGGTACCTATCTCTTTAATCTCTCTACAGATGTCCTCGGTGTACTTCTTCAGTGTCACACTCATAGCCCGAATGAACTCTCCAAAATCTGGTGCGACTTCAAACAGATACGTGTCTGGATCTTCCTCTTCTTCGACTATACATTCTCGGAGGCGTGCTTGTAAGGTTTCTTTATTTCTGCTCGTTTTCAGGTCTTGATCACGGAGTTCTTCCTTCAGTTCACTAAATTCAAGTTCGTACAGCAGTTTCAGACGAGCCATAGTAGATCCGATCCAATCCGATTCCGATCCAATCCCACTTCTGACACCAGTTGTTACGAATCTCACTATCCAGGCTCTCTGCAAACTGCACCATACACCACCAACTTAAAGAACTTGACAAGTCAGGGCTCCAAAATAACGTAAAGGTTTAATGTCCATAAATAACAGCCAATACTGTACAATTGGCAGCACGCAGAACAGTACAAATAGCTCTGCGATAACAAATATCTCTCCGATAACACCGTTCCGCCGTATCGAGTCTTGCACTGGCCTCTCCGTCTCGTTCCGGGCTTGCACTGGGTTCAACAGTTCGGGACTGACTTCACACACTTGGGCTCGTTGTGTCGGACTCGATCACAGACCAAGATCAAGACACCGTTCGTCTCAACTGTACTTGACAGTACTCCGCACTGAACCGTCGTAATGCTCCGTACAGAACCACACCGTTGAACTGTGCTGTAGTCGACCGTGTTCTGAACTCCTGTCGTGAACCCGCTTTCTGAACCGTCTTGACTGCGTCGCCTCCGCTCTTATATAGGGTCCCTACTGGCCTTCTCGAACCTGACAGAACGCCGCTCGACGTTTCTAGGTGGTCAGATGACTACAACTCTCGTGACGCTCCTGAGCTCTGTTCACGACGGCGATCTTTCCCGAACTGTCCTGTTGACACTCGACTCGGCTGACCGTCTTAGCTCGTCACGGTTGACCGCTCGTCTAGCGCTGGCCTGGGGCGATTTGCGTCGGCTGACTACACACACACCACTACCCCTCTCTGTGCCACCACCAAGTTTATAACAATATATATATATATATATATATATATATATATATATATATATATATGTGTGTGTGTGTGTGTCCGGTACGTTTGCATGATAGATTGTAAAACATACATAAAACTATGCATTTATCAAATCAATTATTGTTACTTGATTTTAGAAATAATAAATAATTTGACAACATCCCACTCAAAACAGAAATGTCATCAGCTGTGGTATGTCCACAGAAAATGTAATGAAAGTTATCTTTTAATCAAGTAACAACTTGACTGTCATCCCAAAACCTCAAACAACCATTTTTTTTCCAAAGATTTATTAACTCTTTCTCTCCTAATTGATGATGCCAACGTTGATTTGACCTTCATTGAACTAATTTGATTTTTGATTTATAAACTTTAATTTTTGTTGTGTAAAAAGAGCATACATTCCTTATGATTCGATACCAAATATAACATTTTCTGATATCAAACACAAAAGTTATTGAAGTTTTATCATAACAGGATAGTGAAATACAAATGAGCAAAATGAATAATTTTATCGGAACGAGGAAAATCACTACGGAGATAAGGAGTTAAAGAACATTACAAATGGTTGCTATTCCATTTTTTAAAATAAGAAACATTCTTAGAGATGCCTTCATAATTCTCTGTGATGGAAATGCACATTTTTAGTTTCTATGTGTATCTTATAGATAGAGTCATGGTGAGCATTTGAGGTAATGTTTTATTCTTATTTCTTTTATTGACTAAAGTTAAATCCTCCTCATAAATAGAGCCTGTAATATATAGGCCTATGTGTATGTTTAATTAACATTTGCCTAAATAATGGCTTTTGAATGGGGGGAGGGGTATTAGACCTGTTATTAGAGTTTTTTTTCCAAGCAGAATTTCTTTTTCAACTTGATCTATGTAGTTTCCCTTGCTTTTACAACCGAAATAACTTTTACGGACTTTTCACAGCTGTATGTGAAATATTTTCGTTAAATCTACAGTAGATCCAGACTCTTGATCTAAGTCACTAAAATCCACAAGCTTTTCACGGCTGTGTGCAAATTATCTTCACTGAATCTACCAAATTTAGAGTCTAGATCTAAGTCACTAAAATTCCCTGACTTTCACGGCTGAGTGAGAATTATCTTCACTGAATCTACCAGAAATCTATACTCTAGATCTAAGTCACTAAATTTCGCAGACTTTTTAAGGCTGTGTGCGAATTATCTTCACTGAATCTATCGTAGATCTAAAATCTATAATAGACTCTATAGATTCTAAGCCACTAAAATTCGCGAACTTTTCACGACTGTGAGAGAATTATCTTCACTGAATCTATCGTAGGTCTAGACTCTATAAATTCTAACTATAAATCACTAAAATTTGCAGACCTTTCACGGCTGTGTGCGAATTATCTTCAATGAATCTACGGTAAATATAGACTCTAGACCTAAGTCACTTAAATTTGCAGACTTTTCACGGCTGTGTCCCTAGATTCTACTGATTTAGCGTAAATGTATAATCTAGCGTATTTCTGGAGTAATCTGTATCAACATAATTAAATTTACTAAAATCTAACTCTAGATAGGCTACTAATTACACTTGACATAAACTTACTAAAATCTAACTCTAGATAGGCTACTAATTACACTTGACATAATTAAATTTACTAAAATCTAACTCTAGATAGGCTACTAATTACACTTGACATAATTAAATTTACTAAAATCTAACTCTAGATAGGCTACTATTACACTCTTACTGTTACAAGAAGATTTGAGGTGAGGGAGGGCCCGAAGGGTTGTAGCCTACACATTAGGCTGGTAATTGCTTTAATTATAGTCACTACACACTAAATCTAGTGCATCTTCAGTCATAACAATGAAAGGAAACAATCATTTCTACGCTGCCTTCAAAAAAAAAAAAAAATGCCAGGTGCAAAGCTTGCTTAAGCCAAGGTCATATTCAATCACAAGGCGGTGTAGTCGTGTCACTGGTCAGCTCATTAACACAGCCAGCCGTAACATAATGCGATCGGAATGCCTAGTTACGCTGTTGTTTTTTCCCCCACATTTTTTACAAAAATAAGCAAAATTATATTTTTTTAAAATTTTGGGTAAAAATTTTAGGAGAGTGGGCAAAATTTTAGGAGAATTCTATCAATTTTTAGGAGAATTTTAGGATTTTGGAGACTTTTCATTTTTTAGGAGCGCTACGAACCCTGCCAACCCCTTATTACTTATGCGAGCAGTTTTTTTTATAAAAATACACCACTTTCACAACTATTCACTATTAATAGTACCAAACACTGGAGGTTCTTTAGTAGGGGAGATGACTATTTACCATATTTTTAACATATTTATGCAAATGGCTTTAGATTTTTGATCAAAAAATATTTTATACAATTGTATTGCTAAGTTATGTAAGTTCTGTCAAATTAAATACTACATTAACTTTTTTTTTATGGAGAAAAAATCTATTTACTATGCAAATAAGTTTGGACTTAATTTAAAACAACAATTAATACGCATTTATTCATATTATCGCGTGAACTGCAGAATAACCGCAACCCTATGGAACACAAAACTAACGGAATTTTTCTAAAGGAATTTTTTTTTTAACAGAAAGGTTTTTTTCTTGAGCCTTTAAATAAGAGATGGACCCTTTACAAAACAATTAAATCAATTAGATACTCATTATAAGACATCAGTTAGGCCAGGTTCACATCTAACTTCACATTCACTTTCACCTATTCCTTGGTCTGTTGGACCTTTGGGGCACCACACAGGATCTGTCAACCTTCTTTCTGCATTCTTCTGTTAATTGCCTTTGATAGAATTTCATTATGATATTCTTTTTGAAAATATTGAAACCGCCCTTTTTAGCTGCCGGGGTGGACCACTTCTGATAGAATTTAATACAGATATTCTTCTGAAAATATTGAAACCTGCCTTTTTTCCTGCCTGGGTGGACCACTTCGGGGGCCGATTTTGAGTTTGTGTTTCCACACAAACTGTCTTTGTAATCTTGTTTTTTTCTAAGAATGACTCACCTAAGTGGCTTAGCATGAATTTCAGTAAACATCTTTGCCCTCTGTGAATAATCTTCATATTGTTCAAGTAATAATTTCCCTGCTTCAGCATTCAAGGCAGACTCAGGATTAGGCACAATCAGCAAACATTTGACAGTCTAGAAATATATAGAATAATAGTGAAATTAGCTCTTAACAGTTGTCAGGAAGGATATAACTGCAAATCAATCAATATAAAAAAAAAACAACTAATAAATATTAAAAAACTTTCTTTTATAATAGAGAAAAATTGTGCTAGGGATTAGTGGCATGTCTCAAAGCATCCATAGGTCTACAGAGCTCAATAACATTTAAATATCACATGTTATTTAGTTGCATTCCACTCTCCAGTTTGACTAAATCTAACACTGTCAATATTAGATCTAGCAGTTGCATAGATTTTTTCTTCACTATCGCTATTATCAGTCTCAAATGGCCTTTTGATATAGTATGCAGCTTTGAAGGACATGGTCAGGGCTATCTGGTGATGCTCCACAAGGGCAGGTTTCGCTAATCCTGACTTTTAGCTTCCGAACATATGTTGTCTCATTTTGTTGTGTCCGGTTCTGAGTCAAAAAAATAATGCATTGGTTATGTTGAGATAGCTTATAATAAGCATCCTTTTTCTTGTAATTGGGATGTGAGCTGGTCCAATTCTCATTTATTCTACACTAAATTATTTTCAACATTTCTTCTGGGTAAAGTGGAATTTTCATGTTTGTTTGTTTGTTCTTCCATCTTTGGCCAGTATGGCCTGCCTTCTAATTCAATGTGTGCTGGAACCCATTGAAGAACAGTTTCCTTGCTGTTGTTAAGGTTTACAAGAGCTGTCCTGAGTTACTTTATATAGGAAATATCCAAATTTTTCAGGCTTTGGAGGACTGTTTTGGCATCAGTCAGTAAGACAATTAGGCTGTTTGGTGTACATGGGTAATTTATTAGTGTTGTAGCTGCTAGTTCAAGTGCTTGCCATTCTGCTCTATGGCTGTCTGAGAGATCACCAGTTGCAATTGACTTTTCCAGTCTTTCTCCATTCAATTAGTATGCCAGCTCCTCTGTTTGTGTTGGATTTTTAGAGGATCCATCAGTGTAAACTCAGACCCTTTAGTTGAGGGGTAATGGGTTTTTAGAAATTAGTTCACTAATTCCTTGAGCTCTGTTTGGTTGTGATCAGATTTTTTTGTTACGTTTTCGATGGTCTCAGGGAGGAAAAGCATTATGCTGCTTCGTTGACTCAATAGTTATATTTCAAATAAATTTCCTAATTGGTATTTCTTTTTAAGGTTCTGTGATTCCTGAACAAAATGAGTTCTTTTTTATCTGGTTTTGGGTCCAGTCTTGTGGATTTTGGATTTGAGTGGATGCCTCTCTAAGGGTTCTATTTTGGTGAAGAGGGACAGGTTTTTTTCTCTCTCTTCTTTCATCCAAAACCAGGGCAGCGATTTCCTCCAAAGCTTTAAAGGTTTTGTTTTTATTGCTCCTGTCATAATCCTTAGGCCTATATTTTGTACCTTATCTATTTTCTGTAAGTTGGTTTTGGCTGCTGAGCCCCAAGCTGTGACACCGTATTCTAGAGTGGGTCTGATGAAACTGGTGTTTGTCTTTTTTAGAATGTTGTGATTAGCTCCCAAGTCGCTGCCAGCTAATTTTTTCTTAAGAGATAATCTTTGGATGCCTTCACTCTGTATTTTTTCTATTTGTTTTTTCCAACTTAGTCTCGCGTCATATGAGAGTTCAAGATATGTAGGACTGTTATTTTTTTTCTAGAGCTTCCTTATATAGAGTTAATTTTATTGTTTGCTGGTTTGTTTGATAGTGAGAAGATGGTGTATGTTATCTTTTTTGGTGTTGATGGTCATGCCCCAGTCTTTGGACCACTCCATGAGTTTGTCGAAAGCTTCTTGTAGCTGAAATTTTGATGTTCCTAAATATTCTTCAGTGGTGATTAAGGCGAGGTCATCTGCATACATGCTGCTTTTGATTTTTCTTCGTAGTTTTAGTTTAGATCATTAATGCAGACCTGCCTACCAAAAAAAGTCCAAATGCGTAACGCTGATGGTCAAAATGCGTATTTTGGCACCAGAATGCGTAACACTTACGCGATCCACTATTTTGTCATATATATATATATATATTAATAATATATATATATAAAATATTAGATCTCGATGTCATGATTAGATGTACAATCTAAATGTAGATCAATACGACGATACAATAGTATAGAGATGATATCTAGACTAGATCTGCATCTAGATCTATGTCTATATAATTTATAATGAATATAATCTACTAATCTACTCTAGATCTGGGCTCAAGTGTTACCGATGCCGTGGATCTATTCCTGTATAACAAGTTATCTAGATCTAGAATCCAGATCTAGATCTAGACTAGATATCTACAATGTCACTCAATGTGTTTTGAATCGATAGCACTTCGATATTTTTTTCTATACAAATGAATACGTTAATTTCTACTAATGAACTTACAAAAAAAAAAAAAAGTCACGTTGGTCACCGTGTGTATCAGCTAACTGACGGTACCAACCCGCCACTCTCTCGTTCTTCATTTTTAGACTAAATCTAATTGCTACTAAGAACCAATCAACGTTTAGATCTGGACACAATGTGTTCCCCCACCTTTTCTGTTCCCCCCCCTTCCGCCCAACAGGACGGCTTAGCGTGACCTCCGTGACCGCTCGTAAGCTAGTCAAGAGAGGGGGGTAAAAAAAAGGATACGAAATGCGTAACGCGACGGGTTAAATGCGTATTTGCGTACTGACTGTCATTTTTGGGAGATTTTGCGTAACGAATATGCATTTTGCGTAACGGTAGGCAGGTCTGTTAATGTATATTAATTGTAAATAACCTATTTGTATGTATGTTTACCTAGGAATTTGTTTAGTCTTATGATTTGCATACATTAGTGTAATTATATACCTAAAAGTTATACTTAATAACCTAGGAAATATAAGTAGGGACCCATATACCACTAGACGAATGTGCCAGCACACCTTCAACACTGATCTGTTGATCTTAATAACCTAATTCTAGGCTCTTTAGAAGCAAACCCACCGTTATGTAACATTGTGAAACAGTTTATGTTTTAAACCTTTCTAGATTGAATCACAAATTATCTCTTCTTCCTACTGTCAAAACTTACTAGTAAAATGTGTTTAATTCCCAATTCAGGCTTCCAATCTTTTTTAAGAGTGTTAACACAGATCTCACCATTGCTGGATACATTTGGGTGAAATATTTTGGTAAGAAAAAATGCCTTTGGTGGCTCTGCTGGGAAATTGTTACCCAGAACTAACTTCATTTGGAAATTGCCTCCTGCATATGGTGTACCAGCTGCAAAAGTTAAAAAAAACAACATTTGAATTGTAAGCTTTATATACACTATTTAGTACTGTTTTTAATATATTTTTTTTATTTGAGGTTAAAAATTTAAAATATACAAATGTTTATAAAGGATTTATTTTTATCCAAAATGCTTTTATAGGAGCTAATTATTGAGAAAATAAAAATGTGACTAATAATTCTGAGGATCAATGCACCTAATTAGGTGAGCAAGTCCTTCCTAAATATTAAAATCTGACAAATGTTAACTAAACGTACTATTATATAAGAGTCAATGTGATCAACGATCTCTAGATTGTTATGCATTTCTCATTCATAACAACTTTGAAAATCTACTCTAAAAACAGGTCCTTGAGTTAAGCCTTCTTGAATGTTTTAACATTTTCAAACAAACTGTTTTTATGTGTGCATCAAACAACCCTTTTTTTTCAACACATTGAAGATAATATATCATATGTAATCAACGAATCTTAACCTACCAGGTCCTTCAATAGTAGCTTGTATATCTGTCACATCTTCATCATTCATAAATACTTTGATGCCCTCAGGTGGATTTTGACAAAGTCCACTAATTTCTTTGGAAACTTGCCGTATAATTTGTGGAGACAGATTTTCAACATTTGATACCTGGAAATAACAATAATTTAAAGTTTCCAGACGCTACATTGTATAATACAGGTATTTATATCAGTAATTACTTTTCAATCAAAATGAAGGGGAAAAGTCTACACTAACATTTAAAGTTTGCATTTTTATGGTCAAGTTACTTACTAAACTCTGTTTATGACCATGTAGTTATATACTGTAGTAGTTAAAATAATAGACTCGATCTGGGGTGTGCAAATTACGGACTGCGGGCCACATGCGGCCAGCCAGAGTGTTTTATGTGGCCATGACACCAACAGAAATCATGTGTTCCCACAGATTATATATAATATAAAAATGCAAATGTATTAAAAATAAATAATTTAAATATCTATATAAATTATTGAAACTTCTGATTCTTATCACTTATGATGAGGCTAAAGAAACATTGTCTCTATATGTCATTCAAAAAATCTTAAAGTAAAAAGATTATTCTTATTGTCAATATTTCGAAACATTCAGTTAAATACACAAACTCAGGCCAGTATTTATTCCATGCTATAAAGAAATGTGTTGAAAGTGTTGGGTTGGCTTGGAGAAAGATGGTGAGTGTAACAACTGATGGAGCCTGTGCTTTGAGTGAGAAAAACAAGTTGTTGTTTTTTTTAAATAAATTAAAGAATTCCCCATCATCCTGCTGGAGGTTTGGACTAGGAAGTAAATTATCTTCACCTCTGAAGGAAAATATGAAACATGTAAAGCAAAAAAAAAAAAAAAACAGTATTCTAGACGGTATTATTAGATCTGTAATAATTACTATGGCCTCAACTAGACATTTATATTCTAAATAAGAATTTATATTATAATATTTTTTTATAATCCATGAATTCTTTTAAATTAGATCTATGAATGATACATAAATTTTGAACATAAATGAAAAGCAGCACCAGGGACCAAGTTTTTAAATGAAAGTAGTGAATTAAATGCGACACAAAATAAGGGACTGCGCCGACAGAGGCTCCAAACAGTGACCCTGGAAACGACAACATGCCTAGCAGTAGCACTGCAAAGCGAACTTTACCTCTAGACCAATGCAATTCTTCTCTAGGTGAAGATAATTGTCAGAGTGAATGTGAGGGATTATCCTTAGATTATTGTGACTACCAAATGTGTTTTTACATCTGTATGAAAGCATGTATTGTATGTGTGGATTAAATTAATACAGTGAAATTTAAAGACTAACTCTAGATCATGATAATGACTAAATGAGTAGAATAATATTTAAATGACTAGATCTAGAAGTGTGCCTCTATTCTAAAGTCCTAAAAATTGTCACAATGAATATAAGGGCCTATTAAAAGTGTGAATATGTTTGTGTTTGTGTTTTTTGGGGGAGTATAATATGGTTTGTGAAGATGGGTTATTCTAATTAAGTATTAGGTGCCACTCTGAATATCTAGATCTATGACTGACAAAATAAAAATAGATCAAAAGTGGACTTAGTTTTGAATAGTGATGTTTCTTCTTTCAAACTGTTATGCAGGAAGGGGCATTTCATTTGAAAATATTGTGTGTGGGTGTATGTGGGGGGGTATTATCATGCAGGTGGTTGGAAGGCTACAAGTTACAACTAATGGATCTAAGAAGTTGAGGGCTAGACACTAGAAAATTGTGTTGAGGAGCATTGTAATGTTGGCCATTTATTGAGGGGTTTAAAAGTGCTCTAGGCCAAATAAACATAATAAGGCTTGTTTTCAGAATACAAAGATTAATGAGGAATGCAGTATTCTTCATGGCTACACAGACCCAGATGCGACCTACATATTTACCTACATCAAGTGCAGACATAACCATTTACTCCGGTGGTTTATTTTTATGGTAATTTTCATCTTGCGAACACGTTAAGCCCAATTTGTACATTTAAATGTTCTCTGTTAAACACTCAAATTCACAAAGGGCCATATATTGTGACCTATCTAGATCTAGTTGACCCAAAACAAAAAAAAACAACTGCATGACCCTGTGAATCTAGCCCGCTCACTCAGTGATTGTGACCTAATTTGGTATCAATCAATAATTGTTCCTCCTGCTATGTTTTTTTTTTTCTGGCACTGTGTAGATGATACTATGCTTGGTACCTACCTGGGCTGGTCAATCAATAATTAGGGCGCCAAGGAGAGATAGAATAAAAGAGAGGGAGAGCAGGAAATGATTGTGCTACTCATAAAAACTTTTTTTTCATACATATTATGTCTAACTCCGCCCCTCATTAGCACTATGTTTAGTAATATTCCCTTTCTTTTTACTTATTCACATCACACTTGGTTTAACATCTAAGACAAAAACAAAATTAAGCAAGTAAATGTTATACAAAATAAATCATAGAAATGTTCCTTTCCCGGCATTGAAATACATCCCTTTGATATGCATTTTCAAAATTAAAATAGGGTTTGTTAGTGTCATTGATACTAGTGACAAAAGATTATGGAACATCCCATATATATGTATACAAAGGCTGTGACATGTGTGTGTTTTTATGCCTATTTAGAAAATGATACTTAAATTTTCTAAAAAATCTCCTTAACACCAGACCTACTCTTCTTCTGACCTAGAAGAAAAAAATGGCATTGTCCTACCAGTGTTCTTTGAACCTGTGTAAAACCCTTGTTTCTAAGGTAAGTAAATGAAACCAAATGTGTCTGAACTTTTAAGAAATGGAGCAAGATCAAAAACAATGGACTAGTTTCGTCATAGCTGACATAGCTATCAAAATTTAAAGTCTCTTTTTAACAAATATTGTGGGATGTTTGATAATATCAGAAAATAGGGGGTGTTCTCAAGACGAAAATTACTCTAGATTTTCTAGCACACAGGTATCAGTATCAGTTACTATCAGTAAGTAGAAATTTAATAATTTAAAATTTTAATTTTTTTAACATGAAGCTTTCTAGATTAATCTAGATATAATATTTATAATTTATATAATAATTAGATCTAGACTATTATTATAATTATAGTATCTATAGTAGTCTATACTATCAACTCTATATAATTATATCTAATAATTCTAATTAATGATTAATTAATCTAAAGACTAATTGAAAAATTCTTGTTATACTTATACTATTAATTATTATATTATACTATAACTCTGAATACTCTGATAATAAGTACTATACTATAGTATAAGTATATAACTATAGGCACTAGTATACTATAAGTATAATGACTATAACAAAGTATAAGTATAATTACTATAATACTTTAAACTCACATTAGACATTTTGTCTGTCACAGTTACTGTTAAATTAATAGATCTATATTTATACTTCTAGTAATTATAGACCTCTAAATACTAGATCTAGATTTGGAATATTTAAATAGATCCTAGACTCTAGACTCTTTTATTAGTCTTAACTTAGAATCTAGATCTGTCTTAATAAGTTAAGATTCTATAACATAACTATTCTAGATTCTAGTTTTTCTAGATGATAGATCTAGTCTAGTCTAGTGAAGTGAGTGCAGTGAGGGTAGAGACAGAGTCGTGATGATCTTTTGAAAAGTATATCTAGATCTAGATTATCTATCTAGAATTGATAACCGAACTGCCATACAACTGTTTTTTTTTTTAATTCACAAAATATATACTAGATTCTAGATCTAGATCTATAATTATGATATCTATAATGTTCCGACATGACGAGTTCGCTTCCAAAATATAGAATCTAAAATCTAGAGTCTAGATCTATACTATTTATTGCTGGGTTGGATAAATGTTGGGTTCTTAAATTTCGACCAATAAAAATCTCGCAATGAATTTTCTTCTCTTTTAACTTACATTTGTATCAAAGAAAAACATAAATGAAAAATAGTTGAATCAGTATAATTTCGAAAATACTTCATAATATTTGGAGCGCCTATGAAAATACTTTGAAATAAAAAAAAAATAGATTTATATTTAAAGCCGAGAAAGGCCGAGATGTAAACAATATTTTTCAAAAAAAGCATTTTTTATAGCCTAACCTATATCTACATATGAAAGTGACCCTCCCCCCCTTTTTTTTTTTTTGTGTACACGAAAAGTAGGTATATAGATCATGGAACTATATAGTTAGTACCATGTATAGATCAAAAGCCTAAATTAGGTCTAAAATAGCATAGACCTAGAAACCACAGGATCTATAATTGAATTACGCATTTTACGCATCATGTCTTAGCCACGTGATAATATTTGTTTTCCTTTTCTTTTTAGCAAAAATGCTTTTATTTGTCGCTAATCAAGTTTAGCGTTTCTCAAGGGTGGGTCTAGGGTAGCGGCGTTTTTTTTTTAAGTGCCGCGTTTTTTTTTTTTTTCAAAGGAGGCCGCCATAGCAAAAGAATTAAGAGAGGGGGTGAAGCCAGTAATTTTTTTTTTCAAGGGGGAATTTAATTTAATTTTATATTTTTTTTAGTAATTATATCAATCAATTTTGTTATATTATTAACCCATTAAAAAGACATTAAAATCTATAAATATAATTCTCTTCATGGTTCAAGAGTTTGGACAACAAGTAATGGAAAGATCACTCTTTTATTTCTACAAGTCGGACTGACTAGAGTTACCCTACGTAATTTTAGAGGCGAAAAAAAAAAGAGGGTGGGGAAGAACAAGTAGTATTCACCCGTCACTAAATAGCAGGGCCGGACTTAACCATTGTGGGGCCCAATGCGAAACGGTTTTGTATTAGAAAATATATTCGTCTTTGCATTTTATTCATTCTTTACTACGCACAGAATTACTACACAAGCCTTGCGCGTAGCGAAGTCATACAGCATCTCATAAGAATTCTGTTTCCTATATAGGTCACGCTCAATAGCAAGAATTACCAAATGTTTCAATCTATCTACGAGAATTGTTGACCTCAAGTAATTCTTCATTAGTTTCATTAGAAGCTTCTTTCACTAGATTCCACAATTATGGGTATTGCATAATGTCGTTTTTTTATCGCCGGTATGATTGGCGTTTTCCATATTAATTGACACCCCAAAATGACAATTTTTGCCTACATATTTCAGAAGATTTGTATGAGTTTTCAAAAGATTTTAATAATTGCCGGATATTTCCAGGACTTTTTCGTACATTTTACAATTTCAGGAGATTTCCAGGAGCTTCTGGTAAATCGACATGAAGCTGCGGGAAATCTGTTATAAGTTATAAAATGGTTTAATTAAAAAAAATTATACACCTAGAATTAGCGCGGGTCCTATGAAAGTGCGGGTTGCAGTGGCATAAGGCCGGCCCTGCAAACTAGCGCGTATGCTACGCCGCCGGTAGACTACCGTGTTATATATTTATAGTAAAAAAAAATGTTGTTTCATCTTTTTATTTCTTATTCTGTTCTCACAGAGAAATAATTATTGTAGACAATTAAACATAAGAATTAATCAATTTATTACGTCACATTCTTTCAAGTACTTTTCGCAAAAACATTCACAACAAATAGCCTAATGACGTAATATAAACATATTAGCACATCCTTCCTTTAAAGTTCTTATCAAAGTTCTTATCACATCCATCATTTTAAGTTCTTAAGACTGATATCTACTAGGAACTTTAACAACTCGATTACTTCTGGTTGTCTTGGCTGGTACAACAAGTTCTCTAGACGTAAGTCTACCACTGTTTGTTTCGTTAGTTCGAACAGTTGGCTGTTCGGTGTCTTCATCTGTATCATAATACCCAGACATGTATTCGTCAAATCACCTTCACCATCATCTATGATTCTATCCCATAGATTGCCAACCGTCTTTCTCCATTCCTCTCTGTCTTTTGCCTTGGATAGAACCTCTTTCAATGGCAAACCCGTCCATTCTTCCCATCGCTTTCTCTGTCTGCCCCCTCTTCTTTTCCTGGTACTGTTCCCTGTAGGAAAGCCTTTCCAAGCCCCGATGACCTTGTAATATGGCCTTTTCAACTTTAAGGGTTTTTTTTTTACAATAGTTAGCAGGTCATCGTGGGGTCCAATCGCTCTAGTAACCCTGTCTCTAATCTCTTTGTGTTAGATGCGTCTTTAAAATGTGATACCTAGGATCATTCCATTGCTAGGACCCTCCTCTCAAGATCTTGTCAAAACTCTTGTTTACAAACCGTTGATTTCGTCTGTAGGTTTTTCCATCGTTTTTCCATATGCTGTACGATCTGGGTGACGAATGTTTTTGAATGACAACGGATTTCTGCCATGTTTGATCTAAATGAATTCTCACTTTCTCTCCGACAGAGTATTCTTTAGGAAATCTTGCATAAGCTTCGTATTTCAATTCGCTTCTCATCTATCGCTGTTTGAGTAATTTCCCTTTATTCTCAGGTACCGATGGTTTCAATAGCTTAAGAGCAGTTGGAATGATGTCCCCGAGACTTCTACTCATCAGCAGTTGTGATTGTGAATTAGGCAATCCGCTTATTTTAGTATTTCTATGCTCAAGCATCGCGAGATATGGATCTTTCCCACTTTGTATGCTTTGTTGAATATCTGCTTAACGATACCAACATACACCTCACTTAGACCATTTGCTTGAGAGTACCTGTGGCTTGATGTGGTTATCCTGAAACTCCATTCAGAAGCTAATTCTCAATATTTGTAGCTGATGAATGGCACATTTTCGCTCACTATTTCTTCTTGTATGCCTTGTGGAGCAAAAATACCTTTCAGTGCCCTGATAGCACATTTCGCAGTTTTGTTTTCAGACCGCTTTATTTCAGGGTATTTAACAACTAGAAAGTAGTCAATATTCCGCCATTCAAACAAATCATTCGCAACCCTTATTTGGAGAAATAGTTAACAACTAGAAAGTAGTCATTATTCCGCCATTCAAACAAATCATTCGCAACCCTTTTCCATGGTCTGTCTGGTACAGCATGAGGCAGCAATTTTTCTTTCACATTATTTCTTTTGAACTTTGCACAAGTTGAACATTTCAATATTGTCGAAAAAAATATCTTTGGATAATCCTGGCCAAGACTTCGACCTGGCTTTCTCAAGATCAAAATGATGTGTGCAACTTGTCGAGAATTTCTGTTCTTTATAAAACAATTTTCCATTCTCTTCATGAATACTTTCTTTTAGTGGCCAATACACTTTTACTGTTTCATAAGCTTGAGTTTTTAACTTTGGAAAAATTTCTATGGCATAATTAATTTATATATTTAATTATTTAGCATCGGCGTAGCCGGGGGGGGGGGGGTAAACCCGAAATTAAATCACCCCAAAGGGGGGGGGATTTTATGACTTTTTTTTTTTGCTTTGATATTTTAGGCAAGATTTTAATGTTAAAGCATCAATTGCCCCAGCGCACCAAGTGGCGTTTTAAGTTTAAACTCTCCTTTAGCTGGTTTTGAGGTTAAAACCCTCCTCTTCTATAAAACAAAAAATAATACTAACGACAGTCACCTAATTCCATGAGGGAGATTTTGAGTTTAAAACCTCCTCCGAATTTTTTTTATGATAAACCCCTCTTCAGTATAAAACTAAAGCATACAACAGTCACAAGACGTCGTCTCGTACTCGCGAGATGTCTTGACACTACTCCGCACCGAACAATCGTAATGCGCTGTACACAATCACACCGCTGAATCGCACTGAACTGTGTTATAGTAAACCGGACTGTAGTGAACCGTTTTGACTGTGGCACCATTGCTCTTTATATAGGGTCCCCGCTGGTCTTCTAGAAACCGAGACCAGCTTTAAATACTTCTAGATTTAGACCTAGTCATCTTTGATAACAGCGCTTTAAATAGGCCTACTACTAACCGCTTCTGTTACCAATGCGTTGAACCCTTCTGACACCATGTTCTGTTCTCACAGAGAAACAATTATTGTAGACAATCAACACAAGAATGGACCTCATTCACCAATCGTAAACAAACAACATTTAGCCACGTGATTCTCTATCACTTCTATACAAATTACGATCTAATTTTTAATACACAATGGCTATCACGTGGCAGTACTTGCGCTATATTATCTCGAATCTTCCTCGCATTATAAAAATTGACCAGTGCTGCCTCGTTATTTATTAGACTTAATTAGACCTGTGAAAGAATAGTGCACTCTGATTTCAAGAAGGCACTTCAATGTCAGCCAGCCCGACCACTTTTTTAATTTAGCATTTTTCGACATGCGCTCTTAATTCTTACTATGAGTAGTAGACACCAGGAGAGAGAATTTCTGAAGCTCAGAATGCATGAAAATGCTAGGCGTGCTTTTTTTTTTTAAACCTAAAAGTTGGGGTTCTGTTGACGTTTCTTGTTCATTACATTCTTAAAACCCTTCCGAATTCCGAACCATACTGTGAGCGTCAACACCGAGGATTCAGCCCCCGTCGCCTCAGCGTGGCGCCTCCGTGGAAACGTCTAGTTGATATATTTGATATTTTTGAGTTTTTTGGCAAGCGAACAAGGCCCCTGCGGGATACCTTAGGTGAGCTTTTTTTTTTTTTTTTATCTCACTCGGGGTGGGGATGGAACAAATAGCCAGCAACCCACTCAAAAAAATCCACACACTTAGGGGGCCGACATCAGTGTCCCGTTAGCTGGAGTGGCGGCCCCTGCACGGAGCAGTGGTGATTACATTATAGGAATATGAGGTAAACTCCCCATGGTTAGCGCTGCCCTCGGCCACTTATAGCGAGTGCACCCAGGACCGCGGCGCGTTGCGGCCATTCACTGCTGGGAGCTCTCAAACAGGACTTGGGGTGTAGAGCTCCGTGTCCAAACCTGTTGATTGAATAAAAGCCTTTCTAACGATCAATGGGATTATGGCGACTTCGGCTCCTATTCCCTACTGGACTACATTGACTTCATTCTCTCCCGGTCGCCAGCTTACTATGGGGGCGCGAACGAAGTTTTTTCTCATTTATGGGGACGCCACCGGTAAAAGTTTGAGAAGCACCAAACGAAACGCAATTATAAAGTTTTGTTTTGAACTGTTAAACAAAGTAGGTCTACAAAACTTGTGTTGAGTTTTGGGTAACTAATTTTTAGTAGGCCTACCACTACGTATATAAATCTTTTGTTTTGGATATGCCAGAAATTGCGATTTAGAATATCTAGATAATACCAATAGATAGATCGAGCTTCTAGAATTGGGATTCTAGTCTAGAATAATCCCATGGAATCTAGAATCTATTATGATTTTATCGCTTATAGATCTAGAATCAATCTAGAATAATCTAGATTCTTCTAGAGTTATTCTAGACTATTTGAAGTTTTTTGTTTGTCTCATGTGAAGAGGATATGAAACATGCCTAACATTATCTGTATCTGACTTATATGTGTTACATATTCTCTTTTAATATTATTTATTTTTGTATTAAATTTTGGTCTTGTTCTATTGTCTATAGACTCTTGAATTACTCTAGATCTAGATCTATCTATATATTTAGAAAAAATAAATATCCTGGAAGAAAAATACCATGAAAAATACGAACTGCTAGATCTACAGAAATTGTGAAAATAGTTGTTTTATTTTTAAGTGCAGGGTTGAATATATATTCAATAAGATCTATCTAAGAGTTATAACTAGAGTCTAGTAGACTCTATATTCTTAATCTACAGACTAGTCTAGATCTAGAATATAATATAGTTAAAGTCTAGATCTACTTCTAAACTATAGATCTATATATTCTAGATCTTTACAGAAAAAAGAAGAATGGCTAATGCAAGCTTTCGTAAAAAAGCTCATCACATGAATCACATAGATTTGACGGTTAGTCACTTTTTGTGACTTAAAATTAAAAAATTAACTTGATTTTACTTGATCTATCAATCATTCAAATTCAATGTATCATCTAGATAGATTTAGATCTAGATAGAATCTAGATCTATATTAACTATAGATATATATAGTACTACATCTAAACCTCTAGATTATTCTAGATAGATCTAGTAATCTAGTATAGTAGCGTCTTATATTTTGGACACCCCATCAAATTCTCCTTCAATGAACGGGTCGCTTTTTTTGTTTGTAATTCATTTGTTTTTAGGTTTGGAGCAAAAATCAATGTTTCGGGACTGCACATGTCCAATTTTAGATAAGTTCCGATAATTTTGTTCCGTTTTTCCAAAGCAGATGGCAGTTTTTTAGATTCTCGGTAACCATGTATGTAAAGCTGTTGTTTTAACCTCCCCCGGCAATTCATACCCATATAAGGGATGAAGGCTATATTATGAGCCTGTTTGATTGTAGGCTGATGGGCATATCAAAATAAGCTTCCAAACATCTTTAGAAAGACATGCCAATCACATTTATACCGTTAGCTGCTAAATAAAATTTAATAAGGGGGTGTACAACGAATAATAATGAATTCAGCTCATTCTCCTTCATTGGACACAGCAAAATCGTAATAAGAAATATTATTGGGATTAATAAATCTATGATTTTTTCAATGAATAAGCTTGACCTAGATCGAGATGTCTATAATATATAATTTATGAATGAAAGAAAAAGTGCGGGCTGCTAATTTGAAGCCAGAGACCATGCCCACTGCAGGTGATCACTCCAGATGAGCTGGCAGTGAGGAGAAGTATACACTCAGCTTGTAGTGTCACAAACTATCCAACATGCAGTGGAGGGAAGGGGGAGAGAGTCATGAAAAGAATTATAAGCATCTATGGGAGGGAGGGGGGTGTTAATGTGTCACAAAACAAACATCCAACTTATGAAAACAAGAAGAGGGTCCTTGGATGGCAATTTAAAAAAAGACAGAGGAAATACATGTAGCCAATGTAGCCTAGTTGAAAATATCATGTTTATTAAATTATAATAATTAATTTATAGATATATAATCTATATAGATTTATTTCTGTCTGTTTCTACACATTGATTACATATAGGTATATAAATAATAAACTATAAACGATATATATATATATTCTTTATATATTCTATATATAGAGTACTAGAGAGAGAGAGAGAGAAACAGAGAGAGAGTATATGAGGAAATAAATACATATTGCAATAGTGAATCTACTTCTTTTAATGCAATCTAAAAAAAATTTAAGTAGCACAGATATAATTTATTAGCAATTACATAGTGGTGTACAATGACGGTGCTCACTGTCCAATTGAGGAGAAAGCCCAAAAACTGCGTTCAATATAGGAGCATGAAGTGACCCACTTTATTTTAAAATAAAATCTTGACTATGAGTGGTAATACAAAGGAATACAGCTATTTTTATAGTCCTTTAGTTGCAGAATAAGAATCTGCTTTCAGTTTTTTTGTAAGTTAAACCTTCACCAAATAAAAAAATAAAATAAAAATTTGACCTAGTTCCCGTAAGTCGGTGTTCAGGTATAAGAATCTACTATATATACTCTATACTCTATACTCTATAGAATTATTTAGATCTATAGTCTATATAGATCTAGTAGATTCTTATACTAGGCACACCGTATTTGGGAACTAGGTCAAATTTTTATTTTATTTTTTTATTTGGTGACGGTTTAACTTACAAAAAAACTGAAAGCAGATTCTCATTCTGCAACTAAAGGACTATAAAAATAGCTGTGTTTCTTTGAATTACCACTCATAGTCAAGATTTTATTTTAAAATAAATCAGGTCACTTCATGCTCCTATAATAAACGCAGTTTTTGTGCTTTCTCCTTCAGCACACATCGAGCACCGTTAAGAAACACCACTATGTTATTGCTAATAAATTATATCTGTGTTAATTAAAAATTATTTAGATTGTATTAAAAGAAGTAGATTCACTTCTGCAATATGTATTTATAGTATATTGTCTCTCTATATATGCCTACCTATATAATCTATGTGTAGAAACAGACAAATAAATCTCTATAAATCATAGATCTATAAATTAATCATTATAATTTAATAAACATGATATTTTCAACTAGGCTACATGTATTCTCTGTCTCTTTCTTTTAATTCCCATCCAAGGACCCTCGATCTTCTTTCCATATTTTGGAAGTTCGTTTTGTTACACCTTAACATCCCCTCCCTCCCATAGATGCTTATAATTCTTTTCATGACTCTCTCCCCCTTCCCTCCACTGCCTGTATGATAGGTTGTGACACTACACGCTTAGTGTATACCTCTCCTCACCACCAGCGCTCGCCTGGCATGATCACCTGCAGTGGGCATGGTCTCTGGCTTCAAATTAGCAGCCCGCACTTTTTCTTTCATTCATAAATTATATATTCTAGATTTCTCGATCTAGGTCACATTTATTTATTGAAAAAAATCATAGATTTATTAATCCCAATAATATTTCTTATTTCGATTTTGCCTTGTGCACTATAGGAGAATGTGTTTAATTCATTATTATTCATTGAAACACCTCCTTTTTTAATTTTATTTAACAGCTAACAGTATGAATGTGATTGGAATGTCTTTCTAAAGATGTTTGGAAGCTTATTTTGATAGATCCACCAGCCTACGATCAAACAGGCTCATAATGTAGCCTTCATCCCTTATATGGGTATGAATTGCCGGGGGAGGTTTAAACAATAGCTTTACATACTTGGTTACCGAGAATCTAAAAAACTGCCATCTGCTTTGGAAAAGCGGAACAAAAATACAGGAACTTATCTAAAATTGGACATGCACTGTCCCGAAACATCGTTTTTAGCTCCAAACATAAAAACAAATTAATTATAAACAAAAAAAGCGACGTGTTTCTTAAAGGAGATTTTGATGAGCTGTGCCTAATATAAGAAGCTACTATAGATCTATATAATAAAGACTATATTTATATAGTTAATTATTATATATAGTCATCTAGTCTAGACTCTAGAGCATCTCTATAGTAGATCTATAGACTATAGTGACACTATGTGACTATAGTCTATGACTATGACTATAGTGACAGTCTATTCATTATAAAAATTATAATTTTTATTATAGATAGACTTCATATAGATTATTATATAATATATATAGATTCAATAGAATATATAAAGACTATATTTATATAGTTAATTATAGTTAATATTATATAGACATAGACTCTCATAGAATCATCTAGTCTAGACTCTAGAGCATCTATAGTAGATCTATAGACTATAGTGACACTATGTGACTATAGTCTATGACTATAGTGACAGTCTATTCATTATAATTTTTATTATAGATAGACTTCATATATATATAGATTCAATATAGAATCTAGATCTAGGCTCCTAGCTAGTGACTGCTAGTCTCTATAAACTCTCTATATTATATATATATAATATTATAAAATATTATTTATATTATATTTATTATTATTATATTAAATAGTTTAGATTATAATTTTATATATAGATATATATTAAATATTATTATTATAATTATATAATTAATTGGCTCTGCTTGGATTAGTCAAGTTAGTCTTAGGGTCTTAGACTTAGACATGATATGATGATATAATTATAATAATATAATTATAAAAAATAGATCTGTCTAGAGTAGTCTAGACTCTCTCTATTATACTTATAATGGTTAGATTAGATCTATCTGATCTAGCTAGATCTAAAATAATCTAGGTCTAGTTACTAACTTACCTAGCCCAGCTTTGCTTTTTTTTTTTTTTTTTTGACTGCTTCCAAATAATGACACACCTTGCCACAGCTTGCAAAATTTAAATATTTAGAGTAAAGATTGGGTGTAAAATTTGATCATGTTCTTTTTCATCTTTTGCTGCAATCAGCATGTCAATACTGACAATACTGACATGGCATGTCGGCATGTGTACACGTGGGATGTCTCAGAATACTTGATAAGCATGTTTCTGTAGTACTTCACTCGCTGAGGATATACCAAAAGGCATTCTCAAGAATCTGTATAGATATATATATAGATCTTCCAAACCTCATGAGCTTGGTTTATCCAACTCAACTTGCCACTATGATCACTATGCATCCTTTTGATCAAGTATACTATACACTTCTGCTGCTCCTAGTGAACTATTTTTAATTTTTAAACTTCACTATGAAGTCATCTTCTTTTTATGTCAGTGCAATAACACCAGCTATTGTTACGTTTCCTACTTCATTTATAAATGGCTTGTAACTGACCTCTCACAAAGGTCGTTAAACACAACAGTGTTACCTGTAGCTGGCCGCGCTAGAAAAATGCCTCTGATGCGAGAATAATTTAGAAAGTGAGGGAGTGATAGGGGGTCTCATACGCTTTCCCACTCAGAGCATCTCCATTCTTCTAACATGTTCTTCTGATTACAACATTCTTTGTGACCTTACCTAGTGCTCTCTTCTAACAAGCTCAGTGCAATTGATAAAACTGGCTGGACACTAGCTCCCATTAGACACTACAGCTTACTATTAGCTCTCCCATGTTGAATGTCTCAGCTTGTAAAAATGATGTCACACATAATTTTTATGGTACAGTACTTGGTCAACAAATAATTTTTACTATTTGATCTTGAAAACTAGATTTCCATATTGATTTAATCTGCATTTTAAAATTAGAAATATTGATTTTGATACTCTACAATACTCTGGTACTTTTTTATCGATATAAAAAACTATGTTGCTCGAGAGGACTAACACGCTTAATAGTCGCATAGTCATGAATTTTCCCTTTACAAAGAAAAGGAAGCAACATGTGTGGATAGTGAGAAAAAAAAAAAGGTGCCTGCGTAGTAGCATTATAGCAGTCCTTTTGTAAATGTTCAAATAAAGTAGTTTTAGTAATAATAAAGTGAGCCAATTGAGAGCCTTTATACACATCATAGGAGGCGCGGTGGCTGAGAGGTAAAGTGCTTGGCTTCCGAACCGGGGACTGGGGTTCGAATCCTGGTGAAGACTGGGATTTTTTTTATTTCGGGATCATTGGGCGCCTCTGAGTCCACCCAGCTCTAATGGGTACCTGACATAAGTTGGGGGAAAAGTAAAGGCGGTTGGTCATTGTGCTGGTCACATGACACCCTCGTTAACCGTATGCCACAGAAACAGAATGACCTTTACATCATCTGCCCTATAGACCACAAGGTCTCAAAGGGGAACTTTACTTTTTTTTTTCATACACATCATGACTGATCGAGCCCCATGCTTTACTCTAGTCTTTTTTCGGAACATGTCCTATTTTCTGATGAGAAAGGAGCAATTGAGAGTGGGACTAATCATTATGCAGCTATTCAAATTCAAGCGTAAATATTGCAGCGGCAGTGCTTAACTTGTTCTAAAGACGAAAATTACCACACATTTTATTTAGTCATCAAGACTCTTGTCTGTCTTCTGCCTTATTTTTCAGTCTCTGACTTTGTTGTCAATTTTCCTGTAAATAGTCAACTTAAATAACTCTAACCTATGTCATAAGTCACTTCTACAAACATGAACTATGATGAACAAGTTACAAGAGGCATTCTTTTTACTGACATTTTTTTTTTAGTGGGGACATAGATTAAGATCTAGATCTAGCAAACTAGCAACTAGTCTAGTAAAATAGACTTTTTTTTGTTAATAAGTCTGTCCAAAAGAAGTAGAATAGTAGATCTAGATTCTAGTTGAAATAGAATTTGGATTTAGAGTTTTGTTTTATTCCATGGTAAAAACTCTTGTACTTTTTGGGCAATTAAAGCTCAACTCAAACTATAACTGTATGAATTATTTTTTACACATTCTCTTATTAGTCTAAAAACTGCATGGTTTTAATATTTTTTTTTTACATTAAATGATTTATCTTTTACAAAAAATAGCTAGCAGGTGGTGGTGATTCAGAGATGTCAGAAACATTATCATCAGACATAAAACAAGATCTGCATGGATGGAGAGAAGTTTTGTTACCTTTGGAGAGTCTGCTTTTGTGGGAACAGCCTTACTATCCGGCAATTTTAGTTGGGACAACAACTTTCCTTTTCTCGTAAATATCATTTATTATTATTGGGAATATTGTAATTTCTCTTATGAAACACCTAATACTCTCCCCCCCCCCCTGAATAATTGACGATTAAAAGTATAGGCATAAGTTTAGAATGAATTACATCACTGTCTTAAAGGTTCTATAAAAAAAAAATAAAAAAATCACAACTGTTTTTGCAGTCTTGAGTTCATGAACTATTTCAGATCTCTTTATCCACCTAGACTGTATAACCACTACCGTGCAATGGCAACTATGATGACAAAACAGGTTGGGGTTCAACCACCCTCTAATTTCTTTTATTGCAGGGTAGATTTTTATGTTAAACCATCACTTGCATCAGTGTGGCCAAGAGGTTTTGAAGTTAAAAACCCTGTTTTCAATTAAAAACTAAAGCAAACTAAAGTCACTAAATTCCATGAGCGTAGAAAATGGGGTTATGAGTTTAAAACCCCTATCCAGAGGATTTTGAGTTGAAAACCTGCCTCCAGCAGGCTTTGAAGCTATCATTCATACAACAGCATTTATTTAATTAATTTATTTTTCTCCCTTTCAATTAGGAGAAAGTTTCTAATTGTATTAATTGCCCCCTCATTTACTTTAAAAATTAACCCAAACTGAGTCAAACACCTTGCCAAATGTTATCTCTCCCTAACTCCAGACACACATTGAGACCTACCATTGCCCTCCCCTCACACTGCACGATTAGAGAATTTTACTTCTTCGCCTGTCCTCTCTCCCCTACTCAGCCCTCTTGGCGTAAGGAAAGAAAAGGTGAAAGAAGAGAGATTAATCTTCGCAGGTCACCAGGTTGTGTCTCTCTCACCCCCCCCCCCTTCCCTTCTCATCTTGATGCAATAAATTAATGTGTGCATTTTCCTTTTCACCTTTTTCTACAAACTAGAGACCCAGCTCATTCTGTTGCCCCACCTGCTATAAGACAGACAATAGGGGAAATCTCTCTTAGCAACTCCAATCAATGATGATTAATGCATATGCCAGTTATTGTAAATTTAGCAGTCCCTTGTAAGTTGCCCCCCTATTTTCATTTCACTTTTATTGGTAATATATCATTGTAATTTACTGTATTTACATCGTTAGTTGTCTGCATTTCAACCTTTTGCCTGTATATGTTTAATTTTGGGCAAGGGTTGACTTAAAATTAAATTTCTAGCCCCCATAAAACGGCTACAACATCATTAAAATCAACAACGCTTTTCACAAATCCCTCTCTTCGCTAAAAAAACTAAAGCAAACTAGTCATCAATTTTCATGAGCATAGCTATTGGGGGTTTTAAGTTTAAAACCTCCCTCTATATTGTTTTAAGCTTACCCCCTCCCTTTTCCAGTGGGTTTTAAGGTGAAAACCCCCTTCCTATAAAAAGAAAAGCAAAACTGCTGGCACTAAATTACATATGAGTAGCTAAAAAAGGGGTTTTGAGTTTTCCCTCTTCACTTTTTCCAATAAAAAAACTGAATGATAACTAGTCACCAAATTCAATAATTATTGCCAAGGAGGGGTTTATATGTTAACCTCCCTCTTCCAGTAGAATTTTTTTTTCTAGAAATGGGTTATTATCGTTTTTTTTTTCCTTTTTGCGAACAGGCATGCTTTTTCTTGAAAAAGTGTTTGAGATGAACCATAGTCGTTCTACGACTGAAGGAGGCCAATATATATATATATATATATATATATATATATATATATATATATATATATATATATATATATATATATATATATATATATATATTAGGGGTGCACCGGATAGTCGCTCCGGCTCCGGTCGAATATCCGGCGTTTTTTACTATCCTGTGCTATTCGGCTCCGGTCGGATATCACTACCGGATAGTAAACCGGATAGTAAAAAATACACCTATTTAATATGCATAAAGTGGACCTCGTTCCATTAATGCCTGTTGTAGAATGTATTAATGTTTATATGAAAACAAAATAATGTGCTTAAAAATAGAGCCATTATGAATATGCTCCAAACATCGTTTATTATAAAGACAAGGCGTGTTAATAACTTAATATAAATAGAGATGAAACTTTACATCATAAATGCGCTTTACATACAGAGCAGCAATGGCTGGCACTTTTTTCAATTTGTCTTGACCTTTGAGTAAGTTAGTTAACATGTTAAAATGCTACATTCCTTGACTACGTCATGCTGACCAGACGTCTGTCTAGCTGTGCAGGTATATCTCCAGAGGTAGAGATGAACAACTCCCACCCCCTTTTATTTGTTTAGTCCATCACATTGAGTTTTTTATGGGTGGGTAACCACAAGTTAATTACGATGGACGTAGGTTTAATGTCAGCGTATTGACACTCTCTAGTGGTCACACCTTTCGAGGGAACTGAGTTTGTTTACTTAGTAGTTAATCTTTATTAGGGGGGGGGGGCTGGACTACAAGAGCCACACCTCTAAGGTAACCAGGTATATTTCTAGATGAACAACTCCCTCCCCCTTTTATTTGTTTAGCCCATCACATTGAGTTCATTGATTGACAGGTGACCCCAAGTCAGATACGATGGACGTAAGCACTCTCTAGAGGTCACACGAGGGAACTAGGTTTGTTATTGGGGGAGGGGGTGGACTAGACTTTACATTATAAATTCGTATTACATACGTAGCAGCGATGTCTGGCACATTTTAAAAGCTTGTCTTGAACTTTGAGTGGTCTTGTAAACACTTAATATTCCTTAACTACGTCACGCTGATAATCTGTCTAGATGTGCGAGTATATCTCCAGAGGTAGAGATGAGCACCCCCACCTCCTTTTGTTTGTTTAGTCCATAGCATTGAGTTCACGGATAGGCAGCTGACCACATTAAGCCAGATGTCAACGTGTTGACACTTTCTAGAGGTCACATCTTATGAGGGAACTGAGTTTGTTTACTTGGAGTAGAATTTTTATTAGGGGCGGGACTACAAGCCAAATCTCCATAAGGTTAATCTGGTATGAGTTTGTTTATTATGAGATAGGTTGTCAATCAAGGGTCTGGACCACAAACCAAATTGTTAAGACATATTGACACTGTCTAGAGGTCACTAGATGATGACACTAAGTTTGTTTACTTGAAGAGAAATGTAAATTAGAGCGCTGAACTACAGGACACACCCCTACAAGTATTTTGTTACACAAGCCACGGGTATAAAAGTGGCTTGCAAGGGCATTTAGTAAATTAAACAGTAATAATAATGACTGATAAAAAGTCATCACTTATATGGCGTTACTTTAATGTCAAAACAATGGACAACTCTAAAGCAGTTTGCAATGCTTGTAAAATAGTAATGTCACGTGGTAAACCAGGCAAACCTAAAGACTTCTCAACCACCACTATGATTAGTCATCTACGCTCGAAACACCCAGACTTATTCAACGAAATGACTGCATTGAAATCAGCATCAAGTAATATCACTGCCTGTGCCAGTACGTCTACGAGCTCCAGTGATTCGTCAAGCCTCACACTCTAGCAGCAACCAGGGATTAAAGAGGTCTTAGACAAAGCTAAATTGTGGGATATTAATAGTGATAATGCTAAACTCATTCACTTGGCCATAGCAAAGATGATTGCAACTGACATGGAACCTTACCAAGTAGTTGAGAAGCCTGGATTTATTGGACTTTTACAAGTACTGGAGAAAAGATACACTGTGCCTAGCCGCAAATATTTTACAGAACGTGTTATTCCAGATATCTACGACAATATTTCCTCAAAGCTTCGTGAAATGCTATCTGATGCTAAAAGCATCGCTTTCTCAACGGACACTTGGACAGCTGATAATACCACCGAATCATATTTTGGTTTAACTGCCCATTGGTTGAATGAGTCATTTGACCGAAGCAGCTATGTTTAGCATTGTACAAAATTTAATGGCCAGCATACGGCTGCAAATTTGCTGTACTTAAGATATTTACTAAGCCATTATCTGTATTAGATACAAACCAGAAGCGGTTTGTGGCCTTTAAAACACGAGCCTAATGACAAGTTGATGGTGTCAAATACATGAACACAAACATCTACCCACTATACAACTTAGATTGTACTTAAGAAAGATTTACGCTATAAAACCAAGAGTGAACTTTACCTTTGAAAGATTTACATTAGTTACATATAAGTTTATATATTCTGCATGAGTTATCCCACATTTTACTTTACAATACATACGCACACACCATCTCAAGTTACAAAGATTAGTTTATGATAAGCATATCTGTAAAAAAAAAATGCTTCTAATTTATCAATCAGTGATAGAGTTTAAAGTAAGAAAGTAAATAACAAAATAATATGAATATAGGTATGTTATATAGAAGATTTGCAAAAACTTCAGTAAAACGAGCTGTCATGTAGTACTATCCGGTGCACCCCTAATATATATATATATATATATATATATATATATATATATATATATATAGAGAGAGAGAGAGAGAGAGAGAGATAGATATATAGAGATATAGATATATATAGATATATATATATATATATATATATAGATATAAATATATATATATATATATATATATATATATATATAGATAGATAGATAGATAGATAGATAGATAGATAGATAGATAGATAGATAGATAGATAGATAGATAGATAGATAGATAGATAGATAGATAGATAGATAGATAGATAGATAGATAGATAGATAGATAGATAGATAGATAGATAGATAGATAGATAGATAGATAGATAGATAGATAGATAGATAGATAGATAGATAGATAGATAGATAGATAGATAGATAGATAGATAGATAGATAGATAGATAGATAGATAGATAGATAGATAGATAGATAGATAGATAGATAGATAGATAGATAGATAGATAGATAGATAGATAGATAGATAGATAGATAGATAGATAGATAGATAGATAGATAGATAGATAGATAGATAGATAGATAGATAGATAGATAGATAGATAGATAGATAGATAGATAGATAGATAGATAGATAGATAGATAGATAGATAGATAGATAGATAGATAGATAGATAGATAGATAGATAGATAGATAGATAGATAGATAGATAGATAGATAGATAGATAGATAGATAGATAGATAGATAGATAGATAGATAGATAGATAGATAGATAGATAGATAGATAGATAGATAGATAGATAGATAGATAGATAGATAGATAGATAGATAGATAGATAGATAGATAGATAGATAGATAGATAGATAGATAGATAGATAGATAGATAGATAGATAGATAGATAGATAGATAGATAGATAGATAGATAGATAGATAGATAGATAGATAGATAGATAGATAGATAGATAGATAGATAGATAGATAGATAGATAGATAGATAGATAGATAGATAGATAGATAGATAGATAGATAGATAGATAGATAGATAGATAGATAGATAGATAGATAGATAGATAGATAGATAGATAGATAGATAGATAGATAGATAGATAGATAGATAGATAGATAGATAGATAGATATAGTATTATGTGTGTGTGTGCAAAAGAAAAATCACACCACACCAGCCAAAAAAATCCTGGCTACGCCTATGTTTTACATCAACCACCCTAATGCCTTTTGCAATTACCTGTGGTGGCTGATAGGATGGTATTATTCATTTTTCTGTTAGACTAACAATGGTCTTTTATTTGTTTCAACCTGAGCACCATAATAGAGACCAAAAAAATATACATTTTATTTATCCTAGCTGTAAGAAAGTACAGTAATGAAACACTGACTCCCTTTCTTTCACCTATTCAGAGGAACATCTAAACAGACTAAAATGAGATGTCACAAGAGTCTTGCATCAATGATCTTCCCATCTCTTCTGGAGATTTAAAAAGTTTCTTATAGAGTGAAAGAATCCTGTTGTTTTTTTTTAACAAACATAAGTAATGGATACATTTAAAAAAAACAACACTATATTTTTATTTTTTGTTGATCCTCAGCATTGTTTGGTACACAGAGATCTCTGCTCTGACAGCTTTTTCTCTTGTTGGTATTATTTTAGGGATTATTGACTTTGTTGTACCTTTTGTTGGACCTACAGTGACTGGATACAAAACATGGTCAGATTTCTTGTGTCTACACTTTGTGAAAGTTAATCTTAACTTTTGTTTTTAAGCTACGTATTAATTAACATTTTTCAGGTTATAACATTTGTTGGCATTTAGGGCCTACTGCTCAACACTTTTATTTCATTAAAGCTTAGTATAGTATTGTTCTTTCTTTATTTTATACATTAGGACAGAGAGAGAAGAAATCAGGTTTTCATCTATCTGTGAAAAAATTGCAGCCTTTCAGCAGGATGTTATTGATACATATCATGGACTTTCAGCTATGAGACAGCACAATGCTAAAATGGTATGTGAAAAGAAAAACAGACTAATTTGGAATCTGAAATTAAATGGATCTGAAAATCTTAAGTTTATGTTTTAATCTAATTCTTAATATTCATAGTTATTAGTAATTGTTGTTTCTACCAAAAAAAAAAAAAAAGAATCCACCTCCCTTTAGCTAACAGAAAAGGCTAATACAGCATCTGGGCATGATTGCAACCAAGCTAAGTAAATCAAATATTCAGTAAGCTAGCACCAATATTCAAAATTCTTTTTCAGGCTTTACTAAATCAAGCTAGAATATCAAGAGACTGGAAAGTTTTTATTTAAAAAAAAAGAAATAAATTTAATCCGGTTCTATAAATACACATACAATTTAGCAACATCTTACATCTTCTAGATAAATGTAATGTCCTTACTTGATACCAACATGGTTTATAGGATGATTTTTCAATGGACTGAGATAATAATGAGCATATGACAGCCATTTTATTTTTAATGACTTAAACAAATTTGAATGAAAACAATATTTATTTATTGCTTTTACCATTTGTTTTTACACAACTTTTATCAACTCGCTATGTCTGGTAAAAAGTTTGTATATGTTATTTTTCACATACCCTATCTTAGACCAAGCTAACATTTAGCAAAATAAACTAATTAGTTAATTAAGGATTGGTAATTAATTATTTTGTTTGGTATGGAGCAAGGGAAAGAAATTTTACTCGACTGATGTAGTGGTATAATTAGTACTCTAGAGAGAAAGCTTTAAAAGTTGAAACTAGCAATAGATAACTATAAACCTGCTTTCATAAGCACTTCCCTCACACAGTGGTTAGTGTGTTGGCCCAAGCTCTCGAGTTTGAATTCAGTCATTTAATACATTTAAAAAATGATCATGGTAACATTCACTCAGATACCACCTTCTTTTACCCCTTCACCTTTCTCAAATGGTCCAGATAAATAATAGGATCATAGCATGTTGAAAGTAGGGGTGCACCAGATAGTACTTTTTGATATTTGGCTCTAGCGGATATGGCCGCCTAGTAAAATGTGATATTGGTCCGGAGCCGGATACCTACATGTCTTGTAAATAGCTTGTGTTGCTGAACATTTTGCAAAATTGTTAAATAACATACCTATATTTGTATTAATTTTTTTTCCTTTTATTTACCTTATTGTTTTAAATTCTGTTACTGATTGATGAATTAAATCTTAACAGTATTTATAAACAGATAGGCCTATCACAAACTAATCTATATAATCTGTGTATGTACGAGGCCACCAACTGTAAGAGGGTGTGAGGGATGGTCGATGTAAAATATAAATATATATTTAACTAGTTACTAATGTAAATTTCTCATAAGTAAAGTGCAATCTGGCTTGTATAGTGGGTGGGTGTATGTGTTCATGAATTTAAGATCAACAAACTGGTCATCAGGCTTGTAATTTTAAGTACAAGGACCACCTCTGGTTCTAGCTTCAAAGGCTAAATACTGATAGTAGTTGTTAGTTAATAGTTGGAATCTGAAGCGTTGTAGGTCAATATTTATTGTTTTAGGTTAATCCATTTGCAGCAAACAATATTTTATTAACAACAAAAACATCAATTATGCCTATTATTCCTATTCATTTAAGCTTGAACCTTAAATGGTGCCGAAGCATAGATTAAATTGTAGTCTGTAGGCCTATTATTGTGATCTATGTTTACAGTTATATAGATCTAAGAGCATTAGGAAAACCAAATATAGAAGAAAAAACTCATCCACACCCTCCCTACCCCAAAAAAAATAAATAGACTGTGTGTTTGACTTATTTTAACAACCTTGTCAAATAGACATAGTGGGCCTACACATGTAGTCTTAGTGTAGAGTGTTTTGTTGATGGTGTTGACCATCACACATTTTTAAAAAATTTTTTTTATAGTTGATGGTGTTGACCACCACACTTTTTTTTTGTTGTTTTTTTTACCTTGGGCATACGCAATAGTGTTGAGTGGCCAGGCAAAAAAATAACACATTGGCATGGTCAGTAAAAACCTCAGAACAGCACTTACAAAGCTCAACAACAACAGCAAAAAAACTGTTATTCAATGGATACCAGCTCATATAGAACTAGAAGGAAATGAGAAGGCTGACACACTCGCCAAGAGTGGGAGAACTAACTCACTAATAAACTCTGCACTCTATCCAGAAGAATTGAAGAAATTAATCATAAATAAAATAAATGAGAAATGGACGAGCTCTCATCCAAATCACAAGAAAGATGACGCTCACTATAAGCTATCCCGACAAGACCAACGTCTAATCTTTCGACTCAGGACCGACACAACAGAATGGGACAACACATGTACCGGAAGCTCAAAATTGGAACCAGTGAAATCTGCCCATGTGGAGTATCACCAGAGAATGCAGACCACGTCCTCCAAAACTGCTCTCTTTACCAAGAGGCCCGTATAAGACATTGGCCCCAAATCACCCCAATAGAAAGGAAACTATATGGAGAGCTCCCTGATTTGGAAACCACTGCGCAGTTCATCTCATGTATTGGTCTACTCATCTGAACACTCCAACATAACAATGAGAACGAAGAAGAAGAAGAAGGCATGGTCAGTCAATATTAATACCCATACACTAGTTACAGAGGTCAAGTGTTTCTTAATACTCCAGCATATTTTTTCTTTGTTTGCTAGATCTGATTGTGGTGCTTTGGATTAATTTCTTTTATGCGATTTTAAACTGAACTGAAAGGTATTCTGTTATATAATAAGTATGTGTAAAAAGCAGTATTAACAAGGAGTTGACACTTCCCAAATTATTAAGAATATCGTTATCTAATCAAGACACTCAACGCAGGAGTAATATTCAAGTTAACACATTAGAAAAAGTAACTCAACCGTAATATTTATTTACAGTGTCAGTATGCTGTCTTAGCATGTTGCGTTTATCCATTGTGGCTTAAAAATAGTCAATGCCAACCAATAAATTTTGTGTCAAGGACTAAAAAATAAAATAAGGAGTAGATGGTCATGTCTGTTACGCTGATATACACAAATTTGAGCATTGTACTTTTTTCTACAAAATAGTTACTGGCTTACTGGGCTATGAAATCTCCCGGTTTGTGTTCTGAGTACTTGTTTAGGTGTTTGATCTTTAGTCCAGCTTACTAATTGAGATTTATATCCAAGTAAGCAAACTCTGTAATCCAGCCATGTGATTGAGATTTTTCTCCGTGTAGAGGTGTGGCTTGAAGTCCAGCCCCAGAATTTTTACTACCAAGTAAACAAACACAGTTCCTTTATGACATGTGTCAATATGCTGACATTAAACCTACGTCCATCGTATTTGACTTGTGGTCATGTCTATCAATGAACTCAATGTGATAGACTAAACAAATAAAAAGAGGGTGAGAGTTGTTCATCTCTACCCCTGGAGATATACCCACACAGCTAGACAGAGGTGCAGATGTCTGGTCAGCATGACATAGTCAGTCAAGGAATGTAACATCTTAACATTCTATTAAAAGACATTAATGGAATGAGGTTCGCTTTATGCATACCGTATTAAATAGGTACAAGGCCTGAAATTGCGCTAAACAAAAACAATTGGTAGAAATATTTTAATCGCACAGATTTATTATTGTTAGTCCAGATCTATAACTAATTTAATTACATGACTGATACAAACTAATTGATACATTTATGCTTAATATAAGCTTTATTGGATTTTTTTTCAAGTATTTTTATTTCTTGTTAAACTATGCCATTCTGAGACAGTGAATGGGTACTGAGTAGCTGACATTTCCAGTTATATTACATTCATTTACTGTTTCACATCACTGAGTTTCCATAATTTGCTAATTATTTTGTCTAACTTTTGTAAAATAAATATTCACTAATCATATTTTAGTTTCTTAGAACTTGTCTTAAAAAAGTATTAAAGTACCGCTAGGATTTGTAGATGCTGATTCTATATATATTATATTTTTAATCTTAGCCTTTTTGTTATATTTTGATTATTGCTTTTCAGTTTTTTTTTATTGTAATGGGCATTTTGACTAGCACAGCATGGATTGGCAACTTGATAGATAACTTGTTTCTCACGTACCTAATGGGTGAGTAATGCATGCAGAGGAACATTTACCAATTAAAGGGAAACTCAGATGGTTTTTTCAAATTTTAGTTATTGACATATTTAAATTCTGCGTAAAAAGTTGTAATTGTAAACATTTTGCCATTTTGTATTTAAATGCTTAGAAACATTTAAATTTAATAAATTAGTCAGTAAATATTTGACATCTAAAAAAAAATGGGATTCTTTGAGATTTTGTTTTAAGCTATTTCATACGTCACTTCCCTCAACAATACTGAAAGAGAAACTAGATTTAACCAATCGTATCGCTTCATTCTTACAGTACCTGTTAGGCTTAGTGACGGCCTAGTCCAGAGCTATGATACTGTTATATATATATATATATATATATATATATATATATATATATATCAATACATGTATAGATAGATCCAAAAGCATTAGGATAACCAACTCGAGAAAAAAAAGTAACATTTTCATCTAAGCCTCTCCCTATCCCAATAAGTAAATAGATCGTGTGTCTGAATGATTCCAACAAGCTGGTCAGTGTAAGGCTAGTTGAGACTACGTGTAGTCTGTCATGACAAGACAACCTAGCGATAGTGTTTGTTGTGTGTTGAGTGGTCTAGCGAGAAAATACAGACTGCCGTGGTTAGTCAAGCATGTAAATCTACTTTTAATACGCACTTTTTGTTTGCATACAAGATCCTAGATCTAACTGCATAGACGAAGATATATTTCTTTTACGAGAATGTAAACTGTGCTGTATGGTCTCCCATTATACAGAAATCAATAGATTAAATTAAACGTATTTGTGACGTCACATAGACCCGGTGAAAGTCTGACTGTTTTGGATGCGCAGGAGAATTATGTCGGAAAAACATCAATTACTAAGTTATTATTGCAAATTTTAAAAAAAGAATAATATATTCATTATCTGTAAATCAAAACACATATTATATCAAAAATTGTCAAAACCATCGGAGTTTCCCTTTAAATTTATTTTTCCTTTTAATACTGACACAGTAAAAATGAATAATTATTGATCTATATTTACTCTGTCTGGGTGGAATCTTTATTATTTCTTCCACTTCAAATTCATGGATCAAATTTAAACTTTGCACAATCATTTATTGTAGATGACAACATTTGACTCAATCAAAAGTAATGAATTAAATAATTTTGTTTTATATAGAAAATGTACTAAGTTAAGGGGAGATGAGCCATGTGTGGAGAAATAGGTCCTCTGTTAAAAATGTTTAAAGTAACAATAAACTATAAAACCTATTTTTATAAGTACTGGTACTTTGGTAGCACAATGGCTAAACACATCAGCCTTTCAAATTCAGACTTGGGCAATTTTTAGCGGCCCCCTGAAAGGGGAAAAGACGCTATTAGTTTTGTGGAGCTGTCTGTCCGTCCTGCTTAGATCTCAGAAACTAGAAGAGAAAATGAAAATCGGACATCATGATATTTTAGATCATTCAAAGTTTCATTCAAAGTTCTGATGCAACAGCTACATTTTTCTTTTCCCAAAGTGAACCATCTAATTTTTAGGGTCAGTGTCTAAGAACTAGTCTAGCTCTAGATTCTTGATATATTCTAAATCTATTCTAGCTATAGATTCTATATTCTAATTCTAGGGTATAGTCTAGACCAGGGGTGGGCAAATTACGGACCGCGGGCCACATGCGGCCCGCCCAGGTGTTTTATGCAGCCCGCCGACACCTACAGAAATCAGGTGTGCCCACAGTATATAGATATAAAAATACAAATATTTAAAAAATATCTATATAAATTATTGAAACTGTCTCATTATAAAAAGTTTTAAGTAAACGAAGATTATGCTTATTGGCTATACATCAATACACTCAATTCAAGACACAATCTCTGAGTGTTGTACATGCTTGGAACAAGATAGCAAGTGTAACAACTGATGGAGCTCGATCTTTGACTGAGAACCATAAACTTGAAACAGGAAAGTTTGTACAAAGCTGCATATTATTCATATATTAATATACCATATAATGCACAGAAATGAAACTTAAAAGAGCTAGCGGAGTTAACCACGGGTAGTTCTGATTCATGAATAAATAACCCAATGTATCCGCTTGCTTAGCATGGGCAAGGCAAATGAGAAGAGTATAAAATCTCAAGGATGAAATTGTTATGTTACTTGAAGGACATTGACTGTGACTTTGTTATCAATATTTCTAATGAAGAGTGTAAGACAAAATTTCATGTATTTTGTAATTGCTATTGCAATTGATTGTTTACATAAGAAATGCAAATGCATGTTAAATCTTTTCAAAAAAGGCTTTCCCATTTCTACAGGCAAGCAAAAAAAAAAAAAAGTTTTTGTCATTTTCCTATGCTGAAAGGTGAAACTATCTTTAGTGAAATGATTAAAAGTACAACACTTATTAAGAGAAGCCGATTCAGCTCCAGAGGACATAACTAAAAGCAAAGAGAAGTTCCAGTCAGCACTACCACGAGAGTTTTAAGATTGCCAGAAGCTGTATTTCCACACTTAAACTTTGCTGCTGTTCACACTATTTGGGTACACATACATCTGTTCTTCTTCTTCTTCTTTGTTCTCATTTTACATGTTGGAGGGTTCAGATCAGTAATCCTATATCTGAGATGAACCGTGTAGTGGTTTCCAGATCAGGCAGTTCTTCGAATAGTTTTTGGAGAGTCTTGTTTGGGTCCCTTGATTTAGTATGCACCATTGAAGGACATGGTCAGCATTCTCTGGTGATGCTCCACAAGGGCAGGCTTCGCTCGTCCCAACATTAAACTTCCGGAACATAAATTGTCTCATTCAGTGAGCAAGCATTTTTTGTGGAAACTAAACAAGTATAAACACTGGTCAATGTTGATTGACTGTAATTTGACAGCAGTCACACAAAAGGGTAACAAATAGTAAGATAGTTTCACAGTTAAGAAACATTATGCACGAGTGTAAGGAGTAAAATACTGCACATTAAGTACAACTGTATATTTGTGGGGATATTGTGATATTAAAAGACAATTTTATAAAATCGTAATACAGTGTATATATGAATTAAAAGACATTCTACACAGCAAGCTTATCTTTCTATGTGCGGTCCGCCATTCCCAAACTTTTTTTAATGCGGCCCTCGATACAAAAATGTTGCCCACCCCTGGTCTAGACCTATAAGTATAAAGTAGATAGAGCGATTATGATCAGGATTAGCAGGCCTACTAGTGGGTAATAGTGCACTATGCTGTTCGCATGGGAACCAGTTATTTGTGCGGGCTAATTTTTTAAACATTTCCTAGACGGTCTATTCCAATGTATTAATTGACGTTGGGGTGGGGGTGCGTATCTTGGAACAGTAACGTCACTAAGAGGGTGTGAAGTGTGCGGTTGCACCGGGTGAAATCATTTTGGGGATGACAACCAAGTTGAAAAATTTATATCTTTGCAAAAGCAGACACATCGGAAAAGATAGTTATATTAAAATCTCTAGACATATGCCCAAACACGTTTAGATGGTAGTTTAAGTTTAAATGTCAAAGCACAGCGTTATACCATTTCTGTCTTAAAGAATAACAAAAGAAACCTGTTCAAGTGATGTTAAGTTTGTTTCTAATTTTAATTAAATATCATTCTAAAATTTGTAATAACATTTGAATAAATGTCATAAACAGTGGGATTTTATAATAGAATAGACACTCATTTTACATTTGAGTAAAAATTAATAATAGTAGGTAATCAGACCACTGTATTTGTTCAACAAAAAGAACTAACTAGCAATAGTGTTTATTAGAACATATTTGGAGAACGTTAATGGGAAGGGATGACACCCTGAGCTACTGCACCAGATGCCACCGACACTGTCTGGGAGGGTTCCATTCTGATTTTAGGTGGTCAGTTGGATCTCTACTTAACTTTTTAGGTGGTCAGTTGGATCTCTACTCTACTTTTTAGGTGATCAGTTGGATCTCTACTCTACTTATTTAGGTGATCAGTTGGATCTCTACTCTACTTATTTAGGTGATCAGTTGGATCTCTACTCCACTTTTTAGTTGACCAGTTGGATCTCTACTCTACTTTTTAGGTGATCAGTTGGATCTCTACTCTACTTATTTAGGTGATCAGTTGGATCTCTACTCTACTTATTTAGGTGATCAGTTGGATCTCTACTCTACTTATTTAGGTGATCAGTTGGATCTCTACTTAACTTTTTAGGTGATCAGTTGGATCTCTACTCTACTTATTTAGGTGATCAGTTGGATCTCTACTCTACTTATTTAGGTGATCAGTTGGATCTCTACTCTACTTATTTAGGTGATCAGTTGGATCTCTACTTAACTTTTTAGGTGATCAGTTGGATCTCTACTCTACTTATTTAGGTGATCAGTTGGATCTCTACTCTACTTATTTAGGTGATCAGTTGGATCTCTACTCTACTTATTTAGGTGATCAGTTGGATCTCTACTCTACTTATTTAGGTGATCAGTTGGATCTCTACTCTACTTATTTAGGTGTTTAGTTGGATCTCTACTTAACTTTTTAGGTGATCAGTTGGATCTCTACTCTACTTATTTAGGTGTTCAGTTGGATCTCTACTCTACTTATTTAGGTGATCAGTTGGATCTCTACTCTACTTATTTAGGTGATCAGTTGGATCTCTACTCTACTTAACTTTTTAGGTGATCAGTTGGATCTCTACTCTACTTATTTAGGTGTTCAGTTGGATCTCTACTCTACTTATTTAGGTGATCAGTTGGATCTCTACTCTACTTATTTAGGTGATCAGTTGGATCTCTACTCTACTTTTTAGGTGATCAGTTGGATCTCTACTCTACTTATTTAGGTGGTCAGTCTGATCTCTACTCTACTTATTTAGGTGTTCAGTTGGATCTCTACTCTACTTATTTAGGTGATCAGTCTAATCTCTACTCTACTTTTTAGGTGATCAGTTGGATCTCTACTCTACTTATTTAGGTGATCAGTTGGATCTCTACTCTACTTATTTAGGTGATCAGTTGGATCTCTACTCTACTTATTCCAGAAGAGTCTTATCAAAGATGAAGTGTTGTCCTGTTTTGTTTTTTTATACGATAAAAAAACGCCAAATGATTTTTTACAATTTTCGATCAAAACAAGACTATGGCTTTAAATATTCCTGGTCCATTGGTGACTTTTATGGAGGCCACCTCTGAGTTTGTGTTATCACACAAACTCTCTTTGTAATCTTGTTTTATTTTAAAAAGACAGCATGATGGAAACCTTCTACAAGTAATTGATGCAACTTCGCTTTATATAAGCTTTTTTTTTTTAAAATATATTTTTATTAATATTTGTATGAAATTTATTTAAATATAACTTCTTTTTTTTTTTTTACAGTCAACTTTTTCTTGTTAACACCTGGCCTCCGTCATCACAAGATTACTCAAAAGTATTTACAGCCCATTTTTAACCGTTTTAAATCAGGAAACAAAGATAAATCCAACTAACTGAAACATCTTTGTGTAATGAAAAATATCAAACAACGAATCAAGTTAACAACTCCAATCTCAGTTTCTGGTACCTAGTTTGGTTTTTCCTATGTCAGGGGGAACATAATTGTATTGCAAATATTACTTGAATAAAAAAAACACATTTTAGTGAAGCTTATTTGTTCATCCCATCAGATGTACTGTATGATAAAGTTTATAGTTCTTATTACATATAGAGTAGAGTCACTATTGCGGAACAGTTTTCAGCTACTTTTAGTTTTCAATTTTTTGCTCCGTAATGGTTAGACCTATGGAAAAACTAAAAGTATCTAGGCATTGCCCATCCATTTTCCGATAAAAATAGACGCATTGTTTAGTTTTTCAACAGATATTTAAATATATTTAAATTTTACATTCAAATCGACTGAGATATGGTCAGTCACAATTACGGAACAGGATTTTTTAAGAAGTCACAATTGCGGAACACTGTAAAAATGTCGGAACAACGACTATATAAAGCATATATTTATTAGTCTTATATAATACTTGAACTCCTTATCTTTTACATTAATTTTATTTTATTAAAGCTTAAGACAACACATTGTCACTTTTTGATCCTTTACCTCTTTAATTTAATTGACGTCACACTACCCTGATTTTCCTTTCAAGATTTTATTTTCCACTATTCTTTAATTCTTTTTTGTTATATTAATATTATATAGGCTTATATGATATTATTTGATATTATGATTTGTCCTCTTTTTGCTGGACGTCTGGTAATCATAAATTATATATTATATGCCATTTTATTCTCTAAATGTTTTTAAATTATGTATACTAATACAAACTCATATTTAAATTCCGATAATCTAAATCACTGTAAATATTAAGCTAAATGCGCAGGTCAATTAAATGACATCTATAGTGTTCCACAATTGTGACTATCTTTAAAAAGGTAAAAACTGGGTAAACACCTCCTGATTTTTTAAAAATTAAATTACTGGTAGATGGCTATGAAATGAAGTTTTTCCACTTCCATTTATAAACTGAAAAATTGGTGTATCATGCAGGTAATGTGTCATTATCATTTTTAAAAAGTCTTAAGCCCTGACGTATGCGGTTCTCCTGGTACGTGAAAAATAATGGACGATTCCACACCTGTCAACTTTAACCTGGAGTCAAAATTAATTTTCTGCTATGAAAGGAAAACCCTTATATTGGAAATGTAGAGAAATGGACCATTCGCAGTACCGTTACAGTATTTTAGCAGAAAATTTCAAAATAAGTAGATTTTAACTAATTTCGACGAGCTGTTCCGCAAACATGCCTGCTCCGCAATAGTGACTCTACTATACATCTTTTTCATAAATCTAAAGTTTGTAATGCTTTGAAAAACTATAACTATATATACCGGTAGTTAAAAGTTACTGGAATATTTTACAAATACTTACTTATTTATTTGTCTTTTTAGGCCAGCTTTAAAAAAAAAATATTGAACTAGTAGTGTTGACCTTGATTTGTTTGCTGTAAAATGCCAGACTTGATTTTTAGTATCATGTCTGACATTTGGTAAATGCATCCTGCATTCAATGTTGATTTTATATATAGTCTGACATTCAGTGTTGGTTTTCACATGTTATTTTTCAGTTTGTTGTTGAAAGAAAATGTTTCATAGTTACCAAAGACAAAATAAAAGCATGGCCTTATTTCAATTGCATTAACTGTGTATGAATTTACTGTGTACCTGCATTGTGACTAAACATTAGACTTTTTTCTTTTAAACTTTGTTTATTGAGGCGAAAACTGAACACAATGCAGCAGTAAACTGCTTTCAACATTTAGGTTTACATTGCCAAAAATTTGCTAAATGTCAACAACGTAGATCATAAATATATTTTTGTATCTTGTATACCACTTTAGTTTTAGTCATCATTAATTCTATGATTTCCTTTATAAATTATGTACCTGAACATTTTATTATATCTTGCTACCATAGTGTACAGGTTAGCCCTATTACCTTGGCAACTCAGTGTAAATATACTTATAAAGCCACTTGATTTTTGAATGTTGCATCACTGCAGGTTACTAACCTGAAGGTGATAGTTGGATTAATTTAATGTTATGTTAATTTTTGCATTGGATTTTTTTTTATAACAGACAATTAAAGAGCAGTTGGACTCTTTGAAATAATTTGTTGTTTTTTTTTAACAAGAAAGGATTGGTCATGACAAAACACAAACAATGAAATCTTCTTAATTAAACCATTTCTAGTTGGTGGCTGTAGAGTGGGAGCATTCTAATACAGTGTCACTGTTGAAACAATTTGTTCACAAAAATGTATTTTTGATGCATTTTTAAGAATAAAATCTTTAATTAATACTTTCAGGTTTTGTGGCACTGCAAAAAAAAAATTCAAAGTTGTTTTGATTCATCTAATTAAAAAAAAGAGCCTTTGTCTTTCCTCTACATTTTCAGATAGTAATAGAAATGTACATTGTCTAAGTTCCAAATCATTTCTTTAGGTTTTATAATAATGAACAGAAGCTAAGAACACTGTAACTTTACAGACAATAGTGATAGCTGCATATTAATGGGCTTTTAATGCCATGAGTTACAAGAGTACTTAATTTTCTGTTTCATGAAGTGTTTACACCTTATAAAACGAGAGAAAAAAATCCATTATTGAATATCTGTGCTCACTTTTTAATATGGTTTAACAGAAATGTACAAAAGTCTTCAGCCAACACTGGTGAATACATGTACTCAGAAGTGAATTAGTTAATTTATTTATTTTTTTACTTAAAAATTGACCATTTAAAACTTAAGATTCTTCCATTGAAAAAGAATGAACATCAAATGTCAATTTTTTAGTTTTATTTGAAGAATCCAATGTAACATTCATTAATAAAAATATTCATACAAATATTTTTTACCTTGTGTGTTTATATACCCAGTATTTAAGGAAACAAAATTATTTATTAAATAAGGTTGTTTGTATGGTTCGGTATAATTCTGTTATCCACCACAGCATTCTGTGATTCAGCCGCAAGCTATTTAGCATCTCTACCACCAAAACCCATGCAGATTTAAAAGGAAAAAAATATTTTATCTCCTCTTGCTAATTTCTTACATTATTGGAATACTCAATAGTATAGAGCTCAATCAAATCTATTTTAACCTTTTAATGAACTATAATTTAAATATTTCAACACACTTTGATAGTTGTGATAAATTAAAAACATCACCAACCAAACTTTTGAGAGGATCAATGAAGTTTATTATAAAAATTATAACCACTAAATTGTGCACACGCTTACAAGTAATATGATAGACTTGCCAGCTTGAACTTATTAGCAACCTCATAATACATTTGGCTTGAATAGGAAACTATTTTATCAACAATAAATTATTCCAGGAAACAACAATCTCTCGACCAATATCCCTTTAACTACGTTAAAAATAAAAGTTCACAAAAAGATCTGTTATTCATTGCATTGTAAGAAAATATAAAACAATGATTTTAAAAAGGAATGTTTTTTTTTAAATTAGTTTTAAAATCTTATCCTTAGTCTGTACAAGTTACAAACACACGCAAGTTTGGCATTCTAATATTTTTCAATGAGTGATAAGCTCATAATTGAAACCTTTTTTCTATGCCATTATCTTTATGAAGTGAAAACTAATCATAACACACAGAAAACAAAAAAAAAAAGAAGTCACAATTATTACATTGGCTTTGAAGTCAAGTAAAAAGATGTCCCATTCTTCTAGTGGATCTAACCAAAACAGCTGCCCTTGATTTGAGACCATCAAACAGAGCAAGTATCAGCCTGAAACAATAAAAAAGAAATGAACTAACTTTATGTTAATTTTAGAATTTTAGAGTCAAAAGATTTTTTTAAGTTGACAATAAGAATTGTGTCAATGAATATAATCAAGTCATTTTTTTTAAAAACATGCTTGGTCTTTTTTTTTTTTATTGTTGTTTATTTGTTTGTTGTTTTGGTAGTAAAGTTTTATAAAGAATAATTACTTTAAGCTTGCATAGTTTTAACTATATTAAGTACCAAATTTTTTTTTTTTTAATTAAGCTTTTATGTTACAATCAGTAGTTCTGAAAGAAAATTTACTCAGGACTATCTTAAGTGCATTTCTCAAGACCAACCAGACACCAGAGGCACTGGATTTATTTTATACAATTAGATACCAGTACTAATTGACTTCTTTAATAAACTACAGCACAGTCATTTGTGTAAATTAGCAAAATATTGCATTTTATCATAAAATAATAGTTTAAAAATATCCTTTTTTTGATAATTCAACCCCGACAATAACTTTGACCAACATGACTTTTTATTGTAATGTTTCTCTCACTTATATGCTTTGTAGCTAAAAAAAAAAAGGTTCATTTTACAAGAAAAAAAAAAAACCTAATTCACAAAAGTATCCCCCACCTCACTAATGAATAAAGCAACATCAATAATTAAATTAAAAATCTTAACAAAAAAAAAACAACAAAAGATGTTTAATAATAATAAATGAAAATTGTCGGTGCCATCAACTGGAAAACAGAAATTGTACACAATGAAATTGAAGCTTCCTCTATCCAGGCAGCTGGAAATCAAATATAAACATCATTATACCATATTAGTTCACTTTAAACAATACACACATAACAAGAGACAAATGGGTAGTTCAAATCAGGTAGTTTCTACCATATGTGGCTCATTCTCCAATTCAAAACTGGAAACAAATATATTTTTTAGAACAATTTTGAAGAAGCTGAAATACAAAATGTATCTTTTTTTTCTACCATTATTAATTTATGGGTCATTATGAGCCACAAAAAAAATCTACTACCACAATAAAATACCTGAACAATTTAAGTGTGAAACGATGCTATATGTCAATTGATTGCTGTTCCCTTGCTGGCAATCCTTAGGTTGGCATCGGCTCAACAATCAGTAACTTCACCAAATTTGTATCATCGCTTCAGGGATAAGAAAGTCATGTATGCATAAACATTGAGTTATGATCATATCACACTCGTTTTATCATTTAGTTTTTCAATGTTAACCTTGAAAATTCTCAGTTGTATTTTTCTGAGAAGTTTAAACACAACAAATTTCAACTAGCATCTTTTTGCACATTGCACTGACTTAAAACAGATGACCTTCCCTTTTCTCATGACTATAGATGATAGATGCATAAAAATAAGTTCCAAAATTACAATTAAACCTAATCATCAAGGTTGAGTTAATATGTACAAGAGAGAGCCATTTTCCTAAATCTAAATCTTATTTATTTTTAATTTCATCTAGGAAACAAAACATGCTTTTTAAAAGTAGACTGACTTTTTTTAAATCAACACACAAAATATTACTCTCGACTTAAAAGGGAAGGAAAGCATTTCAAAATTTCTTTACAACTAGAGCTAGTGTATTCGATTTTCTTTAACATACTGTACTAAAAAATATTTAATAAAAACTGTTTTAAAAATATAACTTAACATTTTTTAAACACATTATAAGTTTTCGTTGAAAAGAATAATTAAGTTGTGTGTAATTAATTAATTTTTAGAAATCAAAAAGTTTGTAAACTAACCTTAAAAAATGATCCACACTTAAAAGGTTCTGTGTGTACCATCTTGTTTTGTTTTATTTCACACTATTATACTGATTAGTCTAAAACATTACAAATAAAATTACCTACAAAAACTTTGGGACTTGTACAGCAGGTAAAATGTTTAAGACAAAATATTATTTCAATATGTCAAAACGTGGTTCTATCACTTAAGAAAGTATTAAATCTTAACTTCAAAACAAATATTTTTACACATTTTTAAATACATTCAACACTAACAAATAAGCAGTGATATGACTTCAACAATAACAAAATGTCTGTTGACTGCATAACCTAGTCAATCAATTAATTTTCATGATACCGGATTAATCTTAGATTTAAAAAAAAAAAAGAACTAACTTTTCTTTCATAAAATAAGTAAAATTTAAACTTTTTTTCTTCTATTGTGTTCAATAAAATACAGTTTTAAATCATTAATTATAGAATTTATATTTTTAATTTTAGAGTTAATATTTGTTCATTATTAGGATGTATTTTTTTTTCTTATCAAAGAGAAATTTAAAAAATTATTCACTTTGTAGATATTAACATGGGTATTTTATGTACAGTAATGCAGCATTAAAAAGACATGAAAATATGCTAAGGAAAAATAAAAATTATTTTTGTTCATGATAAAAATAGAAAATATACAGTCAGATAGAACAGTACAAAACTATAATTCAATTTTACAAATTCTTAATGCCAGCAATATGCACATGTTTAAGAGTACTGCAATTATGATCAAAATTTGACTTCAACTCAATTAATAAAACTAGTAAAAACCAATTAGCCGAAAATAGTCTAGTTTCTTGTAACTGTCAGATTAGTGACTGCACATACAAAAAGATCAATACCTATATGTATGGAAAGACAGCTCTGTACCATCATAAAGTTGTTTGCTTCCTTCTCAATGTAGACTCAAAGGAGGTATAAGAAAAGTGGCACTTACCTGTTAACCCAGCTGGAAAGAAGATAACAAATCAACAACATGAGTTTCTCTCACAGATTAATGTGTTAACTTACCTGAGATCAAAATGGCATTAGTTCATTCATCGATTTTAGTGTCACCTTCACTAGTTATGGCTCCTTCCTCTAATTTGTAAAGGCTCTCCTTCATGTCTCCACTCTCTGTAACTTTAGTTGACTCTTGTGGAGTATTCTCAATGAACTCTGCATTCTCGTCTACAGCTTCTGACTGGCCATTACCTAAAATCAAATAACAGGTTAAGGGGGTCGACGGGTCATGAAATAGTCGATTTGGGACAAAAATATCGATTTTTTAAAAACTGCATATTTTGATAGCAAAATATGTCTAGAATCACTTGGTATAATTCAAATTATTAAAATATTGCATTTTAATACTTAAAAACATGTTTTAAAACCATGGGGGCATCTAAATTTGTTGAAAAAATAAAAAATTCAACTAATTTCAACACACGATAATGCATAAGTCTTAACTACGACCATATCATATTTGGTATCGATTTAAAGAGGACGCTGTGTACTACGTCATTTTCTTGATTGTTTTCCAAGCTAAAACTAATTATAGAAACTAGAACACGAGAAATGAAGTAGATCTCAAGGTTTTTGGTAACATTTGATTGGCTAAAAGGTAGTCAACTACATAGAGGTTTATTTCGATTGGTCTCAAGGCGGCCATCTTGGAAACCGGAGGGTAACTTTAGACCACAATGCACAGCGCGTGTATCAACATCCCTGTAAAGTTTATTACTCAATTCTTTGGACTAACACCTGCATTTTTTGTGTTTTAACAATTTTGGGTTACAAAACAAGGTAAGAATAAATTACAAAAAGCTTGTTTATACTTTTTTTTACAAATCAGATTACTATAATTAGATTCAGAAAGAAAATAGATGTAGATCTAGATATCTAGAGTAGACGGTTAGACGTAGAGACTATCAATTTTCGCGATCATGGCCCATGGTAAAATTTTAAAATTAAGTCAAGAAATGGAGATATTAGCAGATTATGAACAAATTTAACATCTGTAGAGAAAAAAAAAGATATGGTTTTAATTTAATTTTTTTATTCCTAAACCCGACATTCTTTTCAAAAAAGCTTCTGCTACTATGTTAAACACATAATTAAGTATCAAAATGCAAAATCTGAACACTCTAACTATAATAGTTTCAGAAAAAAATCACTTGTGAATTTTGCCCAATTTAATCCAAAAAAAAAACCTGGTGGGGAAAATGTAGCAAACGAATTATTTTTTTTTCTAATTATGCTTACCTTAACTTGTAGTAATACTTTAAGCACATTTTCATTGTAAAAATATGAGAAATAAAAAAAAAATTTTTTTTAAGGTAGACTACCCCCTTAAAAACAAAGAAAACCAAAAATTGTAAACATTTAGTGCTATATACACTAGAAATAGTAGGAAAGATAAAATTGCACCTAGACTTTTGTGGTCATCAATGTTTTTCTCTTCAACAATGGTAGAGGTCTTGTCTTCTTTCTGGTGACTCTCAGAGGATTTCCTCTCTCTTTCTTCTCTTTTTTTATCTGACGAGCTACTGCTTTTACTTTCTCGCTCATCTCTTCTAGTTTTTCTGTCTCTCGACCGAGATCTCTCCCTGCTTCTAGACTGCCGCTCACGTGATCTTCTATACCCAGATCTTCTGTCACGGCTCGAGGATCGTCT